>NW_027475132.1:6000000-6600000 GCF_051020985.1 Nomia melanderi | reverse complement strand
ATATCTGGTGATATCTCGGGTGCTATTACAGATAGCGCAATAAATCAAAGTGCATTGTCTGTAGCAGGCCCTGGCGCATGAATCTGGCCAGGGGGAACGACCACGGACCACCACGGGCCGAGAAAACCACCGTCTCATGGGGCCGGACACTCAGGGTCAGGGAAAAATCCAATATATATCTGCTGATATCTCGGGTGCTATTACAGACAGCGCAATAAATCAAAGTGCATTGTCTGTAGGAGGCCCTGGCGCATGAATCTGTGCAGCGGGATCGACCTCGGACCACCAGGGGCCGAGAAAATCACCGTCTCATGAGGCCGGACTGTCAGGGTCAGGGAAAAATGAAATATATATCTGCTGATATCTCGGGTGCTATTACAGACAGCGCAATAAATCAAAGTGCATTGTCTGCAGGAGGCCCTAGCGCATGAATCTGTGCAGCGGAAACGACCTCGGACCACCAGGGGCCGAGAAAATTACAGATATTCGGAATCCGTCACCCAAGGTCATGCAAAAAACCAGCATATATCTGGTGATATCTCGGGTGCTATTACAGATAGCGCGATAAATCAAAGTGCATTGTCTCCAGGAAGCCCTGGCGCATGAATCTGTGCAGCGGAAACGACCTCGGACCACCAGGGGCCGAGAAAATTACAGATATTCGGAATCCGTCACCCAAGGTCATGCAAAAAACCAGCATATATCTGGTGATATCTCGGGTGCTATTACAGATAGCGCGATAAATCAAAGTGCATTGTCTCCAGGAAGCCCTGGCGCATGATTCGGTGCAGCGGGAACGACCTCGGACCACCAGGGGCCGAGAAAATCACCGTCGCATGGGGCCGGACTGTCAGGGGCAAGGAAAAATCCAATATATATCTGGTGATATCTGGGGTGCTATTACAGATAGCGCAATAAATCAACGTGCATTGTCTGTAGGAGGCCCTGGCGCATGAATGTGTGCAGCGGGATCGACCTCGGACCACCAGGGGCCGAGAAAGTCACCGTTTCATGGGGCCGGACTGTCAGGGTCAGGGAAAAATCCTATATATATCTGGTGATATCTCGGGAGCTATTACAGATAGCGCAATAAATCAAATTGCATTGTCTGCAGGAGGCCCTGGCGCATGAATCTGTGCAGCGGGAACGACCTCGGACCAGCAGGGGCCGAGAAAATCACCGTCTCATGAGGCCGGGCCGTCAGGGTCAGGGAAAAATGAAATATCTATCTGGTGATATCTCGGGTGCTATTAGAGATAGCGCAATAAATCAAAGTGCATTGTCTGCAGGAGGCCCTAGCGCATGAATCTGTGCAGCGGGAACGTCCTGGGACCACCAGGGGCCGAGAAAACTACCGTCTCATAGGGCCGGACACTCAGGGTCAGGGAAAAATCCAATATATATCTGGTGATATCTCGGGTGCTATTACAGATAGCGCAATAAATCAAAGTAAATAATTTGCAGGGAAACCTGGCGCATGAATCTGTGCAGCGGGGTCGACCTCGTGCCACGAGGGACCGAGAAAATCACCGTCTCATGGGGCCGGACACTCAGGGTCAGGGAAAAATCCAATATATATCTGGTGATATCTCGGGTCCTATTAGAGATAGCGCAATAAATCAAAGTGAATTATCTGCAGGGGGCTCTGGCGCATGAATCTGTGCAGCGGGATCGACCTCGGACCACCAGGGGCCGAGAAAACCACCGACACATGGGGCCGGACACTCAGGGTCAGGGAAAAATCCAATATATATCTGGTGATATCTCGGGTGCTATTACAGATAGCGCAATAAATCAAAGTAAATAATTTGCAGGGAAACCTGGCGCATGAATCTGTGCAGCGGGATGGACCTCGGACCACCAGGGGCCGAGAATATCACCGTCTCATGAGGCCGGACTGTCAGGGTCAGGGAAAAATGAAATATATATCTGGTGATATCTCGGGTGCTATTACAGATAGCGCAATAAATCAAAGTGCATTGTCTGTAGGAGGCCCTGGCGCATGAATCTGTGCAGCGGGAACGACCTCGAACCACCAGGGGGCGAGAAAACCACCGTCTCATGGGGTCGGGCACTCAGGGTCAGGGAAAAATCCAATATATATCTGGTGATATCTCGGTTGCTATTACAGATAGCGCAATAAACGAAAGTGAATTATCTGCAGGAGGCCCTGGCGCATGAATCTGTGCAGCGGGAACGACCTCGGACCACCAGGGGCCGAGAAAACTACCGTCTCATGGGGCCGGACACTCAGGGTCAGGGAAAAATCCAATATATATCTGGTGATATCTCGGGTGCTATTATAGATAGCGCAATAAACCAAAGTGAGTTATCTGTAGGAGGCCCTGGCGCATGAATCTGTGCAGCGGGAACGACCTCGGACCACCAGGGGCCGAGAAAACCACAGTCTCATGGGGCCGGACACTCAGGGTCAGGGGAAAATCCAATATATATCTGGTGATATCTCGGGTGCTATTACAGATAGAGCAATAAATCAAAGTGCATTGTCTGTAGGAGGCCCTGGCGCATGAATCTGTGCAGCGGGATCGACCTCGGACCACCAGGGGCCGAGAATATCACCGTCTCATGGGGCCGGACTGTCAGGGGCAGGGAAAAATCCAATATATATCTGGTGATATCTCGGGTGCTATTACAGATAGCGCAATAAATCAACGTGCATTGTCTGTAGGAGGCCCTGGCGCATGAATCTGTGCAGCGGGAACGACCTCGGACCACCAGGGGCCGAGAAAACCACAGTCTCATGGGGCCGGACACTCATGGTCAGGGCATAATCCAATATATATCTGGTGATATCTCGGGTGCTATTAGAGATAGCGCAATAAACCAAAGTGAATTATCTGCAGGAGGCCCTGGCGCATGCATCTGTGCAGCGGGAACGACCTCGGACCGCCAGGGGCCGAGAAAACCACCGTCTCATGGGCCCGGACACTCTGGGTCAGGGGAAAATCCAATATATATCTGGTGATATCTCGGGTGCTATTACAGATAGAGCAATAAATCAAAGTGCATTGTCTGTAGGAGGCCCTGGCGCATGAATCTGTGCAGCGGGAACAACCTCGGACCACCAGGGGCCGAGAAAACCACAGTCTCATGGGGCCGGACACTCTGGGTCAGGGAAAAATCCAATATATATGTGGTGATATCTCGGGTGCTATTACAGATAGCGCAATAAATCAAAGTGCATTGTCTGTAGGAGGCCCTGGCGCATGAATCTGTGAAGCGGGAACGACCTCGGACCACCAGGGGCCGAGAAAACCACCGTCTCATGGGGCCGGACACTCAGGGTCAGGGGAAAATCCAATATATATCTGGTGATATCTCGGGTGCTATTAGTGATAGCGCAATAAACCAAAGTGAATTATCTGCAGGAGGCCCTGACGCATGAATCTGTGCAACGGGAACAACCTCGGACCACCAGGGGACGAGAAAACCACAGTCACATGGGGCCGAGAACTCAGGGTCAGGCAAAAATCCAATATATATCTGGTGATATCTCGGGTGCTATTACAGATAGCGCAATAAATCAAAGTGCATTGTCTGTAGGAGGCCCTGGCGCATGAATCTGTGCAGCGGGAACGACCTCGGACCACCAGGGGCCGAGAAAACCAGTTTCATGGGGCCGGACACTCAGGGTCAGGGGAAAATCCAATATATATCTGGTGATATCTCGGGTGCTATTAGAGATAGCGCAATAAACCAAAGTGAATTATCTGCAGGAGGCCCTGCCGCATGAATCGGTGCACCGGGAACGACCTCGGACCACCAGGGGCCGAGAAAACCACCGTCTCATGGGGCCGGACACTCAGGGTCAGGGAAAAACCCAATATATATCTGGTGATATCTAGGGTGCTATTAGAGATACCGCAATAAATCAAAGTGCATTGTCTGTATGAGGCCCTGGCGAATGAATCTGTGGAGCAGGAACGACCTCGGACCACCAGGGGCCGAGAAAATTAGTGATATTCGGAATCCGTCACCCAAGGTCATGTAAAAATGCATCAAATATCTGGTGATATCTCGGGTGCTATTACAGATAGCGCAATAAATCAGAGTGCATTGTCTGTAGGAGGCCCTGGCGCACGAATCTGTGCAGCGGGAACGACCTCGGAAAACCAGGGGTCGAGAAAACCACCGAAACATGGGGCCGGGCTCTCAGGGTCAGGGAAAAATCCAATATATATCTGGTCATATCTCGGGTGCTATTACAGATAGCGCAATAAACCAAAGTGAATTATCTGCAGGAGGCCCTGGCGCATGAATCTGTGCAGCGGGAACGACCTCGGACCACCACGGGCCGAGAAAACCACCGTCTCATGGGGCCGGACACTCAGGGTCAGGGAATAATCCAATATATATCTGGTGATATCGCGGGTGCTATTACAGATAGCGCAATAAATCAAAGTGCATTGTCTGTAGCAGGCCCTGGCGCATGAATCTGGCCAGCGGGAACGACCTCGGACCACCAGGGGCCGAGAAAACCACAGTCTCATGGGGCCGGACACTCAGGGTCAGGGGAAAATCCATTATATATCTGGTGATATCTCGGGTGCTATTTGAGATAGCGCTATAAATCAAAGTGCATTGTCTGCAGGAAGCCCTGATGCATGATTCTGTGCATCGGGAACGACCTCGGACCACCAGGGGCCGAGATTATCACCGTTTCATGGGGCCGGACTGTCAGGGTCGGGGAAAAATCCATTATATATCTGGTGATATCTCGGGTGCTATTAGAGATAGCGCAATAAATCAAAGTGCATTGTCTGTAGGAGGCACTGGCGCATGAATCTGTGCAGCGGGAACGACCTCGGACTACCAGGGGCCGAGAAAACTACCGTCTCATGGGGCCGGACACTCAGGGTCAGGGAAAAATCCAATATATATCTGCTGATATCTCGGGTGCTATTACAGACAGCGCAATAAATCAAAGTGCATTGTCTGTAGGAGGCCCTGGCGCATGAATCTGTGCAGCGGGATCGACCTCGGACAACCAGGGGCCGAGAAAATCACCGTCTCATGAGGCCGGACTGTCAGGGTCAGGGAAAAATGAAATATATATCTGGTGATATCTCGGGTGCTATTACAGATAGCGCAATAAATCAAAGTGCATTGTCTGCAGGAAGCCCTGATGCATGATTCTGTGCATCGGGAACGACCTCGGACCACCAGGGGCCGAGATTATCACCGTCTCATGGGGCCGGACTGTCAGGGTCGGGGAAAAATCCATTATATATCTGGTGATATCTCGGGTGCTATTAGAGATAGCGCAATAAATCAAAGTGCATTGTCTGTAGGAGGCACTGGCGCATGAATCTGTGCAGCGGGAACGACCTCGGACTACCAGGGGCCGAGAAAACTACCGTCTCATGGGGCCGGACACTCAGGGTCAGGGAAAAATCCAATATATATCTGCTGATATCTCGGGTGCTATTACAGACAGCGCAATAAATCAAAGTGCATTGTCTGTAGGAGGCCCTGGCGCATGAATCTGTGCAGCGGGATCGACCTCGGACAACCAGGGGCCGAGAAAATCACCGTCTCATGAGGCCGGACTGTCAGGGTCAGGGAAAAATGAAATATATATCTGGTGATATCTCGGGTGCTATTACAGATAGCGCAATAAATCAAAGTGCATTGTCTGCAGGAAGCCCTGATGCATGATTCTGTGCATCGGGAACGACCTCGGACCACCAGGGGCCGAGATTATCACCGTCTCATGGGGCCGGACTGTCAGGGTCGGGGAAAAATCCATTATATATCTGGTGATATCTCGGGTGCTATTAGAGATAGCGCAATAAATCAAAGTGCATTGTCTGTAGGAGGCCCTGGCGCATGCATCTGTGCAGCGGGAACGACCTCGGACCGCCAGGGGCCGAGAAAACCACCGTCTCATGGGCCCGGACACTCTGGGTCAGGGAAAAATCCAATATATATCTGGTGATATCTCGGGTGCTATTATAGATAGCGCAATAAACCAAAGTGAGTTATCTGTAGGAGGCCCTGGCGCATGAATCTGTGCAGCGGGAACGACCTCGGACCACCAGGGGCCGAGAAAACCACAGTCTCATGGGGCCGGACACTCAGGGTCAGGGGAAAATCCAATATATATCTGGTGATATCTCGGGTGCTATTACAGATAGAGCAATAAATCAAAGTGCATTGTCTGTAGGAGGCCCTGGCGCATAAATCTGTGCAGCGGGAACAACCTCGGACCACCAGGGGCCGAGAAAACCACAGTCTCATGGGGCCGGACACTCTGGGTCAGGGAAAAATCCAATATATATGTGGTGATATCTCGGGTGCTATTACAGATAGCGCAATAAATCAAAGTGCATTGTCTGTAGGAGGCCCTGGCGCATGAATCTGTGAAGCGGGAACGACCTCGGACCACCAGGGGCCGAGAAAACCACCGTCTCATGGGGCCGGACACTCAGGGTCAGGGGAAAATCCAATATATATCTGGTGATATCTCGGGTGCTATTAGTGATAGCGCAATAAACCAAAGTGAATTATCTGCAGGAGGCCCTGACGCATGAATCTGTGCAACGGGAACAACCTCGGACCACCAGGGGACGAGAAAACCACAGTCACATGGGGCCGAGAACTCAGGGTCAGGCAAAAATCCAATATATATCTGGTGATATCTCGGGTGCTATTACAGATAGCGCAATAAACCAAAGTGAATTATCTGCAGGAGGCCCTGCCGCATGAATCGGTGCACCGGGAACGACCTCGGACCACCAGGGGCCGAGAAAACCACCGTCTCATGGGGCCGGACACTCAGGGTCAGGGAAAAACCCAATATATATCTGGTGATATCTAGGGTGCTATTAGAGATACCGCAATAAATCAAAGTGCATTGTCTGTATGAGGCCCTGGCGAATGAATCTGTGGAGCAGGAACGACCTCGGACCACCAGGGGCCGAGAAAATTAGTGATATTCGGAATCCGTCACCCAAGGTCATGTAAAAATGCATCAAATATCTGGTGATATCTCGGGTGCTATTACAGATAGCGCAATAAATCAGAGTGCATTGTCTGTAGGAGGCCCTGGCGCACGAATCTGTGCAGCGGGAACGACCTCGGAAAACCAGGGGTCGAGAAAACCACCGAAACATGGGGCCGGGCTCTCAGGGTCAGGGAAAAATCCAATATATATCTGGTCATATCTCGGGTGCTATTACAGATAGCGCAATAAACCAAAGTGAATTATCTGCAGGAGGCCCTGGCGCATGAATCTGTGCAGCGGGAACGACCTCGGACCACCACGGGCCGAGAAAACCACCGTCTCATGGGGCCGGACACTCAGGGTCAGGGAATAATCCAATATATATCTGGTGATATCGCGGGTGCTATTACAGATAGCGCAATAAATCAAAGTGCATTGTCTGTAGCAGGCCCTGGCGCATGAATCTGGCCAGCGGGAACGACCTCGGACCACCAGGGGCCGAGAAAACCACAGTCTCATGGGGCCGGACACTCAGGGTCAGGGGAAAATCCATTATATATCTGGTGATATCTCGGGTGCTATTTGAGATAGCGCTATAAATCAAAGTGCATTGTCTGCAGGAAGCCCTGATGCATGATTCTGTGCATCGGGAACGACCTCGGACCACCAGGGGCCGAGATTATCACCGTTTCATGGGGCCGGACTGTCAGGGTCGGGGAAAAATCCATTATATATCTGGTGATATCTCGGGTGCTATTAGAGATAGCGCAATAAATCAAAGTGCATTGTCTGTAGGAGGCACTGGCGCATGAATCTGTGCAGCGGGAACGACCTCGGACTACCAGGGGCCGAGAAAACTACCGTCTCATGGGGCCGGACACTCAGGGTCAGGGAAAAATCCAATATATATCTGCTGATATCTCGGGTGCTATTACAGACAGCGCAATAAATCAAAGTGCATTGTCTGTAGGAGGCCCTGGCGCATGAATCTGTGCAGCGGGATCGACCTCGGACAACCAGGGGCCGAGAAAATCACCGTCTCATGAGGCCGGACTGTCAGGGTCAGGGAAAAATGAAATATATATCTGGTGATATCTCGGGTGCTATTACAGATAGCGCAATAAATCAAAGTGCATTGTCTGCAGGAAGCCCTGATGCATGATTCTGTGCATCGGGAACGACCTCGGACCACCAGGGGCCGAGATTATCACCGTCTCATGGGGCCGGACTGTCAGGGTCGGGGAAAAATCCATTATATATCTGGTGATATCTCGGGTGCTATTAGAGATAGCGCAATAAATCAAAGTGCATTGTCTGTAGGAGGCACTGGCGCATGAATCTGTGCAGCGGGAACGACCTCGGACTACCAGGGGCCGAGAAAACTACCGTCTCATGGGGCCGGACACTCAGGGTCAGGGAAAAATACAATATATATCTGCTGATATCTCGGTTGCTATTACAGACAGCGCAATAAATCAAAGTGCATTGTCTGTAGGAGGCCCTGGCGCATGAATCTGTGCAGCGGGAACGACCTCGGACTACCAGGGGCCGAGAAAACTACAGTCTCATGCGGGCGGACACTCAGGGTCGGCGGAAAATCCAATATATATCTGGTGATATCTCGGGTCCTATTACAGATAGGGAAATAAATCAAAGTGAATTATCTGCAGGAGGCCCTGGCGCATGAATCTGTGCAGCGGGAACGACCTCGGTCCACCAGGGGCCGAGAAAACCACCGTCTCATGGGGCTGGACACTCAGGGTGAGGGAAATATCCAATATATATCTGGTGATATCTCGGGTGCTATTACAGATAGCGCAATAAATCAAAGTGCATTGTCTGTAGGAGGCCCTGGCGCATGAATCTGTGCAGCGGGAACGACCTCGGACCACCAGGGGCCGAGAAAACTACAGTCTCATGCGGCCGGACACTCAGGGTCTGGGGAAAATCCAATATATATCTGGTGATATCTCGGTTCCTATTACAGATAGCGAAATAAATCAAAGTGCATTGTCTGTAGGAGGCCCTGGCGCATGAATCTGTGCAACGGGAACGACCTCGGACAGCCAGGGGCGGAGAAAACCACCTTCTCATGGGGCCGGACACTCAGGGTCAGGGGAAAATCCAATATATATCTGGTGATATCTCGGATGCTATTAGAGATAGCGCAAGAAACCAAGTGATTTGTCTGCAAGAGGCCCTGGTGCATGAATCTGTGCAGCGGGAACGACCTCGGATCACCAGGGGCCGAGAAAACCACCATCTCATGGGGCCGGACACTCAGGGTCAGGGGAAAATCCAATATATATCTGGTGATATCTCGGGTGCTATTAGTGATAGCCCAATAAACCAAAGTGAATTATCTGCAGGAGGCCCTGACGCATGAATCTGTGCAGCGGGAACGACCTCGGACCACCAGGGGCCGAGAAAACCACAGTCTCATGGGGCCGGACACTCAGGGTCAGGGGAAAATCCAATATATATCTGGTGATATCTCGGGTGCTATTAGAGATAGCGCAATAACCGAAAGTGAATTATCTGCAGGAGGCCCTGGCGCATGAATCTGTGCAGCGGGAACGACCTCGGACCACCAGGGGCCGAGAAAACCACCGTCTCATGGGGCCGGACACTCAGGGTCAGGGAAAAATCCGATATATATCTGGTGATATCTCGGGTGCTATTAGAGATAGCGCAATAAACCAAAGTGAATTATCTGCAGGAGGCCCTGGCGCATGAATCTGTGCAACGGGAACGACCTCGGACCACCAGGGGCCGAGAAAACCACAGTCACATGGGGCCGGACACTCTGGGTCAGGGAAAAATCCAATATATAAGTGGTGATATCTCGGGTGCTATTACAGATAGCGTAATAAATCAAAGTGCATTGTCTGTAGGAGGCCCTGGCGCATGAATCTGTGCAGCGGGAACGACCTCGGACCACCAGGGGCCGAGAAAACTACAGTCTCATGCGGCCGGACACTCAGGGTCTGGGGAAAATCCAATATATATCTGGTGATATCTCGGTTCCTATTACAGATAGCGAAATAAATCAAAGTGCATTGTCTGTAGGAGGCCCTGGCGCATGAATCTGTGCAGCGGGAACGACCTCGGACCGCCAGGGGCGGAGAAAACCACCTTCTCATGGGGCCGGACTGTCAGGGTCAGGGAAAAATGAAATATATATCTGGTGATATCTCGGGTGCTATTACAGATAGCGCAATAAATCAAAGTGCATTGTCTGCAGGAAGCCCTGATGCATGATTCTGTGCATCGGGAACGACCTCGGACCACCAGGGGCCGAGATTATCACCGTCTCATGGGGCCGGACTGTCAGGGTCGGGGAAAAATCCATTATATATCTGGTGATATCTCGGGTGCTATTAGAGATAGCGCAATAAATCAAAGTGCATTGTCTGTAGGAGGCCCTGGCGCATGCATCTGTGCAGCGGGAACGACCTCGGACCACCAGGGGCCGAGAAAACCACCGTTTCATGGGGCCGGACACCCAGAGTCAGGGGAAATTCCAATATATATCTGGTGATATCTCGGGTGCTATTAGAGATAGCGCAATAAACCAAAGTGCATTGTCTGTAGGAGGCCCTGGCGCATGAATTTGTGCAGCGGGAACGACCTCGGACCACCAGGGGCCGAGAAAACTACAGTCTCATGCGGCCGGACACTCAGGGTCTGCGGAAAATCCAATATATATCTGGTGATATCTCGGGTCCTATTACAGATAGGGAAATAAATCAAAGTGAATTATCTGCAGGAGGCCCTGGCGCATGAATCTGTGCAGCGGGAACGACCTCGGTCCACCAGGGACCGAGAAAACCACCGTCTCATGGGGCTGGACACTCAGGGTGAGGGAAATATCCAATATATATCTGGTGATATCTCGGGTGCTATTACAGATAGCGCTATAAATCAAAGTGCATTGTCTGTAGGAGGCCCTGGCGCATGAATCTGTGCAGCGGGAACGACCTCGGACCACCAGGGGCCGAGAAAACTACAGTCTCATGCGGCCGGACACTCAGGGTCTGGGGAAAATCCAATATATATCTGGTGATATCTCGGTTCCTATTACAGATAGCGAAATAAATCAAAGTGCATTGTCTGTAGGAGGCCCTGGCGCATGAATCTGTGCAACGGGAACGACCTCGGACAGCCAGGGGCGGAGAAAACCACCTTCTCATGGGGCCGGACACTCAGGGTCAGGGGAAAATCCAATATATATCTGGTGATATCTCGGATGCTATTAGAGATAGCGCAAGAAACCAAGTGAGTTATCTGCAGGAGGCCCTGGCGCCTGAATCTGTGCAGCGGGAACGACCTCGGACCACCAGGGGCCGAAAAAACCACAGTCACATGGGGCCGGACACTCAGGGTCAGGGGAAAATCCAATATATATCTGGTGATATCTCGGGTGCTATTAGTGATAGCGCAATAAACCAAAGTGATTTGTCTGCAAGAGGCCCTGGTGCATGAATCTGTGCAGCGGGAACGACCTCGGATCACCAGGGGCCGAGAAAACCACCATCTCATGGGGCCGGACACTCAGGGTCAGGGGAAAATCCAATATATATCTGGTGATATCTCGGGTGCTATTAGTGATAGCCCAATAAACCAAAGTGAATTATCTGCAGGAGGCCCTGACGCATGAATCTGTGCAGCGGGAACGACCTCGGACCACCAGGGGCCGAGACATCCACCGTCTCATGCGGCCGGACACTCAGGGTCTGGGGAAAATCCAATATATATCTGGTGATATCTCGGGTCCTATTACAGATAGCGAAATAAATCAAAGTGCATTGTCTGTAGGAGGCCCTGGCGCATGAATCTGTGCAGCGGGAACGACCTCGGACCACCAGGGGCAGAGAAAACCACCGTTCATGGGGCCGGACACTCAGGTTCAGGGGAAAATCCAATATATATCTGGTGATATCTCGGGTGCTATTAGAGATAGCGCAATAAACCAAAGTGCATTGTCTGTAGGAGGCCCTGGCGAATGAATCTGTGCAGCAGGAACGACCTCGGACCACCAGGGGCCGAGAAAATTAGTGATATTCGGAATCCGTCACCCAAGGTCATGTAAAAATGCAGCATATATCTGGTGATATCTCGGGTGCTATTACAGATAGCGCAATAAATCAAAGTGCATTGTCTGTAGGAGGCCCTGGCGCATGTATCTGTGCAGCGGGAACGACCTCGGACCACCAGGGGCCGAGAAAATTAGTGATATTCGGAATCCGTCACCCAAGGTCATGTAAAAATGCAGCATATATCTGGTGATATCTCGGGTGCTATTACAGATTGCGCAATAAATCAAAGTGCATTGTCTGTAGGAGGCCCTGGCGCATGAATCTGTGCAGCGGGAACGACCTCGGACCACCAGGGGCCGAGAAAATTAGTGATATTCGGAATCCGTCACCCAAGGTCATGTAAAAATGCAGCATATATCTGGTGATATCTCGCGTGCTATTAGTGATAGCGCAATAAACCAAAGTGAATTGTCTGCAAGAGGCCCTGGTGCATGAATCTGTGCAGCGGGAACGACCTCGGATCACCAGGGGCCGAGAAAACCACCATCTCATGGGGCCGGACACTCAGGTTCAGGGAAATATCCAATATATATCTGGTGATATCTCGGGTGCTACTACAGATAGCGCAATAAATCAAAGTGCATTGTCAGTAGGAGGCCGTGGCGCATGAATCTGGGCAGCGGGAACGACATCGGACCACCAGGGGCCGAGAAGACCACCGTCTCATGGGGCCGGCCACTCAGGGTCAGGGGAAAATCCAATATATATCTGGTGATATCTCGGGTGCTATTAGAGATAGCGCAATAAGCCAAAGGGAATTATCTGCAGGACGCCCTGGCGCATGCATCTGTGCAGCGGGAACGACCTATGACCACCAGGGGCCGAGAAAACCACCGTCTCATGGGGCCGGACACTCAGGGTAAGGGAAAAATCCAATATATATCTGGTGATATCTCGGGTGCTATTAGAGATAGCGCAATAAACGAAACTGAATTATCTGCAGGAGGCCCTGGCGCATGAATCTGTGCAGCGGGAACGACCTCGGACCACCAGGGGCCGAGAAAACCACCGTCTCATGGGGCCGGACACTCAGGGTCAGGGAAAAATCCAACATATATCTGGTGATATCTCGGGTGCAATTAGAGATAGCGCTATAAACCAAAGTGAATTATCTGCAGGAGGCCCAGGCGCATGAATCTGTGCAACGGGAACGACCTCGGACCACCAGGGGCCGAGAAAACCACAGTCTCATGGGGCCGGACACTCAGGGTCAGGGCAAAATCCAATATATATCTGGTGATATCTCGGGTGCTATTAGAGATAGCGCAATAAGCCAAAGTGAATTATCTGCAGGAGGCCCTGGCGCATGCATCTGTGCAGCGGGAACGACCTCGGACCGCCAGGGGCCGAAAAAACCACCGTTTCATGGGGCCGGACACTCAGGGTAAGGGAAAAATCCAATATATATCTGGTGATATCTCGGGTGCTATTATAGATAGCGCAATAAACCAAAGTGAGTTATCTGTAGGAGGCCCTGGCGCATGAATCTGTGCAGCGGGAACGACCTCGGACCTCCAGGGGCCGAGAAAACCACCGTCCCGAGGGGCCGGACACTTAGGGTCAGTGAGAAATCCAATATATATCTGGTGATATCTCGGCTGCTATTACAGATAGCGCAATAAATCAAAGTGCATTGTCTGTAGAAGGCACTGGCGCATCAATCTGTGCAGCGGGAACGACCTCGGACCACCAGGGGCGAGACAACCACCGTCTCATGGGGCCGGACACTCAGGGTCAGGGAAAAATCCAATATATATCTGGTGATATCTCGGGTGCTATTACAGATAGCGCAATAAATCAAAGTGCATTACTTGTAGGAAGGCCCTGGCGCATGAATCTGTGCAACGGGAACGACCTCGGACCACCAGGGGCCGAGAAAACCACAGTCTCATGGGGCCGGACACTCAGGGTCAGGGGAAAATCCAATATATATCTGGTGATATCTCGGGTGCTATTAGAGATAGCGCAATAAACCAAAGTGAATTATCTGCAGGAGGCCCTGGCGCATGAATCTGTGCAACGGGAACGACCTCGGACCACCAGGGGCCGAGAAAACCACAGTCCCATGGGGCCGGACACTCAGGGTCAGGGGAAAATCCAATATATATCTGGTGATATCTCGGGTGCTATTACAGATAGCGCAATAAATCAAAGTGCATTGTCTGTAGGAGGCCCTGGCGCATGATTCTGTGCAGCGGGAACGACCTCGGACCACCAGGGGCCGAGAAAATCACCGTCTCATGGGGCCGGACTGTAAGGGTCAGGGAAGAACCCAATATATATCTGGTGATATCTAGGGTGCTATTAGAGATACCGCAATAAATCAAAGTGCATTGTCTGTAGGAGGCCCTGGCGACTGAATCTGTGCAGCAGGAACGACCTCGGACCACCAGGGGCCGAGAAAATTAGTGATATTCGGAATCCGTCACCCAAGGTCATGTGAAAATGCAGCATATATCTGGTGATATCTCGGGTGCTATTACAGATAGCGCAATAAATCAAAGTGCATTGTCTGTAGGAGGCCCTGGCGCATGTATCTGTGCAGCGGGAACGACCTCGGACCACCAGGGGCCGAGAAAATTGGTGATATTCGGAATCCGTCACCCAAGGTCATGTAAAAATGCAGCATATATCTGGTGATATCTCGGGTGCTATTACAGATAGCGCAATAAATCAAAGTGCATTGTCTGTAGGAGGCCCTGGCGCATGTATCTGTGCAGCGGGAACGACCTCGGACCACCAGGGGCCGAGAAAACCACAGTCTCATGGGGCCCGACACTCAGGGTCAGGGGAAAATCCAATATATATCTGGTGATATATCAGGTGCCATTAGAGATAGCGCGATAAATCAAAGTGCATTGTCTGCAGGAGGCCCTGACGCATGAATCTGTGCAGCGGGAACGACCTCGGACCACCAGGGGCCGAGAAAACCACAGTCACATGGTGCCGAGAACTCAGGGTCAGGCAAAAATCCAATAAATATCTGGTGATATCTCGGGTGCTATTACAGATAGCGCAAAAAACCAAAGTGAATTATCTGCAGGAAGCCGTGGCGCATGATTCTGCGCAGGGGGAACGACCACGGACGACCAGGGTCCGAGAAAACCACCGTCTCATGGGGCCGGACACTCAGGGTCAGGGAAAAATCCATCATATATCTGGTGATATATCAGGTGCCATTAGAGATAGCGCGATAAATCAAAGTGCATTGTCTGCAGGAGGCCCTGACGCATGAATCTGTGCAGCGGGAACGACCTCGGACCACCAGGGGCCGAGAAAACCACAGTCACATGGGGCCGAGAACTCAGGGTCAGGCAAAAATCCAATATATATCTGGTGATATCTCGGGTGCTATTACAGATAGCGCAATAAACCAACGCGCATTGTCTGTAGGAGGTCATGGCGTATGAATCTGTGCAGCGGGAACGACCTCGGACCACCAGGGGACGATAAAACGACCATCTCATGGGGCCGGACTCTCCTGGTCAGGGAAAAATCCAATATATATCTGGTGATATCTCGGGTGCTATTAGAGATAGCGCAATAAACGAAAGTGAATTATCTGCAGGAGGCCCTGGCGCATGAATCTGTGCAGCGGGAACGACCTCGGACCACCAGGGGCCGAGAAAACTACCGTCTCATGGGGGCGGACACTCAGGGTCAGGGAAAAATCGAGTATATATCTGGTGATATCTCGGGTGCTATTATAGATAGCGCAATAAACCAAAGTGAGTTATCTGTAGGAGGCCCTGGCGCATGAATCTGTGCAGCGGGAGCGACCTCGGACCACCAGGGGCCGAGAAAACGACCGTCCCGAGGGGCCGGACACTTAGGGTCAGTGAAAAATCCAATATATATCTGGTGATATCTCGGGTGCTATTACAGATAGCGCAATAAATCAAAGTGAATTATCTGCAGGAGGCCCTGGCGCATGAATCTGTGCAACGGGAACGACCTCGGACCCGTAGGGGCCGAGAAAATCACCGTCTCATGGGGCCGGACAGTCAGGGTCAGGCAAAAATCCTATATATATCTGGTGATATCTTGGGTGCTATTAGAGATAGCGCAATAAATCAAAGTGCATTGTCTGTAGGAGGCCCAGGCGCATGAATCTGTGCAGCGGGAACGACCTCGGACCATCAGGTGCCGAGAAAACCACCGTCTCATGGGGCCGGACACTCTGGGTCAGGGAAAAATCCAATATATATGTGGTGATATCTCGGGTGCTATTACAGATAGCGCAATAAATCAAACTGCATTGTCTGTAGGAGGCCCTGGCGCATGAATCTGTGCAGCGGGAACGACCTCGGACCACCAGGGGCCGAGAAAACCACCGTCCCATGGGGCCGGACACTCAGGGTCAGGGAAAAATCCAATATGTATCTGGTGATATCTCGGGTCCTATTACAGATAGCGAAATAAACCAAAGCGAATTATCTGCAGGATGCCCTGGCGCATGAATCTGTGCAGCGGGAACGACCTCGGTCCACCAGGGGCCGAGAAAACCACCGTCCCGTGGGGCCGGACACTTAGGGTCAGTGAAAAATCCAATATATATCTGGTGATATATCGGGTGCTATTACAGATAGCGCAATAAATCAAAGTGAATTATCTGCAGGAGGCCCTGGCGCATGAATCTGTGCAACGGGAACGACCTCGGACGCGTAGGGGCCGAGAAAATAACCGTCTCATGGGGCCGGACAGTCAGGGTCAGGGAAAAATCCTATATATATCTGGTGATATCTTGGGTGCTATTAGAGATAGCGCAATAAATCAAAGTGCATTGTCTGTAGGAGGCCCTGGCGCACGAATCTGTGCAGCGGGAACGACCTCGGACCACCAGGGGCCGAGAAAACTACAGTCTCATGCGGCCGGACACTCAGGGTCTGGGGAAAATCCAATATATATCTGGTGATATCTCGGGTCCTATTACAGATAGCGAAATAAACCAAAGCGAATTATCTGCAGGATGCCCTGGCGCATGAATCTGTGCAGCGGGAACGACCTCGGTCCACCAGGGGCCGAGAAAACCACCGTCTCATGGGGCCGGACACTCAGGGTCAGGGAAAAATCCAATATATATCTGGTGATATCTCGGGTCCTATTACAGATAGCGAAATAAACCAAAGCGAATTATCTGCAGGATGCCATGGCGCATGAATCTGTGCAGCGGGAACGACCTCGGTCCACCAGGGGCCGAGAAAACCACCGTCCCGAGGGGCCGGAAACTTAGGGTCAGTGAAAAATCCAATATATATCTGGTGATATCTCGGCTGCTATTACAGATAGCGCAATAAATCAAAGTGCATTGTCTGTAGAAGGCACTGGCGCATGAATCTGTGCAGCGGGAACGACCTCGGACCACCAGAGGCGAGACAACCACCGTCTCATGGGGCCGGGCACTGAGGGTCAGGGAAAAATCCAATATATATCTGGTGATATCTCGTGTGCTATTACAGATAGCGCAATAAATCAAAGTGCATTACTTGTAGGAGGCCCTGGCGCATGAATCTGTGCAGCGGGAACGATCTCGGACGACCAGGGGCCGAGAAAACCACAGTCTCATGGGGCCGGACACTCAGGGTCAGGAGAAAATCCAATATATATCTGGTGATATCTCGGGTGCTACTAGAGATAGCGCAATAAACCATAGTGAATTATCTGCAGGAGGCCCTGGCGCATGCATCTGTGCAGCGGGAACGACCTCGGACCGCCAGGGGCCGAGAAAACCACCGTCTCATGGGGCCGGACACTCTGGGTCAGTGAAAAATCCAATATATATGTGGTGATATCTCGGGTGCTATTACAGATAGCGCAATAAATCAAAGTGCATTGTCTGTAGGAGGCCCTGGCGCATGAATCTGTGCAGCGGGAACGACCTCGGACCACCAGGGGCCGAGAAAACTACAGTCTCATGCGGCCGGACACTCAGGGTCTGGGGAAAATCCAATATATATCTGGTGATATCATGGGTCCTATTACAGATAGGGAAATAAATCAAAGTGAATTATCTGCAGGAGGCCCTGGCGCATGAATCTGTGCAGCGGGAACGACCTCGGTCCACCAGGGGCCGAGAAAACCACCGTCTCATGGGGCTGGACACTCAGGGTGCGGGAAATATCCAATATATATCTGGTGATATCTCGGGTGCTATTACAGATAGCGCAATAAATCAAAGTGCATTGTCTGTAGGAGGCCCTGGCGCATGAATCTGTGCAGCGGGAACGACCTCGGACCACCAGGGGCCGAGAAAACTACAGTCTCATGCGGCCGGACACTCAGGGTCTGGGGAAAATCCAATATATATCTGGTGATATCTCGGTTCCTATTACAGATAGCGAAATAAATCAAAGTGCGTTGTCTGTAGGAGGCACTGGCGCATGAATCTGTGCAGCGGGAACGACCTCGGACCACCAGGGGCCGAGAGAACCACCGTCTCATGGGGCCGGACACTCAGGGTCAGGGGAAAATCCAATATATATCTGGTGATATCTCGGATGCTATTAGAGATAGCGCAAGAAACCAAGTGAGTTATCTGCAGGAGGCCCTGGCGCCTGAATCTGTGCAGCGGGAACGACCTCGGTCCACCAGGGGCCGAGAGAACCACCGTCTCATGGGGCCGGACACTCAGGGTCAGGGGAAAATCCAATATATATCTGGTGATATCTCGGGTGCTATTAGTGATAGCGCAATAAACCAAAGTGAATTATCTGCAGGAGGCCCTGACGCATGAATCTGTGCAACGGGAACGACCTCGGACCACCAGGGGCCGAGAAAACCACAGTCTCATGGGGCCGGACACTCTGGGTCATTGAAAAATCCAATATATATGTGGTGATATCTCGGGTGCTATTACAGATAGCGCAATAAATCAAAGTGCATTGTCTGTAGGAGGCCCTGGCGCATGTATCTGTGCAGCGGGAACGACCTCGGACCACCAGGGGCCGAGAAAACTACAGTCACATGGCGCCGAACACTCAGGGTCTGGGGAAAATCCAATATATATCTGGTGATATCTCGGGTCCTATTACAGATAGCGAAATAAATCAAAGTGAATTATCTGCAGGAGGCCCAGGCGCATGAATCTGTGCAGCGGGAACGACCTCGGTCCACCAGGGGCCGAGAAAACCACCGTCTGAAGGGGCTGGACACTCAGGGTGAGGGAAATATCCAATATATATCTGGTGATATCTCGGGTGCTATTACACATAGCGCAATAAATCAAAGTGCATTGTCTGTACGAGGCCCTGGCGCATGAATCTGTGAAGCGGGAACGACCTCGGACCACCAGGGGCCGAGAAAACCACCGTCTCATGGGGCCGCACACTCTGGGTCAGGGAAAAATCCAATATATATGTGGTGATATCTCGGGTGCTATTACAGATAGCGCAATAAATCAAAGTGCATTGTCTGTAGGAGGCCCTGGCGCATGAATCTGTGCAGCGGGAACGACCTCGGACCACCAGGGGCCGAGAGAACCATCGTCTCATGGGGCCGGACACTCAGGGTCAGGGGAAAATCCAATATATATCTGGTGATATCTCGGGTGCTATTAGAGACAGCGCAAGAAACCAAGTGAGTTATCTGCAGGAGGCCCTGGCGCCTGAATCTGTGCAGCGGGAACGACCTCGGACCACCAGGGGCCGAGAAAACCACCATCTCATGGGGCCGGACACTCAGGGTCAGGGGAAAATCCAATATATATCTGGTGATATCTCGGGTGCTATTAGTGATAGCGCAATAAACCAAAGTGAATTATCTGCAGGAGGCCCTGACGCATGAATCTGTGCAACGGGAATGACCTCGGACCACCAGGGGCCGAGAAAACCACAGTCTCATGGGGCCGGACACTCAGGGTCAGGGGAAAATCCAATATATATCTGGTGATATCTCGGGTGCTATTACAGATAGCGCAATAAATCAATCGCATTGTCTGTAGGAGGCCCTGGCGCATGAATCTGTGCAGCGGGAACGACCTCGAACCACCAGGGGCCGAGAAAACCACCGTCTCATGTGGCCGGACCCTCTGGGTCAGGGAAAAATCCAATATATATGTGGTGATATCTCGGGTGCTATTAGAGATAGCGCAATAAGCAAAAGGGAATTATCTGCAGGAGGCCCTGGTGCATGCATCTGTGCAGCGGGAACGACCTAGGACCACCAGGGGCCGAGAAAACCACCGTCTCATGGGGCCGGACACTCAGGGTAAGGGAAAAATCCAATATATATCTGGTGATATCTCGGGTGCTATTAGAGATAGCGCAATAAACGAAAGTGAATTATCTGCAGGAGGCCCTGGCGCATGAATCTGTGCAGCGGGAACGACCTCGGACCACCAGGAGCCGAGAAAACCACCGTCTCATGGGGCCGGACACTCAGGGTCAGGGAAAAATCCAATATATATCTGGTGATATCTCGGGTGCTATTAGAGATAGCGCAATAAACCAAAGTGAGTTATCTGCAGAAGGCCCTGGCGCATGAATCTGTGCAGCGGGAACGACCTCGGTCCACCAGGGGCCGAGAAAACCACCGTCTCATGGGGCTGGACACTCAGGGTGAGGGAAATATCCAATATATATCTGGTGATATCTCGGGTGCTATTACAGATAGCGCAATAAATCAAAGTGCATTGTCTGTAGGAGGCCCTAGCGCATGAATGTGTGCAGCGGGAACGACCTCGGACCACCAGGGGCCAAGAAAACCACCGTCTCATGGCGCCGGACACTCAGGGTCAGGGAAAAATCCAATATATATCTGGTGATATCTCGGGTGCTATTAGAGATAGCGCAATAAACCAAAGTGCATTGTCTGTAGGAGGCCCTGGCGCATGAATCTGGCCAGCGGGAACGACCTCGGACCACCAGGGGCCGAGAAAACCACCGTCTCATGGGTCCGGACACTCAGGGTCAGGGGAAAATCCAATATATATCTGGTGATATCTCGGGTGCTATTACAGATAGCGCAATAAATCAAAGTGCATTGTCTTTAGTAGGCCCAGGCGAATGAATCTGGCCAGCAGGAACGACCTCCGACCACCAGGGGCCGAGAAAACCACCGTCTCATGGGGCCGGACACTCAGGGTCAGGGTAAAATCCAATATATATCTGGTGATATCTCGGTAGCTATTACAGATAGCCCAACAAATCAAAGTGCATTGTCTGTAGGAGGCCCTGCCGCATGAATCTGTGCAGCGGGAACGAGCTCGGACCACCGGGGGCCGAGAAGACCACCGTGTCATGGGGCCGGACACTCAGGGCCAGGGAAAAATCCAATATATATCTGGTGATATCTCGGGTGCTATTAGAGATGGCGCAATAAACCAAAGTGAATTATCTGCAGGAGGCCCTGGCGCATGCATCTGTGCAGCGGGAACGACCTCGGACCACCAGGGGCCGAGAAAACCACCGTCTCATGGGGCCGGACACTCAGGGTCAGGGAAAAATCAAATATATATCTGGTGATATCTCGGGTGCTATTACAGATAGCGCAATAAATCAAAGTGCATTGTCTGTCGGAGGCCCTGGCGCATGAATCTGTGCAGCGGGAACGACCTCGGACCACCAGGGGCCGAGAAAACCACCGTCTCATGGGGCCGGACACTCAGGGTCAGGGAAAAATCCAATATATATCTGGTGATATCTCGGGTGCTATTAGAGATAGCGCAATTAATCAAAGTGCATTGTCTGTAGGAGGCAATGGCGAATGAATCTGTACAGCAGGAACGACCTCGGACCACCAGGGGTCGAGATAATTACTGATATTCGGAATCCGTCACCCAAGGTCATGTAAAAATCCAGCATATATCTGGTGATATCTCGGGTGCTATTAGAGATAGCGCAATAAGCCAAAGGGAATTATCTGCAGGAGGCCCTGGCGCATGCATCTGTGCAGCGGGAACGACCTAGAACCACCAGGGGCTGAGAAAACCACCGTCTCATGGGGCCGGACACTCAGGGTCAGGGGAAAATCCAATATATATCTGGTGATATCTCGGGTGCTATTACAGAGAGCGCAATAAATCAAAGTGCGTTGTCTGTAGAAGGCCCTGGCGCATGAATCTGTGCAGCGGGAACGACCTCGGACCACTAGGGGCCGAGAAAACCACAGTCCCATGGGGCCGGACACTCAGGGTCAGGGGAAAATCCAATATATATCTGGTGATATCTCGGGTGCTATTACAGATAGCGCAATAAATCAAAGTGAATTATCTGCAGGAGGCCCTGGCGCATGAATCTGTGCAACGGGAACGACCTCGGACCCGTAGGGGCCGAGAAAATCACCGTCTCATGGGGCCGGACAGTCAGGGTCAGGGAAAAATCCTATATATATCTGGTGATATCTTGGGTGCTATTAGAGATAGCGCAATAAAT
The DNA here is from genome assembly GCF_051020985.1 of Nomia melanderi. NCBI lineage: Eukaryota > Metazoa > Arthropoda > Insecta > Hymenoptera > Halictidae > Nomia > Nomia melanderi. The sequence continues at coordinate 6,577,564 of NW_027475132.1, read as the reverse complement.
CAAAGTGCATTGTCTGTAGGAGGCCCTGGCGCACGAATCTGTGCAGCGGGAACGACCTCGGACCACCAGGGGCCGAGAAAACAACCGTCTCATGGGGCCGGACACTCAGGGTCAGTGAAAAATCCAATATATATCTGGTGATATCTCGGCTGCTATTACAGATAGCGCAATAAATCAAAGTGCATTGTCTGTAGAAGGCACTGGCGCATGAATCTGTGCAGCGGGAACGACCTCGGACCTCCAGGGGCGAGACAACCACCGTCTCATGGGGCCGGGCACTGAGGGTCAGGGAAAAATCCAAAATATATCTGGTGATATCTCGGGTGCTATTACAGATAGCGCAATAAATCAAAGTGCATTACTTGTAGGAGGCCCTGGCGCATGAATCTGTGCAGCGGGAACGATCTCGGACGTCCAGGGGCCGAGAAAACCACAGTCTCATGGCGCCGGACACTCAGGGTCAGGAGAAAATCCAATATATATCTGGTGATATCTCGGGTGGTATTAGAGATAGCGCAATAAACCATAGTGAATTATCTGCAGGAGGCCCTGGCGCATGCATCTGTGCAGCGGGAACGACCTCGGACCGCCAGGGGCCGAGAAAACCACCGTCTCATGGGGCCGGACACTCTGGGTCAGTGAAAAATCCAATATATATCTGGTGATGTCTCGGGTGCTATTACAGATAGCGCAATAAATCAAATTGCATTGTCTGTAGGAGGCCCTGGCGCATGAATCTGTGCAGCGGGAACGACCTCGGACCACCAGGGGCCGAGAAAACTACAGTCACATGGCGCCGAACACTCAGTGTCTGGGGAAAATCCAATATATATTTGGTGATATCTCGGGTCCTATTACAGATAGCGAAATAAATCAAAGTGAATTATCTGCAGGAGGCTCAGGCGCATGAATCTGTGCAGCGGGAACGACCTCGGTCCACCAGGGGCCGAGAAAACCACCGTCTGATGGGGCTGGACACTCAGGGTGAGGGAAATATCCAATATATATCTGGTGATATCTCGGGTGCTATTACAGATAGCGCAATAAATCAATGTGCATTGTCTGTAGGAGGCCCTGGCGCATGAATCTGTGAAGCGGGAACGACCTCGGACCACCAGGGGCAGAGAAAACCACCGTCTCATGGGGCCGGACACTCTGGGTCAGGGAAAAATCCAATATATATGTGGTGATATCATGGGTCCTATAACAGATAGGGAAATAAATCAAAGTGAATTATCTGCAGGAGGCCCTGGCGCATGAATCTGTGCAGCGGGAACGACCTCGGTCCACCAGGGGCCAAGAAAACCACCGTCTCATGGGGCTGGACACTCAGGGTCAGGGGAAAATCCAATATATATCTGGTGATATCTCGGATGCTATTAGAGATAGCGCAAGAAACCAAGTGAGTTATCTGCAGGAGGCCCTGGCGCCTGAATCTGTGCAGCGGGAACGACCTCGGACCACCAGGGGCCGAGAAAACCACCATCTCATGGGGCCGGACACTCAGGGTCAGGGGAAAATCCAATATATATCTGGTGATATCTCGGGTGCTATTAGTGACAGCGCAATAAACCAAAGTGAATTATCTGCAGGAGGCCCTGGCTCATGAATCTGTGCAACGGGAACGACCTCGGACCACCAGGGGCCGAGAAAACCACAGTCTCATGGGGCCGGACACTCAGGGTCAGGGAAAAATCCAATATATATCTGGTGATGTCTTGGGTGCTATTAGATATAGCGCAATAAACCAAAGTGAATTATCTGCAGGAGGCCCTGGCGCATGAATCTGGGAAGCGGGAACGACCTCGGACCACCAGGGGCCGAGAAAACCACCGTCTCATGGGGCCGGACACTCAGAGTCAGGGGAAAATCCAATATATATCTGGTGATATCTCGGGTGCTATTAGAGATAGCGCAATAAGCCAAAGGGACTTATCTGCAGGAGGCCCTGGCGCATGCATCTGTGCAGCGGGAACGACCTAGGACCACCAGGGGCCGAGAAAACCACCGTCTCATGGGGCCGGACACTCAGGGTCAGGGAAAAATCCAATATATATCTGGTGATATCTCGGGTGCTATTACAGATAGCGCAATAAATCAAAGTGCGTTGTCTGTAGGAGGCTCTGGCGCATGAATCTGTGCAGCGGGAACGACCTCGGACCACTAGGGGCCGAGAAAACCACAGTCTCACGGGCCCGGACACTCAGGGTCAGGGGAAAATCCAATATATAACTGGTGATATCTCGGGTGCTATTACATATAGCGCAACAAATCAAAGTGCGTTGTCTGTTGGAGGCCCTGGCGCATGAATCTGTGCAGCGGGAACGACCTCGGACCACCAGGGTCCGAGAAAACCACCGTCTCATGGGGCCGGGCACTCAGGGTCAGGGGAAAATCCAATATATATCTGGTGATATCTCGGGTGCTATTACAGATAGCGCAATAAATCAAAGTGCGTTGTCTGTAGGAGGCCCTGGCGCATGAATCTGTGCAGCGGGAACGACCTCGGACCACCAGGGTCCGAGAAAACCACCGTCTCATGGGGCCGGGCACTCAGGGTCAGGGGAAAATCCAATATATATCTGGTGATATCTCGGGTGCTATTACAGATAGCGCAATAAATCAAAGTGCGTTGTCTGTTGGAGGCCCTGGCGCATGAATCTGTGCAGCGGGAACGACCTCGGACCACCAGGGTCCGAGAAAACCACCGTCTCATGGGGCCGGGCACTCAGGGTCAGGGGAAAATCCAATATATATCTGGTGATATCTCGGGTGGTATTACAGATAGCGCAATAAATCAAAGTGCATTGTCTGTAGGAGGCACTGGCGAATGAATCTGTGCAGCAGGAACGACCTCGGACCACCAGTGGCCGACAAAATTACAGATATTCGGAATCCGTCACCCAAGGTCATGTAAAAATCCAATATATATCTGGTGATATCTCGGGTGCTATTAGAGATAGCGCAATAAACGAAAGTGAATTATCTGCAGGAGGCCCTGGCGCATGAATCTGTGCAGCGGGAACGACCTCGGACCACCAGGAGCCGAGAAAACCACCGTCTCATGGGGCCGGACACTCAGGGTCAGGGAAAAATCCAATATATATCTGGTGATATCTCGGGTGCTATTACAGATAGCGCAATAAATCAAAGTGCATTGTCTGTAGGAGGCCCTGGCGCATGAATCTGTGCAGCGGGAACGACCTCGGTCCACCAGGGGCCGAGAAAACCACCGTCTGATGGGGATGGACACTAAGGGTGAGGGAAATATCCAATATACATCTGGTGATATCTCGGGTGCTATTACAGATAGCGCAATGAATCAAAGTGCATTGTCTGTAGGAGGCCCTGGCGCATGAATCTGTGCAGCGGGAACGACCTCGGACCACCAGGAGCCGAGAAAACCACCGTCTCATGGGGCCGGACACTCAGGGTCAGGGAAAAATCCAATATATATCTGGTGATATCTCGGGTGCTATTAGAGATAGCGCAATAAACCAAAGTGAGTTATCTGCAGAAGGCCCTGGCGCATGAATCTGTGCAGCGGGAACGACCTCGGTCCACCAGGGCCAAGAAAACCACCGTCTCATGGGGCTGGACACTCAGGGTGAGGGAAATATCCAATATATATCTGGTGATATCTCGGGTGCTATTACAGATAGCGCAATAAATCAAAGTGCATTGTCTGTAGGAGGCCCTGGCGCATGAATCTGTGCAGCGGGAACGACCTCGGACCATCAGGGGCCGAGAAAACCACCGTCTCATGGGGCCGGACACTCTGGGTCAGGGAAAAATCCAATATATATGTGGTGATATCTCGGGTGCTATTACAGATAGCGCAATAAATCAAAGTGCATTGTCTGTAGGAGGCCCTGGCGCTTGAATCTGTGCAGCGGGAACGACCTCGGACCACCAGGGGCCGAGAAAACTACAGTCTCATGCGGCCGGACACTCAGGGTCTGGGGAAAATCCAATATATATCTGGTGATATCTCGGGTGCTATTAGTGACAGCGCAATAAACCAAAGTGAATTATCTGCAGGAGGCCCTGGCTCATGAATCTGTGCAACGGGAACGACCTCGGACCACCAGGGGCCAAGAAAACCACAGTCTCATGGGGCCGGACACTCAGGGTCAGGGAAAAATCCAATATATATCTGGTGATGTCTTGGGTGCTATTAGAGATAGCGCAATAAACCAAAGTGAATTATCTGCAGGAGGCCCTGGCGCATGAATCTGGGAAGCGGGAACGACCTCGGACCACCAGGGGCCGAGAAAACCACCGTCTCATGGGGCCGGACACTCAGAGTCAGGGGAAAATCCAATATATATCTGGTGATATCTCGGGTGCTATTAGAGATAGCGCAATAAGCCAAAGGGACTTATCTGCAGGAGGCCCTGGCGCATGCATCTGTGCAGCGGGAACGACCTAGGACCACCAGGGTCCGAGAAAACCACCGTCTCATGGGGCCGGACACTCAGGGTCAGGGGAAAATCCAATATATATCTGGTGATATCTCGGGTGCTATTACAGATAGCGCAATAAATCAAAGTGCGTTGTCTGTAGGAGGCCCTGGCGCATGAATCTGTGCAGCGGGAACGACCTCAGACCACTAGGGGCCGAGAAAACCACAGTCTCATGGGGCCGGACACTCAGGGTCAGGGGAAAATCCAATATATATCTGGTGATATCTCGGGTGGTATTACAGATAGCGCAATAAATCAAAGTGCATTGTCTGTAGGAGGCACTGGCGAATGAATCTGTGCAGCAGGAACGACCTCGGACCACCAGTGGCCGACAAAATTACAGATATTCGGAATCCGTCACCCAAGGTCATGTAAAAATCCAATATATATCTGGTGATATCTCGGGTGCTATTAGAGATAGCGCAATAAACGAAAGTGAATTATCTGCAGGAGGCCCTGGCGCATGAATCTGTGCAGCGGGAACGACCTCGGACCACCAGGAGCCGAGAAAACCACCGTCTCATGGGGCCGGACACTCAGGGTCAGGGAAAAATCCAATATATATCTGGTGATATCTCGGGTGCTATTACAGATAGCGCAATAAATCAAAGTGCATTGTCTGTAGGAGGCCCTGGCGCATGAATCTGTGCAGCGGGAACGACCTCGGTGCACCAGGGTCCGAGAAAACCACCGTCTGATGGGGATGGACACTAAGGGTGAGGGAAATATCCAATATACATCTGGTGATATCTCGGGTGCTATTACAGATAGCGCAATGAATCAAAGTGCATTGTCTGTACGAGGCCCTGGCGCATGAATCTGTGCAGCGGGAACGACCTCGGACCACCAGGGGCCGAGAAAACCACCGTCTCATGGGGCCGGACACTCTGGGTCAGGGAAAAATCCAATATATATGTGGTGATATCTCGGGTGCTATTAGAGATAGCGCAATAAACCAAAGTGAGTTATCTGCAGAAGGCCCTGGCGCATGAATCTGTGCAGCGGGAACGACCTCGGACCACCAGGAGCCGAGAAAACCACCGTCTCATGGGGCCGGACACTCAGGGTCAGGGAAAAATCCAATATATATCTGGTTATATCTCGGGTGCTATTAGAGATAGCGCAATAAACCAAAGTGAGTTATCTGCAGAAGGCCCTGGCGCATGAATCTGTGCAGCGGGAACGACCTCGGTCCACCAGGGCCAAGAAAACCACCGTCTCATGGGGCTGGACACTCAGGGTGAGGGAAATATCCAATATATATCTGGTGATATCTCGGGTGCTATTACAGATAGCGCAATAAATCAAAGTGCATTGTCTGTAGGAGGCCCTGGCGCATGAATCTGTGCAGCGGGAACGACCTCGGACCATCAGGGGCCGAGAAAACCACCGTCTCATGGGGCCGGACACTCTGGGTCAGGGAAAAATCCAATATATATGTGGTGATATCTCGGGTGCTATTACAGATAGCGCAATAAATCAAAGTGCATTGTCTGTAGGAGGCCCTGGCGCATGAATCTGTGCAGCGGGAACGACCTCGGACCACCAGGGGCCGAGAAAACTACAGTCTCATGCGGCCGGACACTCAGGGTCTTGGGAAAATCCAATATATATCTGGTGATATCTCGGGTCCTATTACAGATAGCGAAATAAACCAAAGCGAATTATCTGCAGGAGGCCGTGGCGCATGAATCTGTGCAGCGGGAACGACCTCGGTCCACCAGGGGCCGAGAGAACCACCGTCTCATGGGGCTGGACACTCAGGGTGAGGGAAATATCCAATATATATCTGGTGATATCTCGGGTCCTATTACAGATAGCGAAATAAATCAAAGTGAATTATCTGCAGGAGGCCCAGGCGCATGAATCTGTGCAGCGGGAACGACCTCGGTCCACCAGGGGCCGAGAAAACCACCGTCTGATGGGGCTGGACACTCAGGGTGAGGGAAATATCCAATATATATCTGGTGATATCTCGGGTCCTATTACAGATAGCGAAATAAATCAAAGTGAATTATCTGCAGGAGGCCCAGGCGCATGAATCTGTGCAGCGGGAACGACCTCGGACCACTAGGGGCCGAGAAAACCACAGTCTCATGGGGCCGGACACTCAGGGTCAGGGGAAAATCCAATATATATCTGGTGATATCTCGGGTGGTATTACAGATAGCGCAATAAATCAAAGTGCATTGTCTGTAGGAGGCACTGGCGAATGAATCTGTGCAGCAGGAACGACCTCGGACCACCAGTAGCCGACAAAATTACAGATATTCGGAATCCGTCACCCAAGGTCATGTAAAAATCCAATATATATCTGGTGATATCTCGGGTGCTATTAGACATAGCGCAATAAACGAAAGTGAATTATCTGCAGGAGGCCCTGGCGCATGAATCTGTGCAGCGGGAACGACCTCGGACCACCAGGAGCCGAGAAAACCACCGTCTCATGGGGCCGGACACTCAGGGTCAGGGAAAAATCCAATATATATCTGGTGATATCTCGGGTGCTATTACAGATAGCGCAATAAATCAAAGTGCATTGTCTGTAGGAGGCCCTGGCGCATGAATCTGTGCAGCGGGAACGACCTCGGTCCACCAGGGGCCGAGAAAACCACCGACTCACGGGGCCGGACACTCAGGGTCAGGGGAAAATCCAATATATATCTGGTGATATCTCGGGTGCTATTAGAGACAGCGCAATAAACCAAAGTGAATTATCTGCAGGAGGCCCTGGCGCATGCATCTGTGCAGCGGGAACGACCTCGGACCACCAGGGGCCAAGAAAACCACCGTCTCATGGCGCCGGACACTCAGGGTCAGGGAAAAATCCAATATATATCTGGTGATATCTCGGGTGCTATTAGAGATAGCGCAATTAATCAAAGTGCATTGTCTGTAGGAGGCAATGGCGAATGAATCTGTACAGCAGGAACGACCTCGGACCACCAGGGGTCGAGATAATTACTGATATTCGGAATCCGTCACCCAAGGTCATGTAAAAATCCAGCATATATCTGGTGATATCTGGGGTGCTATTAGAGATAGCGCAATAAGCCAAAGGGAATTATCTGCAGGAGGCCCTGGCGCATGCATCTGTGCAGCGGGAACGACCTAGAACCACCAGGGGCTGAGAAAACCACCGTCTCATGGGGCCGGACACTCAGGGTCAGGGAAAAATCCAATATATATCTGGTGATATCTCGGGTGCTATTACAGATAGCGCAATAAATCAAAGTGCATTGTCTGTAGGAGGCCCTGGCGCATGAATCTGTGCAGCGGGAACGACCTCGGTCCACCAGAGGCCGAGAAAACCACCGACTCACGGGGCCGGACACTCAGGGTCAGGGGAAAATCCAATATATATCTGGTGATATCTCGGGTGCTATTAGAGACAGCGCAATAAACCAAAGTGAATTATCTGCAGGAGGCCCTGGCGCATGCATCTGTGCAGCGGGAACGACCTCGGTCCACCAGGGGCCGAGAGAACCACCGTCTCATGGGGCTGGACACTCAGGGTGAGGGAAATATCCAATATATATCTGGTGATATCTCGGGTCCTATTACAGATAGCGAAATAAATCAAAGTGAATTATCTGCAGGAGGCCCAGGCGCATGAATCTGTGCAGCGGGAACGACCTCGGTCCACCAGGGGCCGAGAAAACCACCGTCTGATGGGGCTGGACACTCAGGGTGAGGGAAATATCCAATATATATCTGGTGATATCTCGGGTCCTATTACAGATAGCGAAATAAATCAAAGTGAATTATCTGCAGGAGGCCCAGGCGCATGAATCTGTGCAGCGGGAACGACCTCGGACCACTAGGGGCCGAGAAAACCACAGTCTCATGGGGCCGGACACTCAGGGTCAGGGGAAAATCCAATATATATCTGGTGATATCTCGGGTGGTATTACAGATAGCGCAATAAATCAAAGTGCATTGTCTGTAGGAGGCACTGGCGAATGAATCTGTGCAGCAGGAACGACCTCGGACCACCAGTAGCCGACAAAATTACAGATATTCGGAATCCGTCACCCAAGGTCATGTAAAAATCCAATATATATCTGGTGATATCTCGGGTGCTATTAGACATAGCGCAATAAACGAAAGTGAATTATCTGCAGGAGGCCCTGGCGCATGAATCTGTGCAGCGGGAACGACCTCGGACCACCAGGAGCCGAGAAAACCACCGTCTCATGGGGCCGGACACTCAGGGTCAGGGAAAAATCCAATATATATCTGGTGATATCTCGGGTGCTATTACAGATAGCGCAATAAATCAAAGTGCATTGTCTGTAGGAGGCCCTGGCGCATGAATCTGTGCAGCGGGAACGACCTCGGTCCACCAGGGGCCGAGAAAACCACCGACTCACGGGGCCGGACACTCAGGGTCAGGGGAAAATCCAATATATATCTGGTGATATCTCGGGTGCTATTAGAGACAGCGCAATAAACCAAAGTGAATTATCTGCAGGAGGCCCTGGCGCATGCATCTGTGCAGCGGGAACGACCTCGGACCACCAGGGGCCAAGAAAACCACCGTCTCATGGCGCCGGACACTCAGGGTCAGGGAAAAATCCAATATATATCTGGTGATATCTCGGGTGCTATTAGAGATAGCGCAATTAATCAAAGTGCATTGTCTGTAGGAGGCAATGGCGAATGAATCTGTACAGCAGGAACGACCTCGGACCACCAGGGGTCGAGATAATTACTGATATTCGGAATCCGTCACCCAAGGTCATGTAAAAATCCAGCATATATCTGGTGATATCTGGGGTGCTATTAGAGATAGCGCAATAAGCCAAAGGGAATTATCTGCAGGAGGCCCTGGCGCATGCATCTGTGCAGCGGGAACGACCTAGAACCACCAGGGGCTGAGAAAACCACCGTCTCATGGGGCCGGACACTCAGGGTCAGGGAAAAATCCAATATATATCTGGTGATATCTCGGGTGCTATTACAGATAGCGCAATAAATCAAAGTGCATTGTCTGTAGGAGGCCCTGGCGCATGAATCTGTGCAGCGGGAACGACCTCGGTCCACCAGAGGCCGAGAAAACCACCGACTCACGGGGCCGGACACTCAGGGTCAGGGGAAAATCCAATATATATCTGGTGATATCTCGGGTGCTATTAGAGACAGCGCAATAAACCAAAGTGAATTATCTGCAGGAGGCCCTGGCGCATGCATCTGTGCAGCGGGAACGACCTCGGACCACCAGGGGCCAAGAAAACCACCGTCTCATGGCGCCGGACACTCAGGGTCAGGGAAAAATCCAATATATATCTGGTGATATCTCGGGTGCTATTAGAGATAGCGCAATTAATCAAAGTGCATTGTCTGTAGGAGGCAATGGCGAATGAATCTGCACAGCAGGAACGACCTCGGACCACCAGGGGTCGAGATAATTACTGATATTCGGAATCCGTCACCCAAGGTCATGTAAAAATCCAGCATATATCTGGTGATATCTCGGGTGCTATTAGAGATAGCGCAATAAGCCAAAGGGAATTATCTGCAGGAGGCCCTGGCGCATGCATCTGTGCAGCGGGAACGACCTAGAACCACCAGGGGCTGAGAAAACCACCGTCTCATGGGGCCGGACACTCAGGGTCAGGGGAAAATCCAATATATATCTGGTGATATCTCGGGTGCTATTACAGAGAGCGCAATAAATCAAAGTGCGTTGTCTGTAGAAGGCCCTGGCGCATGAATCTGTGCAGCGGGAACGACCTCGGTCCACCAGGGGCCGAGAAAACCACCGACTCACGGGGCCGGACACTCAGGGTCAGGGGAAAATCCAATATATATCTGGTGATATCTCGGGTGCTATTAGAGACAGCGCAATAAACCAAAGTGAATTATCTGCAGGAGGCCCTGGCGCATGCATCTGTGCAGCGGGAACGACCTCGGACCACCAGGGGCCAAGAAAACCACCGTCTCATGGCGCCGGACACTCAGGGTCAGGGAAAAATCCAATATATATCTGGTGATATCTCGGGTGCTATTAGAGATAGCGCAATTAATCAAAGTGAATTGTCTGTAGGAGGCAATGGCGAATGAATCTGTACAGCAGGAACGACCTCGGACCACCAGGGGTCGAGATAATTACTGATATTCGGAATCCGTCACCCAAGGTCATGTAAAAATCCAGCATATATCTGGTGATATCTCGGGTGCTATTAGAGATAGCGCAATAAGCCAAAGGGAATTATCTGCAGGAGGCCCTGGCGCATGCATCTGTGCAGCGGGAACGACCTAGAACCACCAGGGGCTGAGAAAACCACCGTCTCATGGGGCCGGACACTCAGGGTCAGGGGAAAATCCAATATATATCTGGTGATATCTCGGGTGCTATTACAGATAGCGCAATAAATCAAAGTGAATTATCTGCAGGAGGCCCTGGCGCATGAATCTGTGCAACGGGAACGACCTCGGACCCGTAGGGGCCGAGAAAATCACCGTCTCATGGGGCCGGACAGTCAGGGTCAGGGAAAAATCCTATATATATCTGGTGATATCTTGGGTGCTATTAGAGATAGCGCAATAAATCAAAGTGCATTGTCTGTAGGAGGCCCTGGCGCACGAATCTGTGCAGCGGGAACGACCTCGGACCACCAGGGGCCGAGAAAACAACCGTCTCATGGGGCCGGACACTCAGGGTCAGTGAAAAATCCAATATATATCTGGTGATATCTCGGCTGCTATTACAGATAGCGCAATAAATCAAAGTGCATTGTCTGTAGAAGGCACTGGCGCATGAATCTGTGCAGCGGGAACGACCTCGGACCACCAGGGGCGAGACAACCACCGTCTCATGGGGCCGGGCACTGAGGGTCAGGGAAAAATCCAAAATATATCTGGTGATATCTCGGGTGCTATTACAGATAGCGCAATAAATCAAAGTGCATTACTTGTAGGAGGCCCTGGCGCATGAATCTGTGCAGCGGGAACGACCTCGGACCACTAGGGGACGAGAAAACCACAGTCTCATGGGGCCGGACACTCAGGGTCAGGGGAAAATCCAATATATATCTGGTGATATCTCGGGTGCTATTACAGAGAGCGCAATAAATCAAAGTGCGTTGTCTGTAGAAGGCCCTGGCGCATGAATCTGTGCAGCGGGAACGACCTCGGACCACTAGGGGCCGAGAAAACCACAGTCCCATGGGGCCGGACACTCAGGGTCAGGGGAAAATCCAATATATATCTGGTGATATCTCGGGTGCTATTAGAGATAGCGCAATAAACCAAGTGAGTTATCTGCAGGAGTCACTGGCGCCTGAATATGGGAAGCGGGAGCGTCCTCGGACCACCAGGGGCCGAGAAAACCACCGTCTCATGGGGCCGGACACCCAGAGTCAGGGGAAAATCCATTATATATCTGGTGATATCTCGGTTGCTATTAGAGATAGCGCAATAAACCAAAGTGAATTATCTGCAGGAGGCCCTAGCGCATGAATCTGTGCAGCGGGAACGACCTCGGTCCACCAGGGGCCGAGAAAACCACCGTCTCATGGGGCCGGACACTCAGGGTCAGGGAAAAATCCAATATATATCTGGTGATATCTCGGGTGCTATTACAGATAGCGCATTAAATCAAAGTGCGTTGTCTGTAGGAGGCTCTGGCGCATGAATCTGTGCAGCGGGAACGACCTCGGACCACTAGGGGCCGAGAAAACCACCGTCTCATGGGGCCGGACACTCAGGGTCAGGGGAAAATCCAATATATATCTGGTGATATCTCGGATGCTATTACAGATAGCGCAATAAATCAATCGCATTGTCTGTAGGAGGCCCTGGCGCATGAATCTGTGCAGCGGGAACGACCTCGGACCACCAGGGGCCGAGAAAACCACCGTCTCATGGGGCCGGACCCTCTGGGTCAGGGAAAAATCCAATATATATGTGGTGATATCTCGGGTGCTATTAGAGATAGCGCAATAAGCAAAAGGGAACTATCTGCAGGAGGCCCTGGTGCATGCATCTGTGCAGCGGGAACGACATAGGACCACCAGGGGCCGAGAAAACCACCGTCTCATGGGGCCGGACACTCAGGGTGAGGGAAATATCCAATATATATCTGGTGATATCTCGGGTGCTATTACAGATAGCGCAATAAATCAAAGTGCATTGTCTGTAGGAGGCCCTGGCGCATGAATCTGTGCAGCGGGAACGACCTCGCACCACCAGCGGCCGAGAAAACCACCGTCTCATGGGGCCGGACACTCTGGGTCAGGGAAAAATCCAATATATATGTGGTGATATCTCGGGTGCTATTACAGATAGCGCAATAAATCAAAGTGCATTGTCTGTAGGAGGCCCTGGCGCATGAATCTGTGCAGCGGGAACGACCTCGGACCACCAGGGGCCGAGAAAACCACCGTCTCATGGGGCCGGACACTCAGGGTCAGGGGAAAATCCAATATATATCTGGTGATATTTCGGGCGCTATTAGAGATAGCGCAATAAACGAAAGTGAATTATCTGCAGGAGGCCCTGGCGCATGAATCTGTGCAGCGGGAACGACCACGGATCACCAGGGTCCGAGAAAACCACCGTCTCATGGGGCCGGACACACAGGGTCGGGGAAAAATCCAATATATATCTGGTGATATCTCGGGTGCTATTACAGATAGCGCAATAAATCAAAGTGCATTGTCTGTAGGAGGCCCAGGCGAATGAATCTGTGCAGCGGGAACGACCTCGGACCACCAGGGGCCGAGAAAACTACAGTCACATGGCGCCGAACACTCAGGGTCTGGGGAAAATCCAATATATATCTGGTGATATCTCGGGTGCTATTACAGATAGCGCAATAAATCAAAGTGCATTGTCTGTAGGAGGCCCTGGCGCATGAATCTGTGAAGCGGGAACGACCTCGGACCACCAGGGGCCGAGAAAACCACCGTCTCATGGGGCCGGACACTCTGGGTCAGGGAAAAATCCAATATATATCTGGTGATATCTCGGGTGCTATTACAGATAGCGCAATAAACCAAAGTGCATTGTCTGTAGGAGGCCCAGGCGCATGAATCTGTGCCGCGGGAACGACCTCGGACAACCAGGGGCCGAGAAAACTACAGTCTCATGCGGCCGGACACTCAGGTTCTGGGGAAAATCCAATATATATCTGGTGATATCTCGGGTCCTATTACAGATAGGGAAATAAATCAAAGTGAATTATCTGCAGGAGGCCCTGGCGCATGAATCTGTGCAACGGGAATGACTTCGGACCACCAGGGGCCGAGAAAACCACCGTCTCATGGGGCCGGACACTCAGGGTCAGGGGAAAATCCAATATATATCTGGTGATATCTCGGATGCTATTAGAGATAGCGCAAGAAACCAAGTGAGTTATCTGCAGGAGGCCCTGGCGCCTGAATCTGTGCAGCGGGAACGACCTCGGACCACCAGGGGCCCAGAAAACCACCATCTCATGGGGCCGGACACTCAGGGTCAGGGGAAAATCCAATATATATCTGGTGATATCTCGGGTGCTATTAGTGATAGCGCAATAAACCAAAGTGAATTATCTGCAGGAGGCCCTGACGCATGAATCTGTGCAACGGGAATGACTTCGGACCACCAGGGGCCGAGAAAACCACAGTCTCATGGGGCCGGACACACAGGGTCGGGGAAAAATCCAATATATATCTGGTGATATCTCGGGTACTATTACAGATAGCGCAATAAATCAAAGTGCATTGTCTGTAGGAGGCCCAGGCGAATGAATCTGTGCAGCGGGAACGACCTCGGACCACCAGGGGCCGAGAAAACTACAGTCACATGGCGCCGAACACTCAGGGTCTGGGGAAAATCCAATATATATCTGGTGATATCTCGGGTGCTATTACAGATAGCGCAATAAATCAAAGTGCATTGTCTGTAGGAGGCCCTGGCGCACGAATCTGTGCAGCGGGAACGACCTCGGACCACCAGGGGCCGAGAAAACCACCGTCTCACGGGGCCGGACACTCAGGGTCAGGGGAAAATCCAATATATATCTGGTGACCTCTCGGGTGCTATTACAGATAGCGCAATAAATCAAAGTGCATTGTCTGTAGGAGGCCCTGGCGCATGTATCTGTGCAGCGGGAACGACCTCGGACCACCAGGGGCCGAGAAAACCACAGTCTCATGGGGCCGGACACTCAGGGTCAGGGGAAAATCCAATATATATCTGGTGATATCTCGGGTGCTATTAGAGATAGCGCAATAAACCAAAGTGAACTATCTGCAGGAGGCCCTGGCGCATGCATCTGTGCAGCGGGAACGACCTCGGACCGCCAGGGGCCGAGAAAACCACCGTCTCATGGGGCCGGACACTCTGGGTCATTGAAAAATCCAATATATATCTGGTGATATCTCGGGTGCTATTAGAGACAGCGCAATAAACCAAAGTGAATTATCTGCAGGAGGCCCTGGCGCATGCATCTGTGCAGCGGGAACGACCTCGGACCACCAGGGGCCAAGAAAACCACCGTCTCATGGCGCCGGACACTCAGGGTCAGGGAAAAATCCAATATATATCTGGTGATATCTCGGGTGCTATTAGAGATAGCGCAATTAATCAAAGTGCATTGTCTGTAGGAGGCAATGGCGAATGAATCTGCACAGCAGGAACGACCTCGGACCACCAGGGGTCGAGATAATTACTGATATTCGGAATCCGTCACCCAAGGTCATGTAAAAATCCAGCATATATCTGGTGATATCTCGGGTGCTATTAGAGATAGCGCAATAAGCCAAAGGGAATTATCTGCAGGAGGCCCTGGCGCATGCATCTGTGCAGCGGGAACGACCTAGAACCACCAGGGGCTGAGAAAACCACCGTCTCATGGGGCCGGACACTCAGGGTCAGGGGAAAATCCAATATATATCTGGTGATATCTCGGGTGCTATTACAGAGAGCGCAATAAATCAAAGTGCGTTGTCTGTAGAAGGCCCTGGCGCATGAATCTGTGCAGCGGGAACGACCTCGGTCCACCAGGGGCCGAGAAAACCACCGACTCACGGGGCCGGACACTCAGGGTCAGGGGAAAATCCAATATATATCTGGTGATATCTCGGGTGCTATTAGAGACAGCGCAATAAACCAAAGTGAATTATCTGCAGGAGGCCCTGGCGCATGCATCTGTGCAGCGGGAACGACCTCGGACCACCAGGGGCCAAGAAAACCACCGTCTCATGGCGCCGGACACTCAGGGTCAGGGAAAAATCCAATATATATCTGGTGATATCTCGGGTGCTATTAGAGATAGCGCAATTAATCAAAGTGAATTGTCTGTAGGAGGCAATGGCGAATGAATCTGTACAGCAGGAACGACCTCGGACCACCAGGGGTCGAGATAATTACTGATATTCGGAATCCGTCACCCAAGGTCATGTAAAAATCCAGCATATATCTGGTGATATCTCGGGTGCTATTAGAGATAGCGCAATAAGCCAAAGGGAATTATCTGCAGGAGGCCCTGGCGCATGCATCTGTGCAGCGGGAACGACCTAGAACCACCAGGGGCTGAGAAAACCACCGTCTCATGGGGCCGGACACTCAGGGTCAGGGGAAAATCCAATATATATCTGGTGATATCTCGGGTGCTATTACAGATAGCGCAATAAATCAAAGTGAATTATCTGCAGGAGGCCCTGGCGCATGAATCTGTGCAACGGGAACGACCTCGGACCCGTAGGGGCCGAGAAAATCACCGTCTCATGGGGCCGGACAGTCAGGGTCAGGGAAAAATCCTATATATATCTGGTGATATCTTGGGTGCTATTAGAGATAGCGCAATAAATCAAAGTGCATTGTCTGTAGGAGGCCCTGGCGCACGAATCTGTGCAGCGGGAACGACCTCGGACCACCAGGGGCCGAGAAAACAACCGTCTCATGGGGCCGGACACTCAGGGTCAGTGAAAAATCCAATATATATCTGGTGATATCTCGGCTGCTATTACAGATAGCGCAATAAATCAAAGTGCATTGTCTGTAGAAGGCACTGGCGCATGAATCTGTGCAGCGGGAACGACCTCGGACCACCAGGGGCGAGACAACCACCGTCTCATGGGGCCGGGCACTGAGGGTCAGGGAAAAATCCAAAATATATCTGGTGATATCTCGGGTGCTATTACAGATAGCGCAATAAATCAAAGTGCATTACTTGTAGGAGGCCCTGGCGCATGAATCTGTGCAGCGGGAACGACCTCGGACCACTAGGGGACGAGAAAACCACAGTCTCATGGGGCCGGACACTCAGGGTCAGGGGAAAATCCAATATATATCTGGTGATATCTCGGGTGCTATTACAGAGAGCGCAATAAATCAAAGTGCGTTGTCTGTAGAAGGCCCTGGCGCATGAATCTGTGCAGCGGGAACGACCTCGGACCACTAGGGGCCGAGAAAACCACAGTCCCATGGGGCCGGACACTCAGGGTCAGGGGAAAATCCAATATATATCTGGTGATATCTCGGGTGCTATTAGAGATAGCGCAATAAACCAAGTGAGTTATCTGCAGGAGTCACTGGCGCCTGAATATGGGAAGCGGGAGCGTCCTCGGACCACCAGGGGCCGAGAAAACCACCGTCTCATGGGGCCGGACACCCAGAGTCAGGGGAAAATCCATTATATATCTGGTGATATCTCGGTTGCTATTAGAGATAGCGCAATAAACCAAAGTGAATTATCTGCAGGAGGCCCTAGCGCATGAATCTGTGCAGCGGGAACGACCTCGGTCCACCAGGGGCCGAGAAAACCACCGTCTCATGGGGCCGGACACTCAGGGTCAGGGAAAAATCCAATATATATCTGGTGATATCTCGGGTGCTATTACAGATAGCGCATTAAATCAAAGTGCGTTGTCTGTAGGAGGCTCTGGCGCATGAATCTGTGCAGCGGGAACGACCTCGGACCACTAGGGGCCGAGAAAACCACCGTCTCATGGGGCCGGACACTCAGGGTCAGGGGAAAATCCAATATATATCTGGTGATATCTCGGATGCTATTACAGATAGCGCAATAAATCAATCGCATTGTCTGTAGGAGGCCCTGGCGCATGAATCTGTGCAGCGGGAACGACCTCGGACCACCAGGGGCCGAGAAAACCACCGTCTCATGGGGCCGGACCCTCTGGGTCAGGGAAAAATCCAATATATATGTGGTGATATCTCGGGTGCTATTAGAGATAGCGCAATAAGCAAAAGGGAACTATCTGCAGGAGGCCCTGGTGCATGCATCTGTGCAGCGGGAACGACATAGGACCACCAGGGGCCGAGAAAACCACCGTCTCATGGGGCCGGACACTCAGGGTGAGGGAAATATCCAATATATATCTGGTGATATCTCGGGTGCTATTACAGATAGCGCAATAAATCAAAGTGCATTGTCTGTAGGAGGCCCTGGCGCATGAATCTGTGCAGCGGGAACGACCTCGCACCACCAGCGGCCGAGAAAACCACCGTCTCATGGGGCCGGACACTCTGGGTCAGGGAAAAATCCAATATATATGTGGTGATATCTCGGGTGCTATTACAGATAGCGCAATAAATCAAAGTGCATTGTCTGTAGGAGGCCCTGGCGCATGAATCTGTGCAGCGGGAACGACCTCGGACCACCAGGGGCCGAGAAAACCACCGTCTCATGGGGCCGGACACTCAGGGTCAGGGGAAAATCCAATATATATCTGGTGATATTTCGGGCGCTATTAGAGATAGCGCAATAAACGAAAGTGAATTATCTGCAGGAGGCCCTGGCGCATGAATCTGTGCAGCGGGAACGACCACGGATCACCAGGGTCCGAGAAAACCACCGTCTCATGGGGCCGGACACACAGGGTCGGGGAAAAATCCAATATATATCTGGTGATATCTCGGGTGCTATTACAGATAGCGCAATAAATCAAAGTGCATTGTCTGTAGGAGGCCCAGGCGAATGAATCTGTGCAGCGGGAACGACCTCGGACCACCAGGGGCCGAGAAAACTACAGTCACATGGCGCCGAACACTCAGGGTCTGGGGAAAATCCAATATATATCTGGTGATATCTCGGGTCCTATTACAGATAGCGAAATAAATCAAAGTGAATTATCTGCAGGAGGCCCAGGCGCATGAATCTGTGCAGCGGGAACGACCTCGGTCCACCAGGGGCCGAGAAAACCACCGTCTGAAGGGGCTGGGCACTCAGGGTGAGGGAAATATCCAATATATATCTGGTGATATCTCGGGTGCTATTACAGATAGCGCAATAAATCAAAGTGCATTGTCTGTAGGAGGCCCTGGCGCATGAATCTGTGAAGCGGGAACGACCTCGGACCACCAGGGGCCGAGAAAACCACCGTCTCATGGGGCCGGACACTCTGGGTCAGGGAAAAATCCAATATATATCTGGTGATATCTCGGGTGCTATTACAGATAGCGCAATAAACCAAAGTGCATTGTCTGTAGGAGGCCCAGGCGCATGAATCTGTGCCGCGGGAACGACCTCGGACAACCAGGGGCCGAGAAAACTACAGTCTCATGCGGCCGGACACTCAGGTTCTGGGGAAAATCCAATATATATCTGGTGATATCTCGGGTCCTATTACAGATAGGGAAATAAATCAAAGTGAATTATCTGCAGGAGGCCCTGGCGCATGAATCTGTGCAACGGGAATGACTTCGGACCACCAGGGGCCGAGAAAACCACCGTCTCATGGGGCCGGACACTCAGGGTCAGGGGAAAATCCAATATATATCTGGTGATATCTCGGATGCTATTAGAGATAGCGCAAGAAACCAAGTGAGTTATCTGCAGGAGGCCCTGGCGCCTGAATCTGTGCAGCGGGAACGACCTCGGACCACCAGGGGCCCAGAAAACCACCATCTCATGGGGCCGGACACTCAGGGTCAGGGGAAAATCCAATATATATCTGGTGATATCTCGGGTGCTATTAGTGATAGCGCAATAAACCAAAGTGAATTATCTGCAGGAGGCCCTGACGCATGAATCTGTGCAACGGGAATGACTTCGGACCACCAGGGGCCGAGAAAACCACAGTCTCATGGGGCCGGACACACAGGGTCGGGGAAAAATCCAATATATATCTGGTGATATCTCGGGTACTATTACAGATAGCGCAATAAATCAAAGTGCATTGTCTGTAGGAGGCCCAGGCGAATGAATCTGTGCAGCGGGAACGACCTCGGACCACCAGGGGCCGAGAAAACTACAGTCACATGGCGCCGAACACTCAGGGTCTGGGGAAAATCCAATATATATCTGGTGATATCTCGGGTGCTATTACAGATAGCGCAATAAATCAAAGTGCATTGTCTGTAGGAGGCCCTGGCGCACGAATCTGTGCAGCGGGAACGACCTCGGACCACCAGGGGCCGAGAAAACCACCGTCTCACGGGGCCGGACACTCAGGGTCAGGGGAAAATCCAATATATATCTGGTGACCTCTCGGGTGCTATTACAGATAGCGCAATAAATCAAAGTGCATTGTCTGTAGGAGGCCCTGGCGCATGTATCTGTGCAGCGGGAACGACCTCGGACCACCAGGGGCCGAGAAAACCACAGTCTCATGGGGCCGGACACTCAGGGTCAGGGGAAAATCCAATATATATCTGGTGATATCTCGGGTGCTATTAGAGATAGCGCAATAAACCAAAGTGAACTATCTGCAGGAGGCCCTGGCGCATGCATCTGTGCAGCGGGAACGACCTCGGACCGCCAGGGGCCGAGAAAACCACCGTCTCATGGGGCCGGACACTCTGGGTCATTGAAAAATCCAATATATATCTGGTGATATCTCGGGTGCTATTAGAGACAGCGCAATAAACCAAAGTGAATTATCTGCAGGAGGCCCTGGCGCATGCATCTGTGCAGCGGGAACGACCTCGGACCACCAGGGGCCAAGAAAACCACCGTCTCATGGCGCCGGACACTCAGGGTCAGGGAAAAATCCAATATATATCTGGTGATATCTCGGGTGCTATTAGAGATAGCGCACTAAATCAAAGTGCATTGTCTGTAGGAGGCCCAGGCGAATGAATCTGTGCAGCGGGAAGGACCTCGGTCCACCAGGGGCCGAGAAAATCACCGTCTCATGGAGCCGGACACTCAGGGTCAGGGAAAAATCCAATATATATCTGGTGATATATCGGGTGCTATTACAGATAGCGCAATAAACCAAAGTGCATTGTCTGTAGGAGGCCCTTGCGAATGAATCTGTGCCGCAGGAACGACCTCGGACCACCAGTGGCCGAGAAAATTACAGATATTCGGAATCCGTCACCCAGGGTCATGTAAAAACCCAGCAAATATCTGGTGATATCTCGGGTGCTATTAGAGATAGCGCAATAAACCAAAGTGCATTGTCTGTAGGAGGCCCTGGCGTATGAATCCGGGCAGCGGGATCGACGTCGGGCCACCAGGGGCCGAGAAAACCACCGACTCACGGGGCCGGACACTCAGGGTCAGGGGAAAATCCAATATATATGTGGTGATATCTCGGGTGCTATAAGAGATAGCGCAATAAACCAAAGTGCATTGTCTGTAGGAGGCCGAGGCGCATGAATCTGGCCAGCGGGAACGACCTCGGACCACCAGGGGCCGAGAAAACCACCGTCTCATGGGTCCGGACACTCAGGGTCAGGGGAAAATCCAATATATATCTGGTGATATCTCGGGTGCTATTACAGATAGCGCAATAAATCAAAGTGCATTGTCTGTAGGAGGCCCAGGCGAATGAATCTGGCCAGCAGGAACGACCTCCGACCACCAGGGTCCGAGAAAACCACCGTCTTATGGTGCCGGACACTCAGGGTCGGGGAAAAATCCAATATATATCTGGTGATATCTCGGGTGCTATTAGAGCTAGCGCGATAAATCAAAGTGAATTATCTGCAGGAGGCCCTGGCGCATGAATGTGTGCAGCGGGAACGACCTCGGACCACCAGGGGCCGAGAAAACCGCAGTCTCATGGGGCCGGACCCTCAGGGTCAGGGAAAAATCCAATATATATCTGGTGATATCTCGGGTGCTATTAGAGATAGCGCAATAAACGAAAGTGAATTATCTGCAGGAGGTCCTGGCGCATGAATCTGTGCAGCGGGAACGACCTCGGACCACCAGGGGCCGAGAAAACCACCGTCTCACGGGGCTGGACACTCAGGGTGAGGGAAATATCCAATATATATCTGGTGATATCTCGGGTGCTATTACAGATAGCGCAATAAATCAAAGTGCATTGTCTGTAGGAGATCCTGGCGCATGAGTCTGGCCAGCGGGACCGACCTCGGACCAACAGCGGCCGAGAAAACAACCGTCTCATGGGGCCGGACACTCAGGGTCGGGGAAAAATCCAATATATATCTGGTGATATCTCGGGTGCTGTTAGAGATAGCGCAATAAATCAAAATGCATTGTCTGTAGGAGGCCCTGTCGCATGAATCTGTGCAGCGGGAACGACCTAGGACCACCAGGGGCTGAGAAAACCACCGTCTCATGGGGCCGGACACTCAGGGTCAGGGGAAAATCCAATATATATCTGGTGATATCTCGGGTGCTATTACAGATAGCGCAATAAACCAAAGTGCATTGTCTGTAGGAGGCCCTTGCGAATGAATCTGTGCCGCAGGAACGACCTCGGACCACCAGTGGCCGAGAAAATTACAGATATTCGGAATCCGTCACCCAAGGTCATGTAAAAACCCAGCAAATATCTGGTGATATCTCGGGTGCTATTAGAGATAGCGCAATAAACCAAAGTGCATTGTCTGTAGGAGGCCCTGGCGTATGAATCCGGGCAGCGGGAACGACGTCGGGCCACCAGGGGCCGAGAAAACCACCGACTCACGGGGCCGGACACTCAGGGTCAGGGGAAAATCCAATATATATGTGGTGATATCTCGGGTGCTATAAGAGATAGCGCAATAAACCAAAGTGCATTGTCTGTAGGAGGCCGAGGCGCATGAATCTGGCCAGCGGGAACGACCTCGGACCACCAGGGGCCGAGAAAACCACCGTCTCATGGGTCCGGACACTCAGGGTCAGGGGAAAATCCAATATATATCTGGTGATATCTCGGGTGCTATTACAGATAGCGCAATAAATCAAAGTGCATTGTCTGTAGGAGGCCCAGGCGAATGAATCTGGCCAGCAGGAACGACCTCCGACCACCAGGGTCCGAGAAAACCACCGTCTTATGGTGCCGGACACTCAGGGTCGGGGAAAAATCCAATATATATCTGGTGATATCTCGGGTGCTATTAGAGCTAGCGCGATAAATCAAAGTGAATTATCTGCAGGAGGCCCTGGCGCATGAATGTGTGCAGCGGGAACGACCTCGGACCACCAGGGGCCGAGAAAACCGCAGTCTCATGGGGCCGGACCCTCAGGGTCAGGGAAAAATCCAATATATATCTGGTGATATCTCGGGTGCTGTTAGAGATAGCGCAATAAATCAAAATGCATTGTCTGTAGGAGGCCCTGTCGCATGAATCTGTGCAGCGGGAACGACCTAGGACCACCAGGGGCTGAGAAAACCACCGTCTCATGGGGCCGGACACTCAGGGTCAGGGGAAAATCCAATATATATCTGGTGATATCTCGGGTGCTATTACAGAGAGCGCAATAAATCAAAGTGCGTTGTCTGTAGAAGGCCCTGGCGCATGAATCTGTGCAGCGGGAACGACCTCGGACCACTAGGGGCCGAGAAAACCACAGTCCCATGGGGCCGGACACTCAGGGTCAGGGGAAAATCCAATATATATCTGGTGATATCTCGGGTGCTATTAGAGATAGCGCAATAAACCAAGTGAGTTATCTGCAGGAGTCACTGGCGCCTGAATATGGGAAGCGGGAGCGTCCTCGGACCACCAGGGACCGAGAAAACCACCGTCTCATGGGGCCGGACACCCAGAGTCAGGGGAAAATCCATTATATATCTGGTGATATCTCGGGTGCTATTAGAGATAGCGCAATAAACCAAAGTGAATTATCTGCAGGAGGCCCTAGCGCATGAATCTGTGCAGCGGGAACGACCTCGGTCCACCAGGGGCCGAGAAAACCACCGTCTCATGGGGCTGGACACTCAGGGTGAGGGAAATATCCAATATATATCTGGTGATATCTCGGGTGCTATTACAGATAGCGCAATAAATCAAAGTGCATTGTCTGTAGGAGGCCGTGGCGCATGAATCTGGGCAGCGGGAACGACCTCGGACCACCAGGGGCCGAGAAGACCACCGTCTCATGGGGCCGGCCACTCAGGGTCAGGGGAAAATCCAATATTTATCTGGTGATATCTCGGGTGCTATTAGAGATAGCGCAATAAGCCAAAGGGAATTATCTGCAGGAGGCCCTGGTGCATGCATCTGTGCAGCGGGAACGACCTAGGACCACCAGGGGCCGAGAAAACCACCGTCTCATGGGGCCGGACACTCAGGGTCAGGGAAAAATCCAATATATATCTGGTGATATCTCGGGTGCTATTACAGATAGCGCATTAAATCAAAGTGCGTTGTCTGTAGGAGGCTCTGGCGCATGAATCTGTGCAGCGCGAACGACCTCGGACCACTAGGGGCCGAGAAAACCACCGTCTCATGGGGCCGGACACTCAGGGTCAGGGGAAAATCCAATATATATCTGGTCATATCTCGGATGCTATTACAGATAGCGCAATAAATCAATCGCATTGTCTGTAGGAGGCCCTGGCGCATGAATCTGTGCAGCGGGAACGACCTCGGACCACCAGGGGCCGAGAAAACCACCGTCTCATGGGGCCGGACCCTCTGGGTCAGGGAAAAATCCAATATATATGTGGTGATATCTCGGGTGCTATTAGAGATAGCGCAATAAGCAAAAGGGAACTATCTGCAGGAGGCCCTGGTGCATGCATCTGTGCAGCGGGAACGACATAGGACCACCAGGGGCCGAGAAAACCACCGTCTGATGGGGCCGGACACTCAGGGTAAGGGAAAAATCCAATATATATCTGGTGATATCTCGGGTGCTATTAGAGATAGCGCAAAAAACGAAAGTGAATTATCTGCAGGAGGCCCTGGCGCATGAATCTGTGCAGCGGGAACGACCTCGGACCACCAGGAGCCGAGAAAACCACCGTCTCATGGGGCCGGACACTCAGGGTCAGGGAAAAATCCAATATATATCTGGTGATATCTCGGGTGCTATAAGAGATAGCGCAATAAACCAAAGTGAGTTATCTGCAGAAGGCCCAGGCGCATGAATCTGTGCAGCGGGAACGACCTCGGTCCACCAGGGGCCGAGAAAACCACCGTCTCATGGGGCTGGACACTCAGGGTGAGGGAAATATCCAATATATATCTGGTGATATCTCGGGTGCTATTACAGATAGCGCAATAAATCAAAGTGCATTGTCTGTAGGAGGCCCTGGCGCATGAATGTGTGCAGCGGGAACGACCTCGGACCACCAGGGGCCGAGAAAACCACCGTCTCATGGGGCCGGACACTCAGGGTCAGGGGAAAATCCAATATATATCTGGTGATATTTCGGGCGCTATTAGAGATAGCGCAATAAACGAAAGTGAATTATCTGCAGGAGGCCCTGGCGCATGAATCTGTGCAGCGGGAACGACCACGGATCACCAGGGTCCGAGAAAACCACCGTCTCATGGGGCCGGACACACAGGGTCGGGGAAAAATCCAATATATATCTGGTGATATCTCGGGTGCTATTACAGATAGCGCAATAAATCAAAGTGCATTGTCTGTAGGAGGCCCAGGCGAATGAATCTGTGCAGCGGGAACGACCTCGGTCCACCAGGGGCCGAGAAAACCACCGTCTCATGGGGCTGGACACTCAGGGTGAGGGAAATATCCAATATATATCTGGTGATATCTCGGGTGCTATTACAGATAGCGCAATAAATCAAAGTGCATTGTCTGTAGGAGGCCCTGGCGCATGAATGTGTGCAGCGGGAACGACCTCGGACCACCAGGGGCCGAGAAAACCACCGTCTCATGGGGCCGGACACTCAGGGTCTGGGGAAAATCCAATATATATCTGGTGATATCTCGGGTCCTATTACAGATAGCGAAATAAATCAAAGTGAATTATCTGCAGGAGGCCCTGACGCATGAATCTGTGCAACGGGAATGACTTCGGACCACCAGGGGCCGAGAAAACCACAGTCTCATGGGGCCGGACACACAGGGTCGGGGAAAAATCCAATATATATCTGGTGATATCTCGGGTGCTATTACAGATAGCGCAATAAATCAAAGTGCATTGTCTGTAGGAGGCCCTGCCGCACGAATCTGTGCAGCGGGAACGACCTCGGACCACCAGGGGCCGAGAAAACCACCGTCTCACGGGGCCGGACACTCAGGGTCAGGGGAAAATCCAATATATATCTGGTGACCTCTCGGGTGCTATTACAGATAGCGCAATAAATCAAAGTGCATTGTCTGTAGGAGGCCCTGGCGCATGTATCTGTGCAGCGGGAACGACCTCGGACCACCAGGGGCCGAGAAAACCACAGTCTCATGTTGCCGGACACTCAGGGTCAGGGGAAAATCCAATATATATCTGGTGATATCTCGGGTGCTATTAGAGATAGCGCAATAAACCAAAGTGAACTATCTGCAGGAGGCCCTGGCGCATGCATCTGTGCAGCGGGAACGACCTCGGACCGCCAGGGGCCGAGAAAACCACCGTCTCATGGGGCCGGACACTCTGGGTCATTGAAAAATCCAATATATATCTGGTGATATCTCGGGTGCTATTAGAGACAGCGCAATAAACCAAAGTAAATTATCTGCAGGAGGCCCTGGCGCATGCATCTGTGCAGCGGGAACGACCTCGGACCACCAGGGGCCAAGAAAACCACCGTCTCATGGCGCCGGACACTCAGGGTCAGGGAAAAATCCAATATATATCTGGTGATATCTCGGGTGCTATTAGAGATAGCGCACTAAATCAAAGTGCATTGTCTGTAGGAGGCCCAGGCGAATGAATCTGTGCAGCGGGAAGGACCTCGGTCCACCAGGGGCCGAGAAAATCACCGTCCCATGGAGCCGGACACTCAGGGTCAGGGAAAAATCCAATATATATCTGGTGATATCTCGGGCGCTATTAGAGATAGCGCAATAAACGAAAGTGAATTATCTGCAGGAGGCCCTGGCGCATGAATCTGTGCAGCGGGAACGACCTCGGACCACCAGTGGCCGAGAAAATTTCAGATATTCGGAATCCGTCACCCAAGGTCATGTAAAAACCCAGCAAATATCTGGTGATATCTCGGGTGCTATTAGAGATAGCGCAATAAACCAAAGTGCATTGTCTGTAGGAGGCCCTGGCGTTCGAATCCGGGCAGCGGGAACGACGTCGGGCCACCAGGGGCCGAGAAAACCACCTACTCACGGGGCCGGACACTCAGGGTCAGGGGAAAATCCAATATATATGTGGTGATATCTCGGGTGCTATAAGAGATAGCGCAATAAACCAAAGTGCATTGTCTGTAGGAGGCCGAGGCGCATGAATCTGGCCAGCGGGAACGACCTCGGACCACCAGGGGCCGAGAAAACCACCGTCTCATGGGTCCGGACACTCAGGGTCAGGGGAAAATCCAATATATATCTGGTGATATCTCGGGTGCTATTACAGATAGCGCAATAAATCAAAGTGCATTGTCTGTAGGAGGCCCAGGCGAATGAATCTGACCAGCAGGAACGACCTCCGACCACCAGGGTCCGAGAAAACCACCGTCTTATGGTGCCGGACACTCAGGGTCGGGGAAAAAACCAATATATATCTGGCGATATCTCGGGTGCTATTACAGATAGCGCAATAAACCAAAGTGCATTGTCTGTAGGAGGCCCTGGCGTATGAATCCGGGCAGCGGGAACGACGTCGGGCCACCAGGGGCCGAGGAAACCACCGACTCACGGGGCCGGACACTCAGGGTCAGGGGAAAATCTAATATATATCTGGTGATATCTCGGGTGCTATTAGAGATACCGCAATAAACCAATGTGAATTATCTGCAGGAGGCCCTGGCGCATGAATCTGTGCAGCGGGAACGACCTCGGATCACCAGGGTCCGAGAAAACCACCGTCTTATGGGGCCGGACACTCAGGGTCGGAGAAAAATCCAATATATATCTGGCGATATCTCGGGTGCTATTAGAGATGGCGCAATAAACCAAAGTGAATTATCTGCAGGAGGCCCTGGCGCATGAATCTGTGCAGCGGGAACGACCTCGGATCTCCAGGGTCCGAGAAAACCACCGTCTTATGGGGCCGGACACTCAGGGTCGGGGAAAAATCCAATATATATCCGGTGATATCTCGGGTGCTATTAGAGATAGAGCAATAAATCAAAGTGCATTGTCTGTAGGAGGCACTGGCGAATGAATCTGTGCAGCAGGAACGACCTCGGACCACCAGTGGCCGAGAAAATTACAGATATTCGGAATCCGTCACCCAAGGTCATGTAAAAATCCAGCATATATCTGGTGATATCTCGGGTGCTATTAGAGATAGCGCGATAAATCAAAGTGAATTATCTGCAGGAGGCCCTGGCGCATGAATGTGTGCAGCGGGAACGACCTCGGACCACCAGGGGCCGAGAAAACCGCAGTCTCATGGGGCCGGACCCTCAGGGTCAGGGAAAAATCCAATATATATCTTGTGATATCTCGGGCGCTATTAGAGATAGCGCAATAAACGAAAGTGAATTATCTGCAAGAGGCCCTGGCGCATGAATCTGTGCAGCGGGAACGACCTCGGACCACCAGGGGCCGAGAAAACCACCGTCTCATGGGGCTGGACACTCAGGGTGAGGGAAATATCCAATATATATCTGGTGATATCTCGGGTGCTATTACAGATAGCGCAATAAATCAAAGTGCATTGTCTGTAGGAGGTCCTGGCGCATGAGTCTGGCCAGCGGGACCGACCTCGGACCACCAGCGGCCGAGAAAACAACCGTCTCATGGGGCCGGACACTCAGGGTCGGGGAAAAATCCAATATATATCTGGTGATATCTCGGGTGCTGTTAGAGATAGCGCAATAAATCAAAATGCATTGTCTGTAGGAGGCCCTGTCGCATGAATCTGGCCAGCGGGAACTACCTCGGACCACCAGCGGCCAAGAAAACCACCGTCTCATGGGGCCGGACACTCAGGGTCGGGGAAAAATCCAATATATATCTGGTGATATCTCGGGTGCTATTAGAGATAGCGCAATAAATCAAAGTGCATTGTCTGTAGGAGGCACTGGCGAATGAATCTGTACAGCAGGAACGACCTCGGACCACCAGGGGTCGAGAAAATTACTGATATTCGGAATCCGTCACCCAAGGTCATGTAAAAATCCAGCATATATCTGGTGATATCTCGGGTGCTATTAGAGATAGCGCAATAAGCCGAAGGGAATTATCTGCAGGAGTCCCTGGCGCATGCATCTGTGCAGCGGGAACGACCTAGGACCACCAGGGGCTGAGAAAACCACCGTCTCATGGGGCCGGACACTCAGGGTCAGGGGAAAATCCAATATATATCTGGTGATATCTCGGGTGCTATTACAGAGAGCGCAATAAATCAAAGTGCGTTGTCTGTAGAAGGCCGTGGCGCATGAATCTGTGCAGCGGGAACGACCTCGGACCACTAGGGGCCGAGAAAACCACCGTCTTATGGGGCCGGACACTCAGGCTCGGGGAAAAATCCAATATATATCCGGTGATATCTCGGGTGCTATTAGAGATAGAGCAATAAATCAAAGTGCATTGTCTGTAGGAGGCACTGGCGAATGAATCTGCGCAGCAGGAACGACCTCGGACCACCAGTGGCCGAGAAAATTACAGATATTCGGAATCCGTCACCCAAGGTCATGTAAAAATCCAGCATATATCTGGTGATATCTCGGGTGCTATTAGAGATATCGCGATAAATCAAAGTGAATTATCTGCAGGAGGCCCTGGCGCATGAATGTGTGCAGCGGGAACGACCTCGGACCACCAGGGGCCGAGAAAACCGTAGTCTCATGGGGCCGGACCCTCAGGGTCAGGGAAAAATCCAATATATATCTGGTGATATCTCGGGCGCTATTAGAGATAGCGCAATAAACGAAAGTGAATTATCTGCAGGAGGCCCTGGCGCATGAATCTGTGCAGCGGGAACGACCTCGGACCACCAGGGGCCGAGAAAACCACCGTCTCACGGGGCTGGACACTCAGGGTGAGGGAAATATCCAATATATATCTGGTTATATCTCGGGTGCTATTACAGATAGCGCAATAAATCAAAGTGCATTGTCTGTAGGAGATCCTGGCGCATGAGTCTGGCCAGCGGGACCGACCTCGGACCACCAGCGGCCGAGAAAACAACCGTCTCATGGGGCCGGACACTCAGGGTCGGGGAAAAATCCAATATATATCTGGTGATATCTCGGGTGCTGTTAGAGACAGCGCAATAAATCAAAATGCATTGTCTGTAGGAGGCCCTGTCGCATGAATCTGTACAGCAGGAACGACCTCGGACCACCAGGGGTCGAGAAAATTACTGATATTCGGAATCCGTCACCCAAGGTCATGTAAAAATCCAGCATATATCTGGTGATATCTCGGGTGCTATTAGAGATAGCGCAATAAGGCGAAGGGAATTATCTGCAGGAGGCCCTGGCGCATGCATCTGTGCAGCGGGAACGACCTAGGACCACCAGGGGCTGAGAAAACCACCGTCTCATGGGGCCGGACACTCAGGGTCAGGGGAAAATCCAATATATATCTGGTGATATCTCGGGTGCTATTACAGAGAGCGCAATAAATCAAAGTGCGTTGTCTGTAGAAGGCCCTGGCGCATGAATCTGTGCAGCAGGAACGACCTCGGACCACTAGGGGCCGAGAAAACCACAGTCCCATGGGGCCGGACACTCAGGGTCAGGGGAAAATCCAATATATATCTGGTGATATCTCGGGTGCTATTAGAGATAGCGCAATAAACCAAGTGAGTTATCTGCAGGAGTCACTGGCGCCTGAATATGGGAAGCGGGAGCGTCCTCGGACCACCAGGGGCCGAGAAAACCACCGTCTCATGGGGCCGGACACCCAGAGTCAGGGGAAAATCCATTATATATCTGGTGATATCTCGGGTGCTATTAGAGATAGCGCAATAAACCAAAGTGAATTATCTGCAGGAGGCCCTAGCGCATGAATCTGTGCAGCGGGAACGACCTCGGTCCACCAGGGGCCGAGAAAACCACCGTCTCATGGGGCTGGAAACTCAGGGTGAGGGAAATATCCAATATATATCTGGTGATATCTCGGGTGCTATTACAGATAGTGCAATAAACCAAAGTGAATTATCTGCAGGAGGCCCTAGCGCATGAATCTGTGCAGCGGGAACGACCTCGGACCACTAGGGGCCGAGAAAACCACCGTCTCATGGGGCCGGACACCCAGAGTCAGGGGAAAATCCAATATATATCTGGTGATATCTCGGGTGCTATTAGAGATAGCGCAATAAATCAAAGTGCGTTGTCTGTAGAAGGCCCTGGCGCATGAATCTGTGCAGCGGGAACGACCTCGGACCACTAGGGGCCGAGAAAACCACAGTCCCATGGGGCCGGACACTCAGGGTCAGGGGAAAATCCAATATATATCTGGTGATATCTCGGGTGCTATTAGAGATAGCGCAATAAAACAAGTGATTTATCTGCAGGAGTCCCTGGCGCCTGAATCTGGGAAGCGGGAGCGTCCTCGGACCACCAGGGGCCGAGAAAACCACCGTCTCATGGGGCCGGACACCCAGAGTCAGGGGAAAATCCATTATATATCTGGTGATATCTCGGGTGCTATTAGAGATAGCGCAATAAACCAAAGTGAATTATCTGCAGGAGGCCCTAGCGCATGAATCTGTGCAGCGGGAACGACCTCGGACCACTAGGGGCCGAGAAAACCACCGTCTCATGGGGCCGGACACCCAGAGTCAGGGGAAAATCCAATATATATCTGGTGATATCTCGGGTGCTATTAGAGATAGCGCAATAAACCAAAGTGAATTATCTGCAGGAGGCCCTAGCGCATGAATCTGTGCAGCGGGAACGACCTCGGTCCACCATGGGCCGAGAAAACCACCGTCTCATGGGGCTGGACACTCAGGGTGAGGGAAATATCCAATATATATCTGGTGATATCTCGGGTGCTGTTACAGATAGCGCAATAAATCAAAGTGCATTGTCTGTAGGAGGCCGTGGCGCATGAATCTGGGCAGCGGGAACGACCTCGGACCACCAGGGGCCGAGAAGAACACCGTCTCATGGGGCCGGCCACTCAGGGTCAGGGGAAAATCCAATATTTATCTGGTGATATCTCGGGTGCTATTAGAGATAGCGCAATAAGCCAAAGTGAATTATCTGCAGGAGGCCCTGGCGCATGAATCTGTGCAGCGGGAACGACCTCGGACCACCAGGGTCCGAGAAAACCACCGTCTCATGGGGCCGGGCACTCAGGGTCAGGGAAAAATCTAACATATATCTGGTGATATCTCGGGTGCTATTACAGATAGCGCAATAAACCAAAGTGAATTATCTGCAGGAGGCCCTGGCGCATGAATCTGTGCAACGGGAACGACCTCGGACCACCAGGGGCCGAGAAAACCACAGTCTCATGGGGCCCGACACTCGGGGTCAGGAGAAAATCCAATATAGATCTGGTGATATCTCGGGTGCTATTACAGGTAGCGCAATAAATCAAAGTGCATTACCTGTAGGAGGTCCTGGCGCATGAATCTGTGCAGCGGGACCGTCCTCGGACCTCCAGGGGCCGAGACAACGACCGTCTCATGGGGCCGAACACTCAGGGTCAGGGTAAAATCCAATATATATCTGGTGATATCTCGGGTGCTATTACAGATAGCGCAATAAATCAAAGTGCATTGTCTGTAGGAGGCCCTGGCGCATGAATCTGTGCAGCGGGAACGACCTCGGACCACCAGGGGCCGAGAAAAGCACAGTCTCATGGGGCCGGACACCCAGAGTCAGGGGAAAATCCAATATATATCTGGTGATATCTCGGGTGCTATTAGAGATAGCGCAATAAATCAAAGTGCGTTGTCTGTAGAAGGCCCTGGCGCATGAATCTGTGCAGCGGGAACGACCTCGGACCACTAGGGGCCGAGAAAACCACAGTCCCATGGGGCCGGACACTCAGGGTCAGGGGAAAATCCAATATATATCTGGTGATATCTCGGGTGCTATTAGAGATAGCGCAATAAAACAAGTGATTTATCTGCAGGAGTCCCTGGCGCCTGAATCTGGGAAGCGGGAGCGTCCTCGGACCACCAGGGGCCGAGAAAACCACCGTCTCATGGGGCCGGACACCCAGAGTCAGGGGAAAATCCATTATATATCTGGTGATATCTCGGGTGCTATTAGAGATAGCGCAATAAACCAAAGTGAATTATCTGCAGGAGGCCCTAGCGCATGAATCTGTGCAGCGGGAACGACCTCGGACCACTAGGGGCCGAGAAAACCACCGTCTCATGGGGCCGGACACCCAGAGTCAGGGGAAAATCCAATATATATCTGGTGATATCTCGGGTGCTATTAGAGATAGCGCAATAAACCAAAGTGAATTATCTGCAGGAGGCCCTAGCGCATGAATCTGTGCAGCGGGAACGACCTCGGTCCACCATGGGCCGAGAAAACCACCGTCTCATGGGGCTGGACACTCAGGGTGAGGGAAATATCCAATATATATCTGGTGATATCTCGGGTGCTGTTACAGATAGCGCAATAAATCAAAGTGCATTGTCTGTAGGAGGCCGTGGCGCATGAATCTGGGCAGCGGGAACGACCTCGGACCACCAGGGGCCGAGAAGAACACCGTCTCATGGGGCCGGCCACTCAGGGTCAGGGGAAAATCCAATATTTATCTGGTGATATCTCGGGTGCTATTAGAGATAGCGCAATAAGCCAAAGTGAATTATCTGCAGGAGGCCCTGGCGCATGAATCTGTGCAGCGGGAACGACCTCGGACCACCAGGGTCCGAGAAAACCACCGTCTCATGGGGCCGGGCACTCAGGGTCAGGGAAAAATCTAACATATATCTGGTGATATCTCGGGTGCTATTACAGATAGCGCAATAAACCAAAGTGAATTATCTGCAGGAGGCCCTGGCGCATGAATCTGTGCAACGGGAACGACCTCGGACCACCAGGGGCCGAGAAAACCACAGTCTCATGGGGCCCGACACTCGGGGTCAGGAGAAAATCCAATATAGATCTGGTGATATCTCGGGTGCTATTACAGGTAGCGCAATAAATCAAAGTGCATTACCTGTAGGAGGTCCTGGCGCATGAATCTGTGCAGCGGGACCGTCCTCGGACCTCCAGGGGCCGAGACAACGACCGTCTCATGGGGCCGAACACTCAGGGTCAGGGTAAAATCCAATATATATCTGGTGATATCTCGGGTGCTATTACAGATAGCGCAATAAATCAAAGTGCATTGTCTGTAGGAGGCCCTGGCGCATGAATCTGTGCAGCGGGAACGACCTCGGACCACCAGGGGCCGAGAAAAGCACAGTCTCATGGGGCCGGACACTCAGGGTCAGGGTAAAATCCAATATATATCTGGTGATATCTCGGGTGCTATTAGAGATAGCGCAATAAACCAAAGTGAATTATCTGCAGGAGGTCCTGGCGCATGAATCTGTGCAGCGGGAACGACCTCGGACCACCAGGGGCCGAAAAAACCACAGTCTCATTGGGCCGGTCACTCAGGGTCTGGGGAAAATCCAATATATATCTGGTGAAATCTCGGGTGCTATTACAGATAGCGCAATAAATCAAAGTGCATTGTCTGTAGGAGGCCCTGGCGCATGAATCTGTGCAACGGGAACGACCTCGGACCACCAGGGGCCGAGAAAACCACAGTCTCATGGGGCCGGACACTCAGGGTCAGGGGAAAATCCAATATATATCTGGTGATATCTCGGGTGCTATTAGAGATAGCGCAATAAACCAAAGTGCATTGTCTGTAGGAGGCCCTGGCGCATGAATCTGTGCAGCGGGAACGACATCGGAACACCAGGAACCGAGAAAACCACCGTCTCATGGGGCCGGATACTCAGGGTCAGTGAAAAATCCAATATATATGTGGTGATATCTCGGGTGCTATTACAGATAGCGCAATAAATCAAAGTGAATTATCTGCAGTAGGCCCTGGCGCATGAATCCGTGCAGCGGGAACGACCTCGGACCACCAGGGGCCGAGAAAACCACAGTCTCATGGGGCCGGACACTCAGGGTCAGGGGAAAATCCAATATAGATCTGGTGATATCTCGGGTGCTATTACAGATAGCGCAATAAACCAAAGTGAATTATCTGCAGGAGGCCCTGACGCATGAATCTGTGCAACGGGAACGACCTCGGACCTCCAGGGGCCGAGAAAACCACAGTCTCATGGGGCCGGACACTCAGGGTCAGGGGAGAATCCAATATAGATCTGGTGATATCTCGGGTGCTATTACAGATAGCGCAATAAATCGAAGTGCATTACCTGTAGGAGGCCCTGGCGCATGAATCTGTGCAGCGGGAACGTCCTCGGACCTCCAGGGGCCGAGACAACGACCGTCTCATGGGGCCGGACACTCAGGGTCAGGGTAAAATCCAATATATATCTGGTGATATCTCGGGTGCTATTACAGATAGCGCCATCAATCAAAGTGCATTGTCTGTAGGAGGCCCTGGCGCATGAATCTGTGCAGCGGGTATGACCTCGGACCACCAGGGGCCGAGAAAACGACCGCCTCATGGGGCCGGACACTCAGGGTCAGTGTAAAATCCAATATATATCTGGTGATATCTCGGCTGCTATTACAGATAGCGCAATGAATCAAAGTGCATTACCTGTAGGAGGCCCTGGCGCATGAATCTCTGCAGCGGAAACGTCCTCGGACCTCCAGGGGCCGAGACAAAGACCGTCTCATGGGGCCGGACACTCAGGGTCAGGGTAAAATCCAATATATATCTGGTGATATCTCGGGTGCTATTACAGATAGCGCAATAAATCAAAGTGCATTGTCTTTAGGAGGCCCTGGCGCATGAATCTGTGCAGAGGGAACGACCTCGGACGACCAGGGGCCGAGAAAACCACAGTCTCATGGGGCCGGACACTCAGGGTCAGGGGAAAATCGAATATATATCTGGTGATATCTCGGGTGCTATTAGAGATAGCGCAATAAACCAAAGTGAATTATCTGCAGGAGGCCCTGGCGCATGAATCTGTGCAGCGGGAACGACCTCGGACCAACAGGGGCCGAGAAAACGACCGTCTCATGGGGCCGGACACTCAGGGTCAGGGAAAAATCCAATATATATCTGGTGATATCTCGGGTGCTATTACAGATAGCGCAATAAATCAAAGTGCATTGTCTGTAGGAGGCCCAGGCGAATAAATCTGGCCAGCTGGAACGACCTCGGACCACCAGGGGCCGAGAAAACCACAGTCTCATGGGGCCGCACACTCAGGGTCAGGGGAAAATCCAATATATATCTGGTGATATCTCGGGTGCTATTACAGATAGCCCCTATAAATCAAAGTGCATTGTCGGTAGGAGGCCCTGGCGCATGAATCTGTGCAGCGGGAACGACCTCGGACCACCAGGGGCCGGGAAAACCACAGTCTCATGGGGCCGGACACTCAGGGTCAGGGGAAAATCCAATATATATCTGGTGATATCTCGGGTGCTATTAGAGATAGCGCAATAAACCAAAGTGAATTATCTGCAGGAGGCCCTGGCGTATGAATCTGTGCAACGGGAACGACCTCGGACCACCAGGGGCCGAGAAAACCACAGTCTCATGGGGCCGGACACTCAGGGTCGGGGGAAAATCCAATATATATCTGGTGATATCTCGGGTGCTATTAGAGAGAGCGCAATAAATCAAAGTGAATTATCTGCAGGAGGCCCTGGCGCATGAATCTGTGCAGCGGGAACGACCTCGGACCACCAGGGGCCGAGAAAACGACCGTCTCATGGGGCCGGACACTCAGGGTCAGTGAAAAATCCAATATATATCTGCTGATATCTCGGGTGCTATTACAGATAGAGCAATAAATCAAAGTGCATTGTCTGTAGGAGGCCCTGTCGCATGAATCTGTGCAGCGGGAACGTCCTCGGACCACCAGGGGCCGAAAAAACCACAGTCTCATGGGGCCGGACACTCAGGGTCAGGGGAAAATCCAATATATATCTGGTGATATCTCGGCTGCTATTACAGATAGCGCAATAAATCAAAGTGCATTGTCTGTAGGAGGCCCTGGCGCATGAATCTGTGCAGCGGGAACGACCTCGGAACACCAGAGACCGAGAAAACCACCGTCTCATGGGGCCGGACACTCAGGGTCAGTGAAAAATCCAATATATATGTGGTGATATCTCGGGTGCTATTAGAGAGAGCGCAATAAATCAAAGTGAATTATCTGCAGGAGGCCCTGGCGCATGAATCTGTGCAGCGGGAACGACCTCGGAGCACCAGGGGCGAGACAACCAACTTCTCATGGAGCCGGACACTCAGGGTCAGGGAAAAATCCAATATATATCTGGTGATATCTCGGGTCCTATTACAGATAGCGCCATAAATCAAAGTGCATTACCTGTAGGAGGCCCTGGCGCATGAATCTGTGCAGCGGGAACGTCCTCGGACCTCCAGGGGCCGAGAAAACCACAGTCTCATGGGGCCGGACACTCAGCGTCAGGGGAAAATCCAATATAGATCTGGTGATATCTCGGGTGCTATTACAGATACCGCAATAAATCAAAGTGCATTGTCTGTAGGAGACCCTGGCGCATGAACCTGTGCAGCGGGAACGACCTCGGACCACCAGGGGCCGAGAAAACCACAGTCTCATGGGGCCGGACACTCAGGGTAAGGGGAAAA
Organism: Nomia melanderi; assembly: GCF_051020985.1. NCBI lineage: Eukaryota > Metazoa > Arthropoda > Insecta > Hymenoptera > Halictidae > Nomia > Nomia melanderi. The sequence continues at coordinate 6,540,184 of NW_027475132.1, read as the reverse complement.
TCCAATATATATCTGGTGATATCTCGGGTGCTATTAGAGATAGCGCAATAAATCAAAGTGCATTGTCTGTAGGAGGCCCTGGGGCATGAATCTGTGCAGCGGGAACGACCTCGGAACACCAGGGGCCGAGAAAACCACCGTCACATGCGGCAGGACACTCAGGGTCAGTGAAAAATCCAATATATATATGGTGATATCTCGGGTGCTATTACAGATACCGCAATAAATCAAAGTGCATTGTCTGTAGGAGACCCTGGCGCATGATCCTGTGCAGCGGGAACGACCTCGGACCACCAGGGGCCGAGAAAACGACCTTCTCATGGGGCCGGACACTCAGGGTCAGGGTAAAATCCAATATATATCTGGTGATATCTCGGGTGCTATTACAGATAGCGCAATAAATCAAAGTGCATTATCTGTAGGAGACCCTGGCGCATGAATCTGTGCAGCGGGAACGACCTCGCAACACCAGGGACCGAGAAAACCACCGTCTCATGGGGCCGGACACTCAGGGTCAGTGAAAAATCCAATATATATGTGGTGATATCTCGGGTGCTATTACAGATAGCGCAATAAATCAAAGTGAATTATCTGCAGTAGGCCCTGGCGCATGAATCTGTGCAGCGGGAACGACCTCGGACCACCAGGGGCCGAGAAAACTACCGTCTCATGGGGCCGGTCACTCAGGGTCAGTGAAAAATCCAATATATATCTGCTGATATCTCGGGTGCTATTACAGATAGCGCAATAAATCAAAGTGCATTGTCTGTAGGAGGCCCTGGCGCATGAATCTGTGCAGCGGGAACGACCTCGGACCACCAGGGGCCGAAAAAACCACTGTCTCATGGGGCCGGACACTCAGGGTCAGGGTAAAATCCAATATATATCTGGTGATATCTCGGGTGCTATTACAGGTAGCGCAATAAATCAAAGTGCATTGTCTGTAGGAGGCCCTGGCGCATGAATCTGTGCAGCGGGAACGACCTCGGAACACCAGGGACCGAGAAAACCACCGTCTCATGGGGCCGGACACTCAGGGTCAGTGAAAAGTCCAATATACATCTGGTTATATCTCGGCTGCTATTACCGATAGCGCAATAAATCAAAGTGCATTGTCTGTAGGAGGCCCTGGCGCATGAATCTGTGCAGCGGGAACGACCTCGGACGACCAGGGGCCGAGAAAACCACAGTCACATGGGGCCGGACACTCAGGGTCAGGGGAAAATCCAATATATATCTGGTGATATCTCGGGTGCTATTAGAGATAACGCAATAAACCAAAGTGAATTATCTGCAGGAGGCCCTGGCGCATGAATCTGTGCAACGGGAACAACCTCGGACCACCAGGGGCCGAGAAAACCACAGTCTCATGGGGCCGGACACTCAGGGTCAGGTGAAAATCCAATATATATCTGGTGATATCTCGGGTGCTATTAGAGAGAGCGCAATAAATCAAAGTGCATTGTCTGTAGGAGGCCCTGGCGCATGAATCTGTGCAACGGGAACGACCACGGACCACCAGGGGCCGAGAAAACGACCGCCTAATGGGGCCGGACCCTCAGGGTCAGTGAAAAATCCAATATATATCTGGTGATATCTCGGGTGCTATTAGAGATAGCGCAATAAACCAAAGTGAATTATCTGCAGGAGGCCCTGGCGCATGAATCTGTGCAACGGCAACGACCTCGGACCACCAGGGGCCGAGAAAACCAGAGTCTCATGGGGCCGGACACTCAGGGTCAGGGGAAAATCCAATATATATCTGGTGATATCTCGGGTGCTATTAGAGATAGCGCAATAAATCAATGTGCATTGTCTGTAGGAGGCCCTGGCGCATGAATCTGTGCAGCGGGAACGACCTCGGAACACCAGGGACCGAGAAAACCACCGTCTCATGGGGCCGGACACTCAGGGTCTGTGAAAAATCCAATATATATCTGGTGATATCTCGGGTGCTATAACAGATAGCGCAATAAATCAAAGTGCATTGTCTGCAGGAGGCCCTGGCGCATGAATCTGTGCAGCGGCAACGACCTCGGACCACCAGGGGCCGAGAAAACGACCGTCTCATGGGGCCGGACACTCAGGGTCAGCGAAAAATCCAATATATATCTGCTGATATCTCGGGTGCTATTACAGATAGCGCAATAGATCAAAGTGCATTGTCTGTACGAGGCCATGGCGCATGAATCTGTGCAGCGGGAACGACTTCGGACCACCAGGGGCCGAAAAAACCACAGTCTCATGGGGCCGGACACTCAGGGTCAAAGTAAAATCCAATATATATCTGGTGATATCTCGGGTGCTATTACAGATAGCGCAATAAATCAAAGTGCATTGTCTGTAGGAGGCCCTGGCGCATGAATCTGTGCAGCGGGAACGACCTCGGACCACCAGGGGCCGAGAAAACGACCGCCTCATGGGGCCGGACACTCAGGGTCAGTGAAAACTCCAATATATATCTGGTGATATCTCGGCTGCTATTACAGATAGCTCAATAAATCAAAGTTCATTGTCTGTAGGAGGCCCTGGCGCATGAATCTGTGCAGCGGGAACGACCTCGGAACACCAGGGACCGAGAAAACCGCCGTCTCATGGGGCCGGACACTCAGGGTCAGTGAAAAATCCAATATATATGTGGTGATATCTCGGGTGCTATTACAGAGAGCGCAATGAATCAATGTGCATTGTCTGTAGGAGACCCTGGCGCATGAACCTGTGCAGCGGGAACGACCTCGGACCACCAGGGGCCGAGAAAACCACAGTCTCATGGGGCCGGACACTCAGGGTCAGGGGAAAATCCAATATATATCTGGTGATATCACGGCTGCTATTACAGATCGCGCAATAAATCAAAGTGCATTGTCTGTAAGAGGCCCTGGCGCATGAATCTGTGCAGCGGGAACGACCTCGGAACACCAGGGACCGAGAAAACCACCGTCTCATGGGGCCGGACACTCAGGGTCAGTGAAAAATCCAATATATATGTGGTGATATCTCGGGTGCTATTACAGATAGCGCAATAAATCAAAGTGCATTGTCTGAAGGAGGCCCTGGCGCATGAATCTGTGCAGCGGGAACGACCTCGGACCACCAGGGGCCGAGAAAACGACCGTCTCATGGGGCCGGACGCTCAGGGTCAGGGGAAAATCCAATATATATCTGGTGATATCTCGGGTGCTATTAGAGATATCGCAATAAACCAAGGTGAATTATCTGCAGGAGGCCCTGGCGCATGAATCGGTGCACCGGGAACGTCCTCGGACCTCCAGGGTCCGAGACAACGACCGTCTCATGGGGCCGGACGCTCAGGGTCAGTGAAAAATCCAATATATATCTGGTGATATCTCGGGTGCTATTACAGATAGCGCAATAAATCAAAGTGCACTGTCCGTAGAAGACCCTGGCGCATGAACCTGTGCAGCGGGAACGACCTCGGACCACCAGGGGCCGAGAAAACGACCGTCTCATGGGGCCGGACGCTCAGGGTCAGTGAAAAATCCAATATATATCTGGTGATATCTCGGGTGCTATTACAGATAGCGCAATAAATCAAAGTGCATTGTCTATAGGAGGCCCTGGCGCATGAATCTGTGCAGCGGGAACGACCTCGGACCACCAGGGGCCGAGAAAACCACAGTCTCATGGGGCCGGACACTCAGGGTCAGGGGAAAATCCAATATATATCTGGTGATATCTCGGGTGCTATCAGAGATAGCGCAATAAACCAAAGTGAATTATCTGCAGGAGGCCCTGGCGCATGAATCTGTGCAGCGGGAAGGACCTCGGACCACCAGGGGCCGAGAAAACGACCGTCTCATGGGGCCGGACACTCAGGGTCAGTGAAAAATCCAATATATATCTGGTGATATCTCGGGTGCTATTACAGATAGCGCAATAAATCAAAGTGCATTGTCTGTAGGAGGCCCTGGCTCATGAATCTGTGCAGCGGGAACGACCTCGGACGACCAGGGGCCGAGAAAACCACAGTCTCATGGGGCCGGACACTCAGGGTCAGGGGAAAATCCAATATATATCTGGTGATATCTCGGGTGCTATTAGAGATAGCGCAATAAACCAAAGTGAATTATCTGCAGGAGGCCCTGGCGCATGAATCTGTGCAACGGGAGCGACCTCGGACCACCAGGGGCCGAGAAAACCACAGTCTCATGGGGCCGGACACTCAGGATCAGGGGAAAATCCAATATATATCTGGTGATATCTCGGGTGCTATTAGAGATAGCGCAATAAATCAAAGTGCATTGTCTGCAGGAGGCCCTGGCGCATGAATATGTGCAGCGGGAACGTCCTCGGACCACCAGTGGCCGAGAAAATTACAGATATTCGGAATCCGTCACCCAAGTTCATGTAAAAATCCAGCATATATCTGTTGATATCTCGGGTGCTATTACAGATAGCGCAATAAATCATAGTGCATAGTCTGTAGGAGGCCCTGGCGCATGAATCTGGCCAGCGGGAACGACCTCGGACCACCAGCGGCCGAGAAAACCACCGTCTCATGGGGCCGGACACTCAGAGTCGGGGAAAAATCCAATATATATCTGGTGATATCTCGGGTGCTATTAGAGATAGAGCAATAAACCAAAGTGAATTGTCTGCAGGAGGCCCTGGCGCATGAATCTGTGCAGCGGGAACGATCTCGGACCATCAGGGGCCGAGACATCCACAGTCTCATGGGGCCGGACACTCAGGGTCAGGGAAAAATCCAATATATATCTGGTGATATCTCGGGTGCTATTACAGATAGCGCAATAAATCAAAGTGCATTGTCTGTAGGAGGCCCTGGCGCATGAATCTGTGCAGCGGGAACGACCTCGGACCACCAGGGGCCGAGAAAACCACAGTCTCATGGGGCCGGACACTCAGGGTCAGGGGAAAATCCAATATATATCTGGTGATATCTCGGGTGCTATTACAGATAGAGCAATAAATCAAAGTGCATTGTCTGTAGGAGGCCCTGGCGCATGAATGTGTGCAGCGGGAACAACCTCGGACCACCAGGGGCCGAGAAAACCACCGTCTCATGGGGCCGGACACTCAGGGTCAGGGAAAAATCCAATATATATCTGGTGATATCTCGGGTGCTATTAGAGATAGCGCAATAAACCAAAGTGAGTTATCTGCAGGAGGCCCTGGCGCCTGAAGCTGTGCAGCGGGAACGACCTCGGACCACCAGGGGCCGAGGAAAGCACCGTCTCGAGGGGGACGGACACTCTGGGCCAGGGAAAAATCCAATATATATGTGGTGATATCTCGGGTGCTATTACAGATAACGCAATAAATCAAAGTGCATTGTCTGTAGGAGGCCCTGGCGCATGAATATGTGCAGCGGGAACGACCTAGGACCATCAGGGGCCGAGAAAACTACAGTCTCATGGGGCCGGACACTCAGGGTCAGGGGAAAATCCAATATATATCTGGTGATATCTCGGGTGCTATTAGAGATAGCGCAATAAACCAAGGTGAATTATCTGCAGGAGGCCCTGGCGCATGAATCTGTGCAACGGGAACGACCTCGGACCACCAGGGGCCGAGAAAACGACAGTCTCAAGGGGCCGGACACTCAGGGTCAGGGGAAAATCCAATATATATCTGGTGATATCTCTGGTGCTATTACAGATAGCGCAATAAATCAAAGTGCATTGTCTGTAGGAGGCCCTGGCGCATGAATCTGTGCAGCGGGAACGACCTCGGACCACCAGGGGCCGAGAAAACCACCGTCCCGAGGGGCCGGACACTTAGGGTCAGGGGAAAATCCAATATATATCTGGTGATATCTCGGGTGCTATTAGAGATAGCGCAATAAACCAAAGTGAGTTATCTGCAGGAGGCCCTGGCGCCTGAAGCTGTGCAGCGGGAACGACCTCGGAGCACCAGGGGCCGAGGAAAGCACCGTCTCGAGGGGGACGGACACTCTGGGCCAAGGAAAAATCCAATATATATGTGGTGATATCTCGGGTGCTATTACAGATAACGCAATAAATCAAAGTGCATTGTCTGTAGGAGGCCCTGGCGCATGAATATGTGCAGCGGGAACGACCTAGGACCATCAGGGGCCGAGAAAACTACAGTCTCATGGGGCCGGACACTCAGGGTCAGGGGAAAATCCAATATATATCTGGTGATATCTCGGGTGCTATTAGAGATAGCGCAATAAACCAAGGTGAATTATCTGCAGGAGGCCCTGGCGCATGAATCTGTGCAACGGGAACGACCTCGGACCACCAGGGGCCGAGAAAACGACAGTCTCAAGGGGCCGGACACTCAGGGTCAGGGGAAAATCCAATATATATCTGGTGATATCTCTGGTGCTATTACAGATAGCGCAATAAATCAAAGTGCATTGTCTGTAGGAGGCCCTGGCGCATGAATCTGTGCAGCGGGAACGACCTCGGACCACCAGGGGCCGAGAAAACCACCGTCCCGAGGGGCCGGACACTTAGGGTCAGTGAAAAATCCAATATCTATCTGGTGATATCTCGGGTGCTATTACAGATAGCGCAATAAATCAAAGTGAATTATCTGCAGGAGGCCCTGGCACATGAATCTGTGCAAGGGGAACGACCTCGGACCAACAGGGGCCGAGAAAACCACAGTCTCATGGGGCCGGACACACAGGGTCAGGGAAAAATTCAATATATATCTGGTGATATCTTGGGTGCTATTAGAGATAGCGCAATAAACCAAAGTGAATTATCTGCAGGAGGCCCCGGCGCATGAATCTGTGCAACGGGAACGACCTCGGACCACCAGGGGCCGAAAAAACCACAGTCACATGGGGCCGGACACTCAGGGTCAGGGAAAAATCCAATATATATCTGGTGATATCTCGGGTGCTATTACAGATAGCGCATTAAATCAAAGTGCATTGTCTGTAGGAGGCCCTGGCGCATGAATCTGTGCAGCGGGAACGACCTCGGACCACCAGGGGCCGAGAAAACCACAGTCTCATGGGGCCGGACACTCATGGTCAGGGGAAAATCCAATATATATCTGGTGATATCTCGGGTGCTATTAAAGATAGCGCAATAAACTAAAGTGAATTATCTGCAGGAGGCCCTGGCGCATGAATGTGTGCAGCGGGAACGACCTCGGACCACCAGGGGCCGAGAAAACAGCAGTCTCATGGGGCCGGACACTCAGGGTCAGGGGAAAATCCAATATATATCTGGTGATATCTCGGGTGCTATTACAGATAGAGCAATAAATCAAATTGCATTGTCTGTAGGAGGCCCTGGCGCATGAATCTGTGCAGCGGGAACAACCTCGGACCACCAGGGGCCGAGAAAACCACAGTCTCATGGGGCCGGACACTCAGGGTCAGGGGAAAATCCAATATATATCTGGTGATATCTCGGGTGCTATTAGAGATAGCGCAATAAATCAAAGTGCATTGTCTGTAGGAGGCCCTGGCGCATGAATCTGTGCAGCGGGATCGCCCTCGGAACACCAGGGGCCGAGAAAACCACCGTCTCATGGGGCAGGACACTCAGGGTCAGTGAAAAATCCAATATATATCTGGTGATATCTCGGGTGCTATTACAGATAGCGCAATAAATCAAAGTGCATTGTCTGTAGGAGACGCTGGCGCATGAACCTGTGCAGCGGGAAAGTTTTCGGACCACCAGGGGCCGAGAAAACGACCGTCTCATGGGGCCGGACACTCAGGGTCAGGGGAAAATCCAATATATATCTGGTGATATCTCGGGTGCTATTAGAGATAGCGCAATAAATCAAAGTGCATTGTCTGCAGGAGGCCCTGGCGCATGAATATGTGCAGCGGGAACGTCCTCGGACCACCAGTGGCCGAGAAAATTACAGATATTCGGAATCCGTCACCCAAGTTCATGTAAAAATCCAGCATATATCTGGTGATATCTCGGGTGCTATTACAGATAGCGCAATAAATCATAGTGCATAGTCTGTAGGAGGCCCTGGCGCATGAATCTGGCCAGCGGGAACGACCTCGGACCACCAGCGGCCGAGAAAACCACCGTCTCATGGGGCCGGACACTCAGGGTCGGGGAAAAATCCAATATATATCTGGTGATATCTCGGGTGCTATTGGAGATAGAGCAATAAACCAAAGTGAATTGTCTGCAGGAGGCCCTGGCGCATGAATCTGTGCAGCGGGAACGATCTCGGACCATCAGGGGCCGAGACATCCACAGTCTCATGGGGCCGGACACTCAGGGTCAGGGAAAAATCCAATATATATCTGGTGATATCTCGGGTGCTATTACAGATAGCGCAATAAATCAAAGTGCATTGTCTGTAGGAGGCCCTGGCGCATGAATCTGTGCAGCGGGAACGACCTCGGACCACCAGGGGCCGAGAAAACCACAGTCTCATGGGGCCGGACACTCAGGGTCAGGGGAAAATCCAATATATATCTGGTGATATCTCGGGTGCTATTACAGATAGAGCAATAAATCAAAGTGCATTGTCTGTAGGAGGCCCTGGCGCATGAATGTGTGCAGCGGGAACAACCTCGGACCACCAGGGGCCGAGAAAACCACCGTCTCATGGGGCCGGACACTCAGGGTCAGGGAAAAATCCAATATATATCTGGTGATATCTCGGGTGCTATTAGAGATAGCGCAATAAACCAAAGTGAGTTATCTGCAGGAGGCCCTGTCGCCTGAAGCTGTGCAGCGGGAACGACCTCGGACCACCAGGGGCCGAGGAAAGCACCGTCTCGAGGGGGACGGACACTCTGGGCCAAGGAAAAATCCAATATATATGTGGTGATATCTCGGGTGCTATTACAGATAACGCAATAAATCAAAGTGCATTGTCTGTAGGAGGCCCTGGCGCATGAATATGTGCAGCGGGAACGACCTAGGACCATCAGGGGCCGAGAAAACTACAGTCTCATGGGGCCGGACACTCAGGGTCAGGGGAAAATCCAATATATATCTGGTGATATCTCGGGTGCTATTAGAGATAGCGCAATAAACCAAGGTGAATTATCTGCAGGAGGCCCTGGCGCATGAATCTGTGCAACGGGAACGACCTCGGACCACCAGGGGCCGAGAAAACGACCGTCTCATGGGGCCGGACACTCAGGGTCAGCGAAAAATCCAATATATATCTGCTGATATCTCGGGTGCTATTACAGATAGCGCAATAAATCAAAGTGCATTGTCTGTAGGAGGCCCTGGCGCATGAATCTGTGCAGCGGGAACGACCTCGGACCACCAGGGGCCGAGAAAACCACCGTCCCGAGGGGCCGGACACTTAGGGTCAGTGAAAAATCCAATATCTATCTGGTGATATCTCGGGTGCTATTACAGATAGCGCAATAAATCAAAGTGAATTATCTGCAGGAGGCCCTGGCACATGAATCTGTGCAAGGGGAACGACCTCGGACCAACAGGGGCCGAGAAAACCACAGTCTCATGGGGCCGGACACACAGGGTCAGGGAAAAATTCAATATATATCTGGTGATATCTTGGGTGCTATTAGAGATAGCGTAATAAACCAAAGTGAATTATCTGCAGGAGGCCCTGGCGCAAGAATCTGTGCGGCGGGAACGACCTCGGACCACCAGGGGCCGAGACAAAAACCGTCTCATGGGGCCGGACACTCAGGGTCAGGGAAAAATCCAATATATATCTGGTGATATCTCGGGTGCTATTAGAGATAGCGCAATAAATCAAAGTGCATTGTCTGTAAGAGGCCCTGGCGCATGAATCTGTGAAGCGGCAACGACCTCGGACCACCAGGGGCCGAGAAAACCACCGTCTCATGGGCCCGGGCACTCAGGGTCTGGGGAAAATCCAGTATATACCTGGTGATATCTCGGGTGCTATTACAGATAGCGCAATAAATCAAAGTGCATTGTCTGTAGGAGGCCCTGGCGCATGAACCTGTGCAGCGGGAACGACCTCGGACCACCAGGGGCCGAGAAAACGACCGTCTCATGGGGCCGGACGCTCAGGGTCAGTGAAAAATCCAATATATATCTGGTGATATCTCGGGTGCTATTACAGATAGCGCACTAAACCAAAGTGCATTGTGTGTAGGAGGCACTGGCGAATGAATCTATGCCGCAGGAACGACCTCGGACCACCAGTGGCCGAGAAAATTACAGATATTCGGAATCCGTCACCCAAGGTCATGTAAAAATCCAGCATATACCTGGTGTTATCTCGGGTGCTATTACAGATAGCGCAATAAACCAAAGTGCATTGTCTGTAGGAGGCCCTGGCGCATGAATCTGGGCAGCGGGAACGACGTCGGACCACCAGGGGACGAGAAAATCACCGTCTCATGGAGCCGGACACTCAGGGTCAGGGAAAAATCCAATATATATCTGGTGATATCTCGGGTGCTATTACAGATAGCGCAATAAACCAAAGTGCATTGTCTGTAGGAGGCCCAGGCGAACGAATCTGTGCAGCGGGAACGACCTCGGACCACCAGGGGCCGAGAAAACCACCGTCTCATGGGTCCGGACACTCAGGGTCAGGGGAAAATCCAATATATATCTGGTGATATCTCGGGTGCTATTAGAGACAGCGCAATAAGCCAAAGTGCATTGTCTGTAGGAGGCCCTTGCGAATGAATCTGTGCCGCAGGAACGACCTCGGACCACCAGTGGCCGAGGAAGGCACAGATATTCGGAATCCGTCACCCAAGGTCATGTAAAAATCCAGCAAATATCTGGTGATATCTCGGGTGCTATTAGAGATAGCGCAATAAACCAAAGTGCATTGTCTGTAGGAGGCCCTTGCGAATGAATCTGTACCGCAGGAACGATCTCGGACCACCAGTGGCCGAGAAAATTACAGATATTCGGAATCCGTCACCCAAGGTCATGTAAAAATACAGCAAATATCCGGTGATATCTCGGGTGCTATTAGAGATAGCGCAATAAACCAAAGTGCATTGTCTGTAGGAGGCCCTGGCGCATGAATCTGGGCAGCGGGAACGACCTAGGACCACCAGGGGCCGAGAAAACCACCGACTCACGGGGCCGGACACTCAGGGTCTGGGGAAAATCCAATATATATCTGGTGATATCTTGGGTGCTATTAGAGATAGCGCAATAAACCAAAGTGAATTATTTGCAGGCGGCCCTGGCGCATGCGTCTGTGCAGCGGGAACGCCCTCGGACCACCAGGGGCCAAGAAAACCACCGTCTCATGGCGCCGGACACTCAGGGTCAGGGGAAAATCCAATATATATCTGGTTATATCTCGGGTGCTATTAGAGATAGCGCAATAAACCAAAGTGAATTATCTGCAGGAGGCCCTGGTGCATGCATCTGTGCAGCGGGAACGACCTCGGACCACCAGGGGCCGAGAAAACCACCGTCTCATTGGTCCGGACACTCAGGGTCAGGGGAAAATCCAATATATATCTGGTTATATCTCTGTTGCTATTACAGATAGCGCAATGAACCAAGGTGCATTGTCTGTAGGAGGCCCTTGCGAATGAATCTGTGCCGCAGGAACGACCTCGGACCACCAGTGGCCGAGAAAACCACCGTCTCATGGGTCCGGACACTCAGGGTCAGGGGAAAACCCAATATATATCTGGTGATATCTCGGGTTCTATTACAGATAGCGCAATAAACCAAAGTGCATTGTCTGTAGGAGGCCCTGGCGCATGAATCTGGGCAGCGGGAACGACCTCGGACCACCAGGGGCCGAGAAAACCACCGTCTCATGGGTCCGGATACTCTGGGTCAGGGGAAAATCCAATATATATCTGGTGATATCTCGGGTGCTATTACAAATAGCGCAATAAATCAAAGTGCATTGTCTGTAGGAGGCCCAGGCGAATGAATCTGTGCAGCGGGAACGACCTCGGACCACCAGGGGCCGAGAAAACCACCGTCTCATGGGGCCGGACACTCAGGGTCAGGGAAAAATCCAATATATATCTGGTGATATCTCGGGTGCTATTAGAGATAGCGCCATAAACCAATGTGAGTCATCTGCAGGAGGCCCTGGCGCCTGAAGCTGTGCAGCGCGAACGACCTCGGACCACCAGGGGCCGAGAAAACCACCGTCTCATGGGGCCGGACACTCTGGGTCAGCGAAAAATCCAATATATATGTGGTGATATCTCGGGTGCTATTACAGATAGCGCAATAAATCAAAGTGCATTGTCTGTAGGAGGCCCTGGCGCATGAATCTGTGCAGCGGGAACGACCTCGGACCACCAGGGGCCGATAAAACTACAGTCTCATGCGGCCGGACACTCAGGGTCTGGGGAAAATCCAATATATATCTGGTGATATCTCCGGTCCTATTACAGATAGCGAAATAAATCAAAGTGCATTGTCTGTAGGAGGCCCTGGCGCATGAATCTGTGCAGCGGGAACGACCTCGGACCACCAGAGGCCGAGAAAACCACCGTCTCATGGGGCCGGACACTCAGGGTCAGGGAAAAATCCAATATATATCTGGTGATATCTTGGGTGCTATTAGAGATAGCGTAATAAACCAAAGTGAATTATCTGCAGGAGGCCCTGGCGCAAGAATCTGTGCAGCGGGAACGACCTCGGACCACCAGGGGCCGAGACAAAAACCGTCTCATGGGGCCGGACACTCAGGGTCAGGGAAAAATCCAATATATATCTGGTGATATCTCGGGTGCTATTAGAGATAGCGCAATAAATCAAAGTGCATTGTCTGTAAGAGGCCCTGGCGCATGAATCTGTGAAGCGGCAACGACCTCGGACCACCAGGGGCCGAGAAAACCACCGTCTCATGGGCCCGGGCACTCAGGGTCTGGGGAAAATCCAGTATATACCTGGTGATATCTCGGGTGCTATTACAGATAGCGCAATAAATCAAAGTGCATTGTCTGTAGGAGGCCCTGGCGCATGAACCTGTGCAGCGGGAACGACCTCGGACCACCAGGGGCCGAGAAAACGACCGTCTCATGGGGCCGGACGCTCAGGGTCAGTGAAAAATCCAATATATATCTGGTGATATCTCGGGTGCTATTACAGATAGCGCACTAAACCAAAGTGCATTGTGTGTAGGAGGCACTGGCGAATGAATCTATGCCGCAGGAACGACCTCGGACCACCAGTGGCCGAGAAAATTACAGATATTCGGAATCCGTCACCCAAGGTCATGTAAAAATCCAGCATATACCTGGTGTTATCTCGGGTGCTATTACAGATAGCGCAATAAACCAAAGTGCATTGTCTGTAGGAGGCCCTGGCGCATGAATCTGGGCAGCGGGAACGACGTCGGACCACCAGGGGACGAGAAAATCACCGTCTCATGGAGCCGGACACTCAGGGTCAGGGAAAAATCCAATATATATCTGGTGATATCTCGGGTGCTATTACAGATAGCGCAATAAACCAAAGTGCATTGTCTGTAGGAGGCCCAGGCGAACGAATCTGTGCAGCGGGAACGACCTCGGACCACCAGGGGCCGAGAAAACCACCGTCTCATGGGTCCGGACACTCAGGGTCAGGGGAAAATCCAATATATATCTGGTGATATCTCGGGTGCTATTAGAGATAGCGCAATAAGCCAAAGTGCATTGTCTGTAGGAGGCCCTTGCGAATGAATCTGTGCCGCAGGAACGACCTCGGACCACCAGTGGCCGAGGAAGGCACAGATATTCGGAATCCGTCACCCAAGGTCATGTAAAAATCCAGCAAATATCTGGTGATATCTCGGGTGCTATTAGAGATAGCGCAATAAACCAAAGTGCATTGTCTGTAGGAGGCCCTTGCGAATGAATCTGTACCGCAGGAACGACCTCGGACCACCAGTGGCCGAGAAAATTACAGATATTCGGAATCCGTCACCCAAGGTCATGTAAAAATACAGCAAATATCCGGTGATATCTCGGGTGCTATTAGAGATAGCGCAATAAACCAAAGTGCATTGTCTGTAGGAGGCCCTGGCGCATGAATCTGGGCAGCGGGAACGACCTAGGACCACCAGGGGCCGAGAAAACCACCGACTCACGGGGCCGGACACTCAGGGTCTGGGGAAAATCCAATATATATCTGGTGATATCTTGGGTGCTATTAGAGATAGCGCAATAAACCAAAGTGAATTATTTGCAGGCGGCCCTGGCGCATGCGTCTGTGCAGCGGGAACGCCCTCGGACCACCAGGGGCCAAGAAAACCACCGTCTCATGGCGCCGGACACTCAGGGTCAGGGGAAAATCCAATATATATCTGGTTATATCTCGGGTGCTATTAGAGATAGCGCAATAAACCAAAGTGAATTATCTGCAGGAGGCCCTGGTGCATGCATCTGTGCAGCGGGAACGACCTCGGACCACCAGGGGCCGAGAAAACCACCGTCTCATTGGTCCGGACACTCAGGGTCAGGGGAAAATCCAATATATATCTGGTTATATCTCTGTTGCTATTACAGATAGCGCAATGAACCAAGGTGCATTGTCTGTAGGAGGCCCTTGCGAATGAATCTGTGCCGCAGGAACGACCTCGGACCACCAGTGGCCGAGAAAACCACCGTCTCATGGGTCCGGACACTCAGGGTCAGGGGAAAACCCAATATATATCTGGTGATATCTCGGGTTCTATTACAGATAGCGCAATAAACCAAAGTGCATTGTCTGTAGGAGGCCCTGGCGCATGAATCTGGGCAGCGGGAACGACCTCGGACCACCAGGGGCCGAGAAAACCACCGTCTCATGGGTCCGGATACTCTGGGTCAGGGGAAAATCCAATATATATCTGGTGATATCTCGGGTGCTATTACAAATAGCGCAATAAATCAAAGTGCATTGTCTGTAGGAGGCCCAGGCGAATGAATCTGTGCAGCGGGAACGACCTCGGACCACCAGAGGCCGAGAAAACCACCGTCTCATGGGTCCGGACACTCAGGGTCAGGGGAAAATCCAATATATATCTGGTGATATCTCGGGAGCTATTAGAGATAGCGCAATAAACCAAAGTGAATTATCTGCAGGAGGCCCTGGTGCATGCATCTGTGAGGCGGGAACGACCTCGGAACACCAGGGGCCGGGAAAACCACAGTCTAATGGGGCCGGACACTCAGGGTCAGGGGAAAATCCAATATATATCTGGTGATATCTCGGGTGCTATTACAGATAGCGCATTAAATCAAAGTGCATTGTCAGTAGGAGGCCCAGGCGAATGAATGTGTGCAGCGGGAAGGACCTCGGACCACCAGGGGCCGAGAAAATCACCGTCTCATGGAGCCGGACACTCAGGGTCAGGGTAAAATCCAATATATATCTGGTGATATCTCGGGTGCTATTACAGATAGCGCAATAAATCAAAGTGCATTGTCTGTAGGAGGCCCAGGCGAATGAATCTGTGCAGCGGGAACGACCTCGGACCACCAGGGGCCGAGAAAACCACCGTCTCATGGGTCCGGACACTCAGGGTCAGGGGAAAATCCAATATATATCTGGTGATATCTCGGGTGCTATTACAGATAGCACTATAAACCAAAGTGCATTGTCTGTAGGAGGCCCTTGCGAATGAATCTGTACCGCAGGAACGATCTCGGACCACCAGTGGCCGAGAAAATTACAGATATTCGGAATCCGTCACCCAAGGTCAGGGGAGAATCCAATATATATCTGGTGATATCTCGGTTGCTATTAGAGATAGCGCAATAAACCAAAGTGCATTGTCTGTAGGAGGCCCTGGCGCATGAATCTGGGCAGCAGGAACGACCTCGGACCACGAGGGGCCAAGAAAACCACCGACTCACGGGGCCGGACTCTCAGGGTCAGGGGAAAATCCAATATATATCTGGTGATATCTCGTGTGCTATTAGAGATAGCGCAATAAACCAAAGTGCATTGTCTGTAGGAGGCCCAGGCGCATGAATCTGGCCAGCGGGAACGACCTCGGACCACCAGGGGCCGAGAAAATCACCGTCTCATGGAGCCGGACACTCAGGGACAGGGGAAAATCCAATATATATCTGGTGATATCTCGGGTGCTATGACAGATAGCGCAATAAATCAAAGTGCATTGTCTGTAGGAGGCCCTTGCGAATGAATCTGTGCCGCAGGGACGACCTCGGACCACCAGGGGCCCAGAAAACCACCGACTCACGGGGCCGGACACTCAGGGTTAGGGGAAAATCCAATATATATCTGGTGATATCTCGGGTGCTATTACAGATAGCGCAATAAATCAAAGTGCATTGTCTGTAGGAGGCCCAGGCGAATGAATCTGTGCAGCGGGAACGACCTCGGACCACCAGAGGCCGAGAAAACCACCGTCTCATGGGTCCGGACACTCAGGGTCAGGGGAAAATCCAATATATATCTGGTGATATCTCGGGTGCTATTAGAGATAGCGCAATAAACCAAAGTGAATTATCTGCAGGAGGCCCTGGTGCATGCATCTGTGCAGCGGGAACGACCTCGGACCACCAGGGGCCGGGAAAACCACCGTCTCATTGGTCCGGACACTCAGGGTCAGGGGAAAATCCAATATATATCTGGTGATATCTCGGGTGCTATTACAGATAGCGCAATAAATCAAAGTGCATTGTCTGTAGGAGTCCCTGGCGCATGAATCTGTGCAGCGGGAACGACCTCGGAACACCAGGGACCGAGAAAACCGCCGTCTCATGGGGCCGGACACTCAGGGTCAGTGAAAAATCCAATATATATGTGGTGATATCTCGGGTGCTATTACAGATAGCGCAATAAATCAATGTGCATTGTCTGTAGGAGACCCTGGCGCATGAACCTGTGCAGCGGGAACGACCTCGGACCACCAGGGGCCGAGAAAACCACCGTCTCATGGGTCCGGACACTCAGGGTCAGGGGAAAATCCAATATATATCTGGTGATATCTCGGGTGCTATTAGAGATAGCGCAATAAAGCAAAGTGAATTATCTGCAGGAGGCCCTGGTGCATGCATCTGTGCAGCGGGAACGAGCTCGGACCACCAGGGGCCGAGAGAACCACCGTCTCATGGGTCCGGACACTCAGGGTCAGGGGAAAATCCAATATATATCTGGTGATATCTCGGGTGCTATGACAGATAGCGCAATAAATCAAAGTGCATTGTCTGTAGGAGGCCCTTGCGAATGAATCTGTGCCGCAGGAACGACCTCGGACCACCAGTGGCCGAGAAAATTACAGATATTCGGAATCCGTCACCCAAGGTCATGTAAAAATCCAGCAAATATCTGGTGATATCTTGGGTGCTATTAGAGATAGCGCAAAAAACCAAAGTGCATTGTCTGTAGGAGGCCCTAGCGCATGAATCTGGGCAGCGGGAACGACCTCGGACCACCAGGGGCCGAGAAAATCACCGTCTCATGGAGCCGGACACTCAGGGTCAGGGAGAAATCCAATATATATCTGGTGATATCTCGGGTGCTATTACAGATAGCGCAATAAACCAAAGTGCATTGTCTGTAGGAGGCCCTTGCGAATGAATCTGTACCGCAGGAACGACCTCGGACCACCAGTGGCCGAGAAAATTACAGATATTCGGAATCCGTCACCAAAGGTCATGTAAAAATCCAGCAAATATCTGGTGATATCTCGGGTGCTATTAGAGATAGCGCAATAAACCAAAGTGCATTGTCTGTAGGACGCCCTGGCGCATGAATCTGGGCAGCGGGAACAACCTAGGACCACCAGGGGCCGAGAAAACCACCGACTCACGGGGCCGGACACTCAGGGTCAGGGGAAAATCCAATATATATCTGGTGATATCTCGGGTGCTATTACAGATAGCCCAATAAGTCAAAGTGCATTGTCTGTAGGAGGCCCTGCCGCATGAATCTGTGCAGCGGGAACGACCTCGGACCACCAGAGGCCGGGAAAACCACAGTCTCATGGGGCCGGACACTCAGGGTCAGGGGAAAATTCAATATATATCTGGTGATATCTCGGGTGCTATTAGAGATAGCGCAATAAACCAAAGTGAATTATCTGCAGGAGGCCCTGGTGCATGCATCTGTGCAGCGGGAACGACCTTGGACCACCAGGGGCCGAGAGAACCACCGTCTCATGGGTCCGGACACTCAGGGTCAGGGGAAAATCCAATATATATCTGGTGATATCTCGGGTGCTATTACAGATAGCGCAATAAATCAAAGTGCATTGTCTGTAGGAGGCCCTTGCGAATGAATCTGTGCCGCAGGAACGACCTCGGACCACCAGTGGCCGAGAAAATTACAGATATTCGGAATCCGTCTCCCAAGGTCATGTAAAAATCCAGCAAATATCTGGTGATATCTTGGGTGCTATTAGAGATAGCGCAAAAAACCAAAGTGCATTGTCTGTAGGAGGCCCTAGCGCATGAATCTGGGCAGCGGGAACGACCTCGGACCACCAGGGGCCGAGAAAACCACCGAGTCACGGGGCCGGACACTCAGGGTCAGGGGAAAATCCAATATATATCTGGTGATATCTCGGGTGCTATTACAGATAGCGCAATTAACCAAAGTGCATTGTCTGTAGGAGGCCCTGGCGCATGAATCTGGGCAGCGGGAACGACGTCGGACCACCAGGGGACGAGAAAATCACCGTCTCATGGGTCCGGACACTCAGGGTCAGGGGAAAATCCAATATATATCTGGTTATATCTCTGGTGCTATTGCAGATAGCGCAATGAACCAAAGTGCATTGTCTGTAGGAGGCCCTTGCGAATGAATCTGTGCCCCAGGAACGACCTCGGACCACCAGTGGCCGAGAAAACCACCGTCTCATGGGTCCGGACACTCAGGGTCAGGGGAAAACCCAATATATATCTGGCGATATCTCGGGTTCTATTACAGATAGCGCAATAAACCAAAGTGCATTGTATGTAGGAGGCCCTGGCGCATGAACCTGGGCAGCGGGAACGACCTCGGACCACCAGAGGCCGAGAAAACCACCGTCTCATGGGTCCGGACACTCAGGGTCAGGGGAAAATCCAATATATATCTGGTGATATCTCGGGTGCTATTAGAGATAGCGCAATAAACCAAAGTGAATTATCTACAGGAGCTCCTGGTGCATGCATCTGTGCAGCGGGAACGACCTCGGACCACCAGGGGCCGAGAAAACCACCGTCTCATTGGTCCGGACACTCAGGGTCAGGGGAAAATCCAATATATATCTGGTCATATCTCTGGTGCTATTACAGATAGCGCAATAAACCAAAGTGCATTGTCTGTAGGAGGCCCTGGCGCATGAACCAGGGCAGCGGGAACGACCTCGGACCACCAGGGGCCGAGAAAACCACCGTCTCATGGGTCCGGATACTCTGGGTCAGGGGAAAATCCAATATATATCTGGTTATATCTCTGGTGCTATTGCAGATAGCGCAATGAACCAAAGTGCATTGTCTGTAGGAGGCCCTTGCGAATGAATCTGTGCCCCAGGAACGACCTCGCACCACCAGTGGCCGAGAAAACCACCGTCTCATGGGTCCGGCCACTCAGGGTCAGGGGAAAACCCAATATATATCTGGCGATATCTCGGGTTCTATTACAGATAGCGCAATAAACCAAAGTGCATTGTATGTAGGAGGCCCTGGCGCATGAACCTGGGCAGCGGGAACGACCTCGGACCACCAGAGGCCGAGAAAACCACCGTCTCATGGGTCCGGACACTCAGGGTCAGGGGAAAATCCAATATATATCTGGTGATATCTCGGGTGCTATTAGAGATAGCGCAATAAACCAAAGTGAATTATCTGCAGGAGCTCCTGGTGCATGCATCTGTGCAGCGGGAACGACCTCGGACCACCAGGGGCCGAGAAAACCACCGTCTCATTGGTCCGGACACTCAGGGTCAGGGGAAAATCCAATATATATCTGGTCATATCTCTGGTGCTATTACAGATAGCGCAATAAACCAAAGTGCATTGTCTGTAGGAGGCCCTGGCGCATGAACCAGGGCAGCGGGAACGACCTCGGACCACCAGGGGCCGAGAAAACCACCGTCTCATGGGTCCGGATACTCTGGGTCAGGGGAAAATCCAATATATATCTGGTGATATCTCGGGTGCTATTACAGATAGCGCAATAAATCAAAGTGCATTGTCTGTAGGAGGCCCAGGCGAATGAATCTGTGCAGCGGGAACGACCTCGGACCACCAGAGGCCGAGAAAACCACCGTCTCATGGGTCCGGACAATCAGGGTCAGGGGAAAATCCAATATATATCTGGTCATATCTCTGGTGCTATTACAGATAGCGCAATAAACCAAAGTGCATTGTCTGTAGGAGGCCCTGGCGCATGAATCTGTGCCGCAGGAACGACCTCGGACCACCAGGGGCCGAGAAAATCACCGTCTCATGGAGCCGGACACTCAGGGTCAGGGAGAAATCCAATATATATCTGGTGATATCTCGGGTGCTATTACAGATAGCGCAATAAATCAAAGTGCATTGTCTGTAGGAGGCCCAGGCGAATGAGTCTGTGCAGCGGGAACGACCTCGGACCACCAGGGGCCGAGAAAACCACCGTCTCATGGCGCCGGACACTCAGGGTCAGGGAAAAATCCAATATATATCTGGTGATATCTCGGGTGCTATTACAGATAGCCCAATAAATCAAAGTGCACTGTCTGTAGGAGGCCCTGGCGCATGAATCTGGGCAGCGGGAACGACCTCGGACCACCAGGGGCCGAGAAAACCACCGTCTCATGGGTCCGGACACTCAGGGTCAGGGGAAAATCCAATATATATCTGGTGATATCTCGGGTGCTATTACAGATAGCGCAATAAACCAAAGTGCATTGTCTGTAGGAGGCCCTTGCGAATGAATCTGTACCGCAGGAACGACCTCGGACCACCAGTGGCTGAGAAAATTACAGATATTCGGAATCCGTCACCAAAGGTCATGTAAAAATCCAGCAAATATCCGGTGATATCTCGGGTGCTATTAGAGATAGCGCAATAAACCAAAGTGCATTGTCTGTAGGAGGCCCTGGCGCATGAATCTGGGCAGCGGGAACAACCTAGGACCACCAGGGGCCGAGAAAACCACCGACTCACGGGGCCGGACACTCAGGGTCAGGGGAAAATCCAATATATATCTGGTGATATCTCGGGTGCTATTAGAGATAGCGCAATAAACCAAAGTGAATTATCTGCAGGAGGCCCTGGCGCATGCATCTGTGCAGCGGGAACGCCCTCGGACCACCAGGGGCCAAGAAAACCACCGTCTCATGGCGCCGGGCACTCAGGGTCAGGGAAAAATCCAATATATATCTGGTGATATCTCGGGTGCTATTAGAGATAGCGCACTAAATCAAAGTGCATTGTCTGTAGGAGGACCAGGCGCATGAATCTGGCCAGCGGGAACGACCTCGGACCACCAGGGGCCGAGAAAACCACAGTCTCATTGGGCCGGACACTCAGGGTCAGGGGAAAATCCAATATATATCTGGTGATATCTCGGGTGCTATTACGGATAGCCCAATAAATCAAAGTGCATTGTCTGTAGGAGGCCCTGCCGCATGAATCTGTGCAGCGGGAACGACCTCGGACCACCAGAGGCCGGGAAAACCACAGTCTCATGGGGCCGGACACTCAGGGTCAGGGGAAAATTCAATATATATCTGGTGGTATCTCGGGTGCTATTAGAGATAGCGCAATAAATCAAAGTGCATTGTCCGTAGGAGGCACTGTCGAATGAATCTGTGACGCAGGAACGACCTCGGACCACCAGTGGCCGAGAAAATTACAGCTATTCGGAATCCGTCACCCAAGGTCATGTAAAAATCCAGCATATATCTGGTGATATCTCGGGTGCTATTACAGATAGCGCAATAAACCAAAGTGCATTGTCTGTAGGAGGCCCTGGCGCATGAATCTGGGCAGCGGGAACGACGTCGGACCACCAGGGGACGAGAAAATCACCGTCTCATGGAGCCGGACACTCAGGGTCAGGGAAAAATACAGCATATATCTGGTGATATCCCGGGTGCTATTACAGATAGCGCAATAAACCAAAGTGCATTGTCTGTAAGAGGCCCAAGCGAATGAATCTGTGCAGCGGGAACGACCTCGGACCACCAGGGGCCGAGAAAACCACCGTCTCATGGCGCCGGACACTCAGGGTCAGGGAAAAATCCAATATATATCTGGTGATATCTCGGGTGCTATTACAGATAGCCCAATAAATCAAAGTGCATTGTCTGTAGGAGGCCCTGCCGCATGAATCTGTGCAGTGGGAACGACCTCGGACCACCAGAGGCCGGGAAAACCACAGTCTCATGGGGCCGGGCACTCAGGGTCAGGGGAAAATTCAATATATATCTGGTGATAGCTCGGGGGCTATTAGAGATAGCGCAATAAACCAAAGTGCACTGTCTGTAGGAGGCCCTGGCGCATGAATCTGGGCAGCGGGAACGACCTCGGACCACCAGGGGCCGAGAAAACCACCGTCTCATGGGTCCGGACACTCAGGGTCAGGGGAAAATCCAATATATATCTGGTGATATCTCGGGTGCTATTACAAATAGCGCAATAAATCAAAGTGCATTGTCTGTAGGAGGCCCAGGCGAATGAATCTGTGCAGCGGGAACGACCTCGGACCACCAGAGGCCGAGAAAACCACCGTCTCATGGGTCCGGACACTCAGGGTCAGGGGAAAATCCAATATATATCTGGTGATATCTCGGGTGCTATTAGAGATAGCGCAATAAACCAAAGTGAATTATCTGCAGGAGGCCCTGGTGCATGCATCTGTGCAGCGGGAACGACCTCGGACCACCAGGGGCCGAGAGAACCACCGTCTCATGGGTCCGGACACTCAGGGTCAGGGGAAAATCCAATATATATCTGGTGATATCTCGGGTGCTATTACAGATAGCGCAATAAATCAAAGTGCATTGTCTGTAGGAGGCCCTTGCGAATGAATCTGTGCCGCAGGAACGACCTCGGACCACCAGTGGCCGAGAAAATTACAGCTATTCGGAATCCGTCACCCAAGGTCATGTAAAAATCCAGCATATATCTGGTGATATCTCGGGTGCTATTACAGATAGCGTAATAACCCAAAGTGCATTGTCTGTAGGAGGCCCTGGCGCATGAATCTGAGCAGCGGGAACGACGTCGGACCACCAGGGGACGAGAAAATCACCGTCTCATTGAGCCGGACACTCAGGGTCAGGGAAAAATCCAGCATATATCTGGTGATATCTCGGGTGCTATTACAGATAGCGGAATAAACCAAAGTGCATTGTCTGTAGGAGGCCCTGGCGCATGAATCTGGGCAGCGGGAACGACGTCGGACCACCAGGGGACGAGAAAATCACCGTCTCATGGAGCCGGACACTCAGGGTCAGGGAAAAATCCAATATATATCTGGTGATATCTCGGGTGCTATTACAGATAGCGCAATAAACCAATGTGCACTGTCTGTAGGAGGCCCTGGCGCATGAATCGGGGCAGCGGGAACGACCTCGGACCACCAGGGGCCGAGAAAACCACCGTCTCATGGGTCCGGACACTCAGGGTCAGGGGAAAATCCAATATATATCTGGTTTTATCTCTGGTGCTATTACAGATAGCGCAATGAACCAAAGTGCATTGTCTGTAGGAGGCCCTTGCGAATGAATCTGTGCCGCAGGAACGACCTCGGACCACCAGGGGCCGAGAAAATCACCGTCTCATGGAGCCGGACACTCAGGGTCAGGGAGAAATCCAATATATATCTGGTGATATCTTGGGTGCTATTACAGATAGCGCAATAAATCAAAGTGCATTGTCTGTAGGAGGCCCAGGCGAATGAATCTGTGCAGCGGGAACGACCTCGGACCACCAGGGGCCGAGAAAACCACCGTCTCATGGCGCCGGACACTCAGGGTCAGGGAAAAATCCAATATATATCTGGTGATATCTTGGGTGCTATTACAGATAGCGCAATAAATCAAAGTGCATTGTCTGTAGGAGGCCCAGGCGCATGAATCTGGCCAGCGGGAACGACCTCGAACCACCAGGGGCCGAGAAAACCACAGTCTCATGGGTCCGGACACTCAGGGTCAGGGGAAAACCCAATATATATCTGGTGATATCTCGGGTTCTATTACAGATAGCGCAATAAACCAAAGTGCATTGTCTGTAGGAGGCCCTGGCGCATGAATCTGGGCAGCGGGAACGACCTCGGACCACCAGGGGCCGAGAAAACCACCGTCTCATGGGTCCGGATACTCTGGGTCAGGGGAAAATCCAATATATATCTGGTGATATCTCGGGTGCTATTACAGATAGCGCAATAAATCAAAGTGCATTGTCTGTAGGAGGCCCAGGCGAATGAATCTGTGCAGCGGGAACGACCTCGGACCACCAGAGGCCGAGAAAACCACCGTCTCATGGGTCCGGATACTCTGGGTCAGGGGAAAATCCAATATATATCTGGTTATATCTCTGGTGCTATTACAGATAGCGCAATAAACCAAAGTGCATTGTCTGTAGGAGGCCCTTGCGAATGAATCTGTGCCGCAGGAACGACCTCGGACCACCAGTGGCCGAGAAAACCACCGTCTCATGGGTCCGGACACTCAGGGTCAGGGGAAAATCCAATATATATCTGGTGATATCTCGGGTGCTATTACAGATAGCGCAATAAACCAAAGTGCATTGTCTGTAGGAGGCCCTTGCGAATGAATCTATGCCGCAGGAACGACCTCGGACCACCAGTGGCCGAGAAAATTACAGATATTCGGAATCCGTCACCCAAGGTCAGCGGAAAATCCAATATATATCTGGTGATATCTCGGGTGCTATTAGAGATAGCGCAATAAACCAAAGTGCATTGTCTGTAGGAGGCCCTGGCGCATGAATCTGGGCAGCGGGAACGACCTCGGACCACGAGGGGCCAAGAAAACCACCGACTCACGGGGCCGGACTCTCAGGGTCAGGGGATAATCCAGCATATATCTGGTGATATCTCGGGTGCTATTACAGATAGCGCAATAAACCAAAGTGCATTGTCTGTAGGAGGCCCTGGCGCATGAATCTGGGCAGCGGGAACGACGTCGGACCACCAGGCGACGAGAAAATCACCGTCTCATGGAGCCGGACACTCAAGGTCAGGGAAAAATCCAATATATATCTGGTGATATCTCGGGTGCTATTACAGATAGCGCAATAAACCAAAGTGCATTGTCTGTAGGAGGCCCTTGCGAATGAATCTGTGCCGCAGGAACGACCTCGGACCACCAGTGGCCGAGAAAATTACAGATATTCGGAATCCGTCACCCAAGGTCATGTAAAAATCCAGCAAATATCTGGTGATATCTCGGGTGCTATTAGAGATAGCGCAATAAACCAAAGTGCATTGTCTGTAGGAGGCCCTTGCGAATGAATCTGTACCGCAGGAACGACCTCGGACCACCAGTGGCCGAGAAAATTACAGATATTCGGAATCCGTCACCCAAGGTCATGTAAAAATACAGCAAATATCTGGTGATATCTCGGGTGCTATTACAGATAGCGCAATAAACCAAAGTGCATTGTCTGTAGGAGGCCCTGGCGCATGAATCTGGGCAGCGGGAACGACCTAGGACCACCAGGGGCCGAGAAAACCACCGACTCACGGGGCCGGACACTCAGGGTCAGGGGAAAATCCAATATATATCTGGTGATATCTCGGGTGCTATTAGAGAAAGCGCACTAAATCAAAGTGCATTGTCTGTAGGAGGCCCAGGCGCATGAATCTGGCCAGCGGGAACGACCTCGGACCACGAGGGGCCGAGAAAACCACAGTCTCATGGGGCCGGACACTCAGGGTCAGGGGAAAATCCAATATATATCTGGTGATATCTCGGGTGCTATTACAGATAGCGCTATAAACCAAAGTGCATTGTCTATAGGAGGCCCTGCCGCATGAATCCCTGCAGCGGGAACGACCTCGGACCACCAGGGGCCGGGAAAACCACAGTCTCATGGGGCCGGACACACAGGGTCAGGGGAAAATTCAATACATATCTGGTGATATCTCGGGTGCTATTAGAGATAGCGCAATAAATCAAAGTGCATTGTCTGTAGGTGGCACTGGCGAATGAATCTGTGCCGCAGGAACGACCTCGGACCACCAGTGGCCGAGAAAATTACAGATATTCGGAATCCGTCACCAAAGGTCATGTAAAAATCCAGCATATATCTGGTGATATCTCGGGTGCTATTACAGATAGCGCAATAAATCAAAGTGCATTGTCTGTAGGAGGCCCAGGCGAATGAATCTGTGCAGCGGGAAGGACCTCGGACCACCAGGGGCCGAGAAAATCACCGTCTCATGGAGCCGGACACTCAGGGTCAGGGAAAAATCCAATATATATCTGGTGATATCTCGGGTGCTATTACAGATAGCGCTATAAACCAAAGTGCATTGTCTGTAGGAGGCCCTTGCGAATGAATCTGTACCGCAGGAACGATCTCGGACCACCAGTGGCCGAGAAAATTACAGATATTCGGAATCCGTCACCCAAGGTCAGGGGAAAATCCAATATATATCTGGTGATATCTCGGGTGCTATTAGAGATAGCGCAATAAACCAAAGTGCATTGTCTGTAGGAGGCCCTAACGCATGAATCTGGGCAGCGGGAACGACCTCGGACCACGAGGGGCCAAGAAAACCACCGACTCACGGGGCCGGACTCTCAGGGTCAGGGGAAAATCCAATATATATCTGGTGATATCTCGTGTGCTATTAGAGATAGCGCAATAAACCAAAGTGCATTGTCTGTAGGAGGCCCAGGCTCATGAATCTGGCCAGCGGGAACGACCTCGGGCCACCAGGGGCCAAGAAAACCACCGTCTCATGGGGCCGGACACTCAGGGTCAGGGAAAAATCCAATATATATCTGGTGATATCTCGGGTGCTATTAGAGATAGCGCAATAAATCAAAGTGCATTGTCTGTAGGAGGCCCTGGCGCATGAATCTGGCCAGCGGGAACGACCACGGACCACCAGGGGCCGAGAAAAACACAGTCTCATGGGCCCGGACACTCAGGGTCATGGAAAAATCCAATATATATCTGGTGATATCTCGGGTGCTATAACAGATAGCGCAATAAATCACAGTCCATTGTCTGTAGGAGGCCCTGGGGCATGAATCTGGCCAGCGGGAACGACCTCGGACCACCAGGGGCCGAGAAAACCACCGTCTCATGGGGCCGGACACTCAGGGTCAGGGAAAAATCCAATATATATCTGGTGATATCTTGGGTGCTATTACAGATAGCGCAATAAACCAAAGTGAATTATTTGCAGGAGGCCCTGGCGCATGCATCTGTGCCGCGGGAACGACGTCGGACCACCAGGGGCCGAGAAAACAACCGTCTCATGGGGCCGGACACTCAGGGTCAGGGAAAAATCCAATATATATCTGGTGATATCTTGGGTGCTATTACAGATAGCGCAATAAACCAAAGTGAATTATCTGCAGGAGGCCCTGGCGCATGCATCTGTGCAGCGGGAACGACCTCCGACCACCAGGGGCCGAGACAACCACCGTCTCATGGGGCCGGACACTCAGGGTCAGGGAAAAATTCAATATATATCTGGTGATATCTCGGGTGCTATTACCGATAGCCCAATAAATCAATGTGCATTTTCTGTAGGAGGCCCTAGCGCATGAATTTGTGCAGCGGGAACGACCTCGGACCACCAGGGGCCGAGACAACCACAGTCTCATGGGGCCGGACACTCAGGGTCAGGGGAAAATTCAATATATATCTGGTGATATCTCGGGTGCTATTAGAGATAGCGCATTAAACCAAAGTGAATTATCTGCAGGAGGCCCTGGCGCATGAATCTGTGCAGCGGGAACGACCTCGGACCACCAGGGGCCGAGAAAACCACCGTCTCATGGGGCCGGGCACTCAGGGTCAGGGAAAAATCCAATATATATCTGGTGATATCTCGGGTGCTATTACAGATAACGCAATAAATCAAAGTGCATTGTCTGTATGAGACCCTGGCGCATGAATCTGGCCAGCGGGAACGACATCGGACCACCAGGGGCGGAGAAAATTACAGATTTTCGGTATCCGTCACCCAAAGTCATGTAAAAATCCAGCATATATATGGACCTTTCTCGGGTGCTATTACAGATAGCGCAACAAATCAAAGTGCAATGTCTGTAGGAGGCCCTGCCGCATGAATCTGTGCAGCGGGAACGACCGCGGACCACCAGGGGCCGGGAAAACCACAGTCTAATGGGGCCGGACACTCAGGTTCAGGGGAAAATTCAATATACATCTGGTGATATCTCGGGTTCTATCACAGATAGCCCAACAAATCAAAGTGCATTGTCTGTAGGAGGCCCTGCCGCATGAATCTGTGGAGCGGGAACGACCGCGGACCACCAGGGGCCGGGAAAACCACAGTCTAATGGGGCCGGACACTCAGGTTCAGGGGAAAATTCAATATACATCTAGTGATATCTCGGGTGCTATTAGAGATAGCGCAATAAATCAAAGTGCATTATCCGTAGGAGGCACTGGCGAATGAATCTGTGCCGCAGGAACGACCTCGGACCACCAGTGGCCTAGAAAATTACAGATATTCGGAATCCGTCACCCGAGGTCATGTAAAAATCCAGCATATATCTGGTGATATCTCGGGTGCTATTACAGATAGCGCAATAACCCAAAGTGCATTGTCTGTAGGATGCCCTGGCGCATGAATCTGTGCAGCGGGAACGACCTCGGACCACCAGGGACCGAGAAAATCACCGTCTCATGGAGCCGGACACTCAGGGTCAGGGAAAAATCCAATATATATCTGGTGATATCTCGGGTGCTATTACAGATATGCGCAATAAATCAAAGTGCATTGTCTGTAGGAGGCCCAGGCGAATGAATCTGTGCAGCGGGAACGACCTCGGACCACCAGGGGACGAGAAAACCACCGTCTCATGGGTCCGGACACTCAGGGTCAGGGGAAAATCCAATATATATCTGGTGATATCTCGGGTGCTATTACAGATAGCGCAATAAACCAAAGTGCATTGTCTGTAGGAGGCCCTTGCGAATGAATCTATGCCGCAGGAACGACCTCGGACCACCAGTGGCCGAGAAAATTACAGATATTCGGAATCCGTCACCCAAGGTCAGCGGAAAATCCAATATATATCTGGTGATATCTCGGGTGCTATTAGAGATAGCGCAATAAACCAAAGTGCATTGTCTGTAGGAGGCCCTGGCGCATGAATCTGGGCAGCCGGAACGACCTCGGACCACGAGGGGCCAAGAAAACCACCGACTCACGGGGCCGGTCTCTCAGGGTCAGGGGATAATCCAATATATATCTGGTGATATCTCGTGTGCTATTAGAGATAGCGCAATAAACCAAAGTGCATTGTCTGTAGGAGGCCCTGGCGCATGAATCTGGGCAGCGGGAACGACGTCGGACCACCAGGGGACGAGAAAATCACCGTCTCATGGAGCCGGACACTCAGGGTCAGGGAAAAATCCAATATATATCTGGTGATATCTCGGGTGCTATTACAGATAGCGCAATAAACCAAAGTGCATTGTCTGTAGGAGGCCCAGGCGAATGAATCTGTGCAGCGGGAACGACCTCGGACCACCAGGGGCCGAGAAAATTACAGATATTCGGAATCCGTCACACAAGGTCATGTAAAAATGCAGCATATATCTGGTGATATCTCGGGTGCTATTACAGATAGCGCAATAACCCAAAGTGCATTGTCTGTAGGAGGCCCTGGCGCATGAATCTGGGCAGCGGGAACGACCTCGGACCACCAGGGACCGAGAAAATCACCGTCTCATGGAGCCGGACACTCAGGGTCAGGAAAAAATGCAATATATATCTGGGGATATCTCGGGTGCTATTACAGATAGCGCAATAAATCAAAGTGCATTGTCTGTAGGAGGCCCAGGCGAATGAATCTGTGCAGCGGGAACGACCTCGGACCACCAGGGGCCGAGAAAACCACCGTCTCATGGGTCCGGACACTCAGGGTCAGGGGAAAATCCAATATATATCTGGTGATATCTCGGGTGCTATTACAGATAGCGCAATAAACCAAAGTGCATTGTCTGTAGGAGGCCCTTGCGAATGAATCTGTGCCGCAGGAACGACCTCGGACCACCAGTGGCCGAGAAAATTACAGATATTCGGAATCCGTCACCCAAGGTCATGTAAAAATACAGCAAATATCTGGTGATATCTCGGGTGCTATTAGAGATAGCGCAATAAACCAAAGTGCATTGTCTGTAGGAGGCCCTGGCGCATGAATCTGGGCAGCGGGAACGACCTAGGACCACCAGGGGCCGAGAAAACCACCGACTCACGGGGCCGGACACTCAGGGTCAGGGGAAAATCCAATATATATCTGGTGATATCTCGGGTGCTATTAGAGATAGCGCACTAAATCAAAGTGCATTGTCTGTAGGAGGCCCAGGCGCATGAATCTGGCCAGCGGGAACGACCTCGGACCACGAGGGGCCGAGAAAACCACAGTCTCATGGGGCCGGACACTCAGGGTCAGGGGAAAATCCAATATATATCTGGTGATATCTCGGGCGCTATTACAGATAGCGCAATAAACCAAAGTGCATTGTCTGTAGGAGGCCCAGGCGAATGAATCTGTGCAGCGGGAACGACCTCGGACCACCAGGGGCCGAGAAAATTACAGATATTCGGAATCCGTCACCCAAGGTCATGTAAAAATCCAGCATATATCTGGTGATATCTCGGGTGCTATTACAGATAGCGCAATAACCCAAAGTGCATTGTCTGTAGGAGGCCCTGGCGCATGAATCTGGGCAGCGGGAACGACCTCGGACCACCAGGGACCGAGAAAATCACCGTCTCATGGAGCCGGACACTCAGGGTCAGGAAAAAATCCAATATATATCTGGGGATATCTCGGGTGCTATTACAGATATGCGCAATAAATCAAAGTGCATTGTCTGTAGGAGGCCCAGGCGAATGAATCTGTGCAGCGGGAACGACCTCGGACCACCAGGGGCCGAGAAAACCACCGTCTCATGGGTCCGGACACTCAGGGTCAGGGGAAAATCCAATATATATCTGGTGATATCTCGGGTGCTATTACAGATAGCGCAATAAACCAAAGTGCATTGTCTGTAGGAGGCCCTTGCGAATGAATCTGTGCCGCAGGAACGACCTCGGACCACCAGTGGCCGAGAAAATTACAGATATTCGGAATCCGTCACCCAAGGTCATGTAAAAATACAGCAAATATCTGGTGATATCTCGGGTGCTATTAGAGATAGCGCAATAAACCAAAGTGCATTGTCTGTAGGAGGCCCTGGCGCATGAATCTGGGCAGCGGGAACGACCTAGGACCACCAGGGGCCGAGAAAACCACCGACTCACGGGGCCGGACACTCAGGGTCAGGGGAAAATCCAATATATATCTGGTGATATCTCGGGTGCTATTAGAGATAGCGCACTAAATCAAAGTGCATTGTCTGTAGGAGGCCCAGGCGCATGAATCTGGCCAGCGGGAACGACCTCGGACCACGAGGGGCCGAGAAAACCACAGTCTCATGGGGCCGGACACTCAGGGTCAGGGGAAAATCCAATATATATCTGGTGATATCTCGGGTGCTATTACAGATAGCGCAATAAATCAAAGTGCATTGTCTGTACGAGGCCCAGGCGCATGAATCTGGCCAGCGGGAACGACCTCGGACCACGAGGGGCCGAGAAAACCACAGTCTCATGGGGCCGGACACTCAGGGTCAGGGGAAAATCCAATATATATCTGGTGAAATCTCGGGTGCTATTACAGATAGCGCAATAAATCAAAGTGCATTGTCTGTAGGAGGCCCAGGCGAATGAATCTGTGCAGCGGGAAGGACCTCGGACCACCAGGGGCCGAGAAAATCACAGTCTCATGGAGCCGGACACTCAGGGTCAGGGAAAAATCCAATATATATCTGGTGATATCTCGGGAGCTATTACAGATAGCGCAATAAATCAAAGTGCATTGTCTGTAGGAGGCCCAGGCGAATGAATCTGTGCAGCGGGAACGACCTCGGACCACCAGGGGCCGAGAAAACCACCGTCTCATGGGTCCGGACACTCAGGGTCAGGGGAAAATCCAATACATATCTGGTGATATCTCGGGTGCTATTACAGATAGCGCTATAAACCAAAGTGCATTGTCTGTAGGAGGCCCTTGCGAATGAATCTGTACCGCCGGAACGATCTCGGACAACCAGTGGCCGAGAAAATTACAGATATTCGGAATCCGTCACCCAAGGTCAGCGGAAAATCCAATATATATCTGGTGATATCTCGGGTGCTATTAGAGATAGCGCAATAAACCAAATTGCATTGTCTGTATGAGGCCCTGGCGCATGAATCTGGGCAGCGGGAACGACCTCGGACCACGAGGGGCCAAGAAAACCACCGACTCACGGGGCCGGACTCTCAGGGTCAGGGGATAATCCAATATATATCTGGTGATATCTCGTGTGCTATTAGAGATAGCGCAATAAACCAAAGTGCATTGTCTGTAGGAGGCCCAGGCGCATGAATCTGGCCAGCGGGAACGACCTCTGACCACCAGGGGCCGAGAAAACCACCGTCTCATGGGTCCGGACACTCAGGGTCAGGGGAAAATCCAATATATATCTGGTGATATCTGGGGTGCTATTACAGATAGCGCAATAAATCAAAGTGCATTGTCTATAGGAGGCCCTGCCGCATGAATCTGTGCAGCGGGAACGACCTCGGACCACCAGGGGCCGGGAAAACCACAGTCTCATGGGGCCGGACACTCAGTGTCAGGGGAAAATTCAATATATATCTGGTGATATCTCGGGTGCTATTAGAGATAGCGCAATAAATCAAAGTGCATTGTCTGTAGGAGGCTCTGGCGAATGAATCTGTGTCGCAGGAACGACCTCGGACCACCAGTGGCCGAGAAAATTACAGATATTCGGAATCCGTCACCCAAGGTCATGTAAAAATCCAGCATATATCTGGTGATATCTCGGGTGCTATTACAGATAGCGCAATAAACCAAAGTGCATTGTCTGTAGGAGGCCCTGGCGCATGAATCTGGGCAGCGGGAACGACGTCGGACCACCAGGGGACGAGAAAATCACCGTCTCATGGAGCCGGACACTCAGGGTCAGGGAAAAATCCAATATATATCTGGTGATATCTCGGGTGCTATTACAGATAGCGCAATAAACCAAAGTGCATTGTCTGTAGGAGGCCCAGGCGAATGAATCTGTGCAGCGGGAACGACCTCGGACCACCAGGGGCCGAGAAAATTACAGATATTCGGAATCCGTCACCCAAGGTCATGTAAAAATCCAGCATATATCTGGTGATATCTCGGGTGCTATTACAGATAGCGCAATAACCCAAAGTGCATTGTCTGTAGGAGGCCCTAGCGCATGAATCTGGGCAGCGGGAACGACCTCGGACCACGAGGGGCCAAGAAAACCACCGACTCAAGGGGCCGGACTCTCAGGGTCAGGGGATAATCCAATATATATCTGGTGATATCTCGTGTGCTATTAGAGATAGCGCAATAAACCAAAGTGCATTGTCTGTAGGAGGCCCAGGCGCATGAATCTGGCCAGCGGGAACGACCTCGGACCACCAGGGGCCGAGAAAACCACCGTCTCATGGGTCCGGACACTCAGGGTCAGGGGAAAATCCAATATATATCTGGTGATATCTCGGGTGCTATTACAGATAGCGCAATAAACCAAAGTGCATTGTCTGTAGGAGGCCCTTGCGAATGAATCTGTGCCGCAGGAACGACCTCGGACCACCAGTGGCCGAGAAAATTACAGATATTCGGAATCCGTCACCCAAGGTCATGTAAAAATACAGCAAATATCTGGTGATATCTCGGGTGCTATTAGAGATAGCGCAATAAACCAAAGTGCATTGTCTGTAGGAGGCCCAGGCGCATGAATCTGGCCAGCGGGAACGACCTCGGACCACCAGGGGCCGAGAAAACCACCGACTCACGGGGCCGGACACTCAGGGTCAGGGGAAAATCCAATATATATCTGGTGATATCTCGGGTGCTATTAGAGATAGCGCACTAAATCAAAGTGCATTGCCTGTAGGAGGCCCAGGCGCATGAATCTGGCCAGCGGGAACGACCTCGGACCACGAGGGGCCGAGAAAACCACAGTCTCATGGGGCCGGACACTCAGGGTCAGGGGAAAATCCAATATATATCTGGTGATATCTCGGGTGCTATTACAGATAGCGCAATAAATCAAAGTGCATTGTCTGTACGAGGCCCAGGCGCATGAATCTGGCCAGCGGGAACGACCTCGGACCACGAGGGGCCGAGAAAACCACAGTCTCATGGGGCCGGACACTCAAGGTCAGGGGAAAATCCAATATATATCTGGTGATATCTCGGGTGCTATTACAGATAGCGCAATAAATCAAAGTGCATTGTCTGTAGGAGGCCCAGGCGAATGAATCTGTGCAGCGGGAAGGACCTCGGACCACCAGGGGCCGAGAAAATCACAGTCTCATGGAGCCGGACACTCAGGGTCAGGGAAAAATCCAATATATATCTGGTGATATCTCGGGAGCTATTACAGATAGCGCAATAAATCAAAGTGCATTGTCTGTAGGAGGCCCAGGCGAATGAATCTGTGCAGCGGGAACGACCTCGGACCACCAGGGGCCGAGAAAACCACCGTCTCATGGGTCCGGACACTCAGGGTCAGGGGAAAATCCAATACATATCTGGTGATATCTCGGGTGCTATTACAGATAGCGCTATAAACCAAAGTGCATTGTCTGTAGGAGGCCCTTGCGAATGAATCTGTACCGCCGGAACGATCTCGGACAACCAGTGGCCGAGAAAATTACAGATATTCGGAATCCGTCACCCAAGGTCAGCGGAAAATCCAATATATATCTGGTGATATCTCGGGTGCTATTAGAGATAGCGCAATAAACCAAAGTGCATTGTCTGTATGAGGCCCTGGCGCATGAATCTGGGCAGCGGGAACGACCTCGGACCACGAGGGGCCAAGAAAACCACCGACTCAAGGGGCCGGACTCTCAGGGTCAGGGGATAATCCAATATATATCTGGTGATATCTCGTGTGCTATTAGAGATAGCGCAATAAACCAAAGTGCATTGTCTGTAGGAGGCCCAGGCGCATGAATCTGGCCAGCGGGAACGACCTCGGACCACCAGGGGCCGAGAAAACCACCGACTCACGGGGCCGGACACTCAGGGTCAGGGGAAAATCCAATATATATCTGGTGATATCTCGGGTGCTATTAGAGATAGCGCACTAAATCAAAGTGCATTGTCTGTAGGAGGCCCAGGCGCATGAATCTGGCCAGCGGGAACGACCTCGGACCACGAGGGGCCGAGAAAACCACAGTCTCATGGGGCCGGACACTCAGGGTCAGGGGAAAATCCAATATATATCTGGTGATATCTCGGGTGCTATTACAGATAGCGCAATAAATCAAAGTGCATTGTCTGTACGAGGCCCAGGCGCATGAATCTGGCCAGCGGGAACGACCTCGGACCACGAGGGGCCGAGAAAACCACAGTCTCATGGGGCCGGACACTCAAGGTCAGGGGAAAATCCAATATATATCTGGTGATATCTCGGGTGCTATTACAGATAGCGCAATAAATCAAAGTGCATTGTCTATAGGAGGCCCTGCCGCATGAATCTGTGCAGCGGGAACGACCTCGGACCACCAGGGGCCGGGAAAACCACAGTCTCATGGGGCCGGACACTCAGTGTCAGGGGAAAATTCAATATATATCTGGTGATATCTCGGGTGCTATTAGAGATAGCGCAATAAATCAAAGTGCATTGTCTGTAGGAGGCTCTGGCGAATGAATCTGTGTCGCAGGAACGACCTCGGACCACCAGTGGCCGAGAAAATTACAGATATTCGGAATCCGTCACCCAAGGTCATGTAAAAATCCAGCATATATCTGGTGATATCTCGGGTGCTATTACAGATAGCGCAATAAACCAAAGTGCATTGTCTGTAGGAGGCCCTGGCGCATGAATCTGGGCAGCGGGAACGACGTCGGACCACCAGGGGACGAGAAAATCACCGTCTCATGGAGCCGGACACTCAGGGTCAGGGAAAAATCCAATATATATCTGGTGATATCTCGGGTGCTATTACAGATAGCGCAATAAACCAAAGTGCATTGTCTGTAGGAGGCCCAGGCGAATGAATCTGTGCAGCGGGAACGACCTCGGACCACCAGGGGCCGAGAAAATTACAGATATTCGGAATCCGTCACCCAAGGTCATGTAAAAATCCAGCATATATCTGGTGATATCTCGGGTGCTATTACAGATAGCGCAATAACCCAAAGTGCATTGTCTGTAGGAGGCCCTAGCGCATGAATCTGGGCAGCGGGAACGACCTCGGACCACGAGGGGCCAAGAAAACCACCGACTCAAGGGGCCGGACTCTCAGGGTCAGGGGATAATCCAATATATATCTGGTGATATCTCGTGTGCTATTAGAGATAGCGCAATAAACCAAAGTGCATTGTCTGTAGGAGGCCCAGGCGCATGAATCTGGCCAGCGGGAACGACCTCGGACCACCAGGGGCCGAGAAAACCACCGTCTCATGGGTCCGGACACTCAGGGTCAGGGGAAAATCCAATATATATCTGGTGATATCTCGGGTGCTATTACAGATAGCGCAATAAACCAAAGTGCATTGTCTGTAGGAGGCCCTTGCGAATGAATCTGTGCCGCAGGAACGACCTCGGACCACCAGTGGCCGAGAAAATTACAGATATTCGGAATCCGTCACCCAAGGTCATGTAAAAATACAGCAAATATCTGGTGATATCTCGGGTGCTATTAGAGATAGCGCAATAAACCAAAGTGCATTGTCTGTAGGAGGCCCAGGCGCATGAATCTGGCCAGCGGGAACGACCTCGGACCACCAGGGGCCGAGAAAACCACCGACTCACGGGGCCGGACACTCAGGGTCAGGGGAAAATCCAATATATATCTGGTGATATCTCGGGTGCTATTAGAGATAGCGCACTAAATCAAAGTGCATTGCCTGTAGGAGGCCCAGGCGCATGAATCTGGCCAGCGGGAACGACCTCGGACCACGAGGGGCCGAGAAAACCACAGTCTCATGGGGCCGGACACTCAGGGTCAGGGGAAAATCCAATATATATCTGGTGATATCTCGGGTGCTATTACAGATAGCGCAATAAATCAAAGTGCATTGTCTGTACGAGGCCCAGGCGCATGAATCTGGCCAGCGGGAACGACCTCGGACCACGAGGGGCCGAGAAAACCACAGTCTCATGGGGCCGGACACTCAAGGTCAGGGGAAAATCCAATATATATCTGGTGATATCTCGGGTGCTATTACAGATAGCGCAATAAATCAAAGTGCATTGTCTGTAGGAGGCCCAGGCGAATGAATCTGTGCAGCGGGAAGGACCTCGGACCACCAGGGGCCGAGAAAATCACAGTCTCATGGAGCCGGACACTCAGGGTCAGGGAAAAATCCAATATATATCTGGTGATATCTCGGGAGCTATTACAGATAGCGCAATAAATCAAAGTGCATTGTCTGTAGGAGGCCCAGGCGAATGAATCTGTGCAGCGGGAACGACCTCGGACCACCAGGGGCCGAGAAAACCACCGTCTCATGGGTCCGGACACTCAGGGTCAGGGGAAAATCCAATACATATCTGGTGATATCTCGGGTGCTATTACAGATAGCGCTATAAACCAAAGTGCATTGTCTGTAGGAGGCCCTTGCGAATGAATCTGTACCGCCGGAACGATCTCGGACAACCAGTGGCCGAGAAAATTACAGATATTCGGAATCCGTCACCCAAGGTCAGCGGAAAATCCAATATATATCTGGTGATATCTCGGGTGCTATTAGAGATAGCGCAATAAACCAAAGTGCATTGTCTGTATGAGGCCCTGGCGCATGAATCTGGGCAGCGGGAACGACCTCGGACCACGAGGGGCCAAGAAAACCACCGACTCAAGGGGCCGGACTCTCAGGGTCAGGGGATAATCCAATATATATCTGGTGATATCTCGTGTGCTATTAGAGATAGCGCAATAAACCAAAGTGCATTGTCTGTAGGAGGCCCAGGCGCATGAATCTGGCCAGCGGGAACGACCTCGGACCACCAGGGGCCGAGAAAACCACCGACTCACGGGGCCGGACACTCAGGGTCAGGGGAAAATCCAATATATATCTGGTGATATCTCGGGTGCTATTAGAGATAGCGCACTAAATCAAAGTGCATTGTCTGTAGGAGGCCCAGGCGCATGAATCTGGCCAGCGGGAACGACCTCGGACCACGAGGGGCCGAGAAAACCACAGTCTCATGGGGCCGGACACTCAGGGTCAGGGGAAAATCCAATATATATCTGGTGATATCTCGGGTGCTATTACAGATAGCGCAATAAATCAAAGTGCATTGTCTGTACGAGGCCCAGGCGCATGAATCTGGCCAGCGGGAACGACCTCGGACCACGAGGGGCCGAGAAAACCACAGTCTCATGGGGCCGGACACTCAAGGTCAGGGGAAAATCCAATATATATCTGGTGATATCTCGGGTGCTATTACAGATAGCGCAATAAATCATAGTGCATTGTCTGTAGGAGGCCCAGGCGAATGAATCTGTGCAGCGGGAAGGACCTCGGACCACCAGGGGCCGAGAAAATCACAGTCTCATGGAGCCGGACACTCAGGGTCAGGGAAAAATCCAATATATATCTGGTGATATCTCGGGAGCTATTACAGATAGCGCAATAAATCAAAGTGCATTGTCTGTAGGAGGCCCAGGCGAATGAATCTGTGCAGCGGGAACGACCTCGGACCACCAGGGGCCGAGAAAACCACCGTCTCATGGGTCCGGACACTCAGGGTCAGGGGAAAATCCAATACATATCTGGTGATATCTCGGGTGCTATTACAGATAGCGCTATAAACCAAAGTGCATTGTCTGTAGGAGGCCCTTGCGAATGAATCTGTACCGCCGGAACGATCTCGGACAACCAGTGGCCGAGAAAATTACAGATATTCGGAATCCGTCACCCAAGGTCAGCGGAAAATCCAATATATATCTGGTGATATCTCGGGTGCTATTAGAGATAGCGCAATAAACCAAAGTGCATTGTCTGTATGAGGCCCTGGCGCATGAATCTGGGCAGCGGGAACGACCTCGGACCACGAGGGGCCAAGAAAACCACCGACTCACGGGGCCGGACTCTCATGGTCAGGGGATAATCCAATATATATCTGGTGATATCTCGTGTGCTATTAGAGATAGCGCAATAAACCAAAGTGCATTGTCTGTAGGAGGCCCAGGCGCATGAATCTGGCCAGCGGGAACGACCTCTGACCACCAGGGGCCGAGAAAACCACCGTCTCATGGGTCCGGACACTCAGGGTCAGGGGAAAATCCAATATATATCTGGTGATATCTGGGGTGCTATTACAGATAGCGCAATAAATCAAAGTGCATTGTCTATAGGAGGCCCTGCCGCATGAATCTGTGCAGCGGGAACGACCTCGGACCACCAGGGGCCGGGAAAACCACAGTCTCATGGGGCCGGACACTCAGGGTCAGGGGAAAATTCAATATATATCTGGTGATATCTCGGGTGCTATTAGAGATAGCGCAATAAATCAAAGTGCATTGTCTGTAGGAGGCTCTGGCGAATGAATCTGTGCCGCAGGAACGACCTCGGACCACCAGTGGCCGAGAAAATTACAGATATTCGGAATCCGTCACCCAAGGTCATGTAAAAATCCAGCATATATCTGGTGATATCTCGGGTGCTATTACAGATAGCGCAATAAACCAAAGTGCATTGTCTGTAGGAGGCCCTGGCGCATGAATCTGGGCAGCGGGAACGACGTCGGACCACCAGGGGACGAGAAAATCACCGTCTCATGGAGCCGGACACTCAGGGTCAGGGAAAAATCCAATATATATCTGGTGATATCTCGGGTGCTATTACAGATAGCGCAATAAACCAAAGTGCATTGTCTGTAGGAGGCCCAGGCGAATGAATCTGTGCAGCGGGAACGACCTCGGACCACCAGGGGCCGAGAAAATTACAGATATTCGGAATCCGTCACCCAAGGTCATGTAAAAATCCAGCATATATCTGGTGATATCTCGGGTGCTATTACAGATAGCGCAATAACCCAAAGTGCATTGTCTGTAGGAGGCCCTGGCGCATGAATCTGGGCAGCGGGAACGACCTCGGACCACCAGGGACCGAGAAAATCACCGTCTCATGGAGCCGGACACTCAGGGTCAGGAAAAAATCCAATATATATCTGGGGATATCTCGGGTGCTATTACAGATATGCGCAATAAATCAAAGTGCATTGTCTGTAGGAGGCCCTTGCGAATGAATCTGTACCGCAGGAACGACCTCGGACCACCAGTGGCCCAGAAAATTACAGATATTCGGAATCCGTCACCCAAGGTCATGTAAAAATACAGCAAATATCTGGTGAGATCACGGGTGCTATTAGAGATAGCGCAATAAACCAAAGTGCATTGTCTGTAGGAGGCCCTGGCGCATGAATCTGGGCAGCGGGAACGACCTAGGACCACGAGGGGCCAAGAAAACCACCGACTCACGGGGCCGGACTCTCAGGGTCAGGGGATAATCCAATATATATCTGGTGATATCTCGTGTGCTATTAGAGATAGCGCAATAAACCAAAGTGCATTGTCTGTAGGAGGCCCAGGCGCATGAATCTGGCCAGCGGGAACGACCTCGGACCACCAGGGGCCGAGAAAACCACCGTCTCATGGGTCCGGACACTCAGGGTCAGGGGAAAATCCAATATATATCTGGAGATATCTCGGGTGCTATTACAGATAGCGCAATAAATCAAAGTGCATTGTCTATAGGAGGCCCCGCCGCATGAATCTGTGCAGCGGGAATGACCTCGGACCACCAGGGGCCGGGAAAACCACAGTCTCATGGGGCCGGACACTCAGGGTCAGGGGAAAATTCAATATATATCTGGTGATATCTCAGGTGCTATTAGAGATAGCGCAATAAATCAAAGTGCATTGTCTGTAGGAGGCTCTGGCGAATGAATCTGTGCTGCAGGAACGACCTCGGACCACCAGTGGCCGAGAAAATTAC
This sequence comes from Nomia melanderi, assembly GCF_051020985.1. NCBI lineage: Eukaryota > Metazoa > Arthropoda > Insecta > Hymenoptera > Halictidae > Nomia > Nomia melanderi. Next base: position 6,499,090 of record NW_027475132.1, on the reverse strand, counting down.
ATTTATTCGGAATCCGTCACCCAAGGTCATGTAAAAATCCAGCATATATCTGGTGATATCTCGGGTGCTATTACAGATAGCGCAATAAACCAAAGTGCATTGTCTGTAGGAGGCCCAGGCGAATGAATCTGTGCAGCGGGAACGACCTCGGACCACCAGGGGCCGAGAAAATTACAGATATTCGGAATCCGTCACCCAAGGTCATGTAAAAATCCAGCATATATCTGGTGATATCTCGGGTGCTATTACAGATAGCGCAATAACCCAAAGTGCATTGTCTGTAGGAGGCCCTGGCGCATGAATCTGTGCAGCGGGAACGACCTCGGACCACCAGGGACCGAGAAAATCACCGTCTCATGGAGCCGGACACTCAGGGCCAGGGAAAAATCCAATATATATCTGGTGATATCTCGGTTGCTATTACAGATATGCGCAATAAATCAAAGTGCATTGTCTGTAGGAGGCCCAGGCGAATGAATCTGTGCAGCGGGAACGACCTCGGACCACCAGGGGCCGAGAAAACCACCGTCTCATGGGTCCGGACACTCAGGGTCAGGGGAAAATCCAATATATATCTGGTGATATCTCGGGTGCTATTACAGATAGCGCAATAAACCAAAGTGCATTGTCTGTAGGAGGCCCTTGCGAATGAATCTATGCCGCAGGAACGACCTCGGACCACCAGTGGCCGAGAAAATTACAGATATTCGGAATCCGTCACCCAAGGTCAGCGGAAAATCCAATATATATCTGGTGATATCTCGGGTGCTATTAGAGATAGCGCAATAAACCAAAGTGCATTGTCTGTAGGAGGCCCTGGCGCATGAATCTGGGCAGCGGGAACGACCTCGGACCACGAGGGGCCAAGAAAACCACCGACTCACGGGGCCGGACTCTCAAGGTCAGGGGATAATCCAGCATATATCTGGTGATATCTCGGGTGCTATTACAGATAGCGCAATAAACCAAAGTGCATTGTCTGTAGGAGGCCCTGGCGCATGAATCTGGGCAGCGGGAACGACGTCGGACCACCAGGCGACGAGAAAATCACCGTCTCATGGAGCCGGACACTCAAGGTCTGGGAAAAATCCAATATATATCTGGTGATATCTCGGGTGCTATTACAGATAGCGCAATAAACCAAAGTGCATTGTCTGTAGGAGGCCCTTGCGAATGAAACTGTGCCGCAGGAACGACCTCGGACCACCAGTGGCCGAGAAAATTACAGATATTCGGAATCCGTCACCCAAGGTCATGTAAAAATCCAGCAAATATCTGGTGATATCTCGGGTGCTATTAGAGATAGCGCAATAAACCAAAGTGCATTGTCTGTAGGAGGCCCTTGCGAATGAATCTGTACCGCAGGAACGACCTCGGACCACCAGTGGCCGAGAAAATTACAGATATTCGGAATCCGTCACCCAAGGTCATGTAAAAATACAGCAAATATCTGGTGATATCTCGGCTGCTATTAGAGATAGCGCAATAAACCAAAGTGCATTGTCTGTAGGAGGCCCTGGCGCATGAATCTGGGCAGCGGGAACGACCTAGGACCACCAGGGGCCGAGAAAACCACCGACTCACGGGGCCGGACACTCAGGGTCAGGGGAAAATCCAATATATATCTGGTGATATCTCGGGTGCTATTAGAGAAAGCGCACTAAATCAAAGTGCATTGTCTGTAGGAGGCCCAGGCGCATGAATCTGGCCAGCGGGAACGACCTCGGACCACGAGGGGCCGAGAAAACCACAGTCTCATGGGGCCGGACACTCAGGGTCAGGGGAAAATCCAATATATATCTGGTGATATCTCGGGTGCTATTACAGATAGCGCTATAAACCAAAGTGCATTGTCTATAGGAGGCCCTGCCGCATGAATCCCTGCAGCGGGAGCGACCTCGGACCACCAGGGGCCGGGAAAACCACAGTCTCATGGGGCCGGACACACAGGGTCAGGGGAAAATTCAATACATATCTGGTGATATCTCGGGTGCTATTAGAGATAGCGCAATAAATCAAAGTGCATTGTCTGTAGGTGGCACTGGCGAATGAATCTGTGCTGCAGGAACGACCTCGGACCACCAGTGGCCGAGAAAATTACAGATATTCGGAATCCGTCACCCAAGGTCATGTAAAAATCCAGCATATATCTGGTGATATCTCGGGTGCTATTACAGATAGCGCAATAAATCAAAGTGCATTGTCTGTAGGAGGCCCAGGCGAATGAATCTGTGCAGCGGGAAGGACCTCGGACCACCAGGGGCCGAGAAAATCACCGTCTCATGGAGCCGGACACGCAGGGTCAGGGAAAAATCCAATATATATCTGGTGATATCTCGGGTGCTATTACAGATAGCGCTATAAACCAAAGTGCATTGTCTGTAGGAGGCCCTTGCGAATGAATCTGTACCGCAGGAACGATCTCGGACCACCAGTGGCCGAGAAAATTACAGATATTCGGAATCCGTCACCCAAGGTCAGGGGAAAATCCAATATATATCTGGTGATATCTCGGGTGCTATTAGAGATAGCGCAATAAACCAAAGTGCATTGTCTGTAGGAGGCCCTAACGCATGAATCTGGGCAGCGGGAACGACCTCGGACCACGAGGGGCCAAGAAAACCATCGACTCACGGGGCCGGACTCTCAGGGTCAGGGGAAAATCCAATATATATCTGGTGATATCTCGTGTGCTATTAGAGATAGCGCAATAAACCAAAGTGCATTGTCTGTAGGAGGCCCAGGCTCATGAATCTGGCCAGCGGGAACGACCTCGGACCACCAGGGGCCGAGAAAACCACCGTCTCATGGGTCCGGACACTCAGGGTCAGGGGAAAATGCAATATATATCTGGTGATATCTCGGGTGCTATTAGAGATAGCGCAATAAACCAAAGTGAATTATCTGCAGGAGGCCCTGGCGCATGCATCTGTGCAGCGGGAACGACCTCGGGCCACCAGGGGCCAAGAAAACCACCGTCTCATGGGGCCGGACACTCAGGGTCAGGGAAAAATCCAATATATATCTGGTGATATCTCGGGTGCTATTAGAGATAGCGCAATAAATCAAAGTGCATTGTCTGTAGGAGGCCCTGGCGCATGAATCTGGCCAGCGGGAACGACCACGGGCCACCAGGGGCCGAGAAAACCACAGTCTCATGGGCCCGGACACTCAGGGTCAGCGGAAAATCCAATATATATCTGGTGATATCTCGGGTGCTATTACAGATAGCGCAATAAATCAAAGTGCATTGTCTGTAGGTGGCACTGGCGAATGAATCTGTGCTGCAGGAACGACCTCGGACCACCAGTGGCCGAGAAAATTACAGATATTCGGAATCCGTCACCCAAGGTCATGTAAAAATCCAGCATATATCTGGTGATATCTCGGGTGCTATTACAGATAGCGCAATAAATCAAAGTGCATTGTCTGTAGGAGGCCCTGGCGCAGGAATCTGAGCAGCGGGAACGACCTCGCACCACCAGGGGCCGAGGAAACCACCGTCTCATAGGGCCAGACACTCAGGGTCATGGAAAAATCCAATATATATCTGGTGATATCTCGGGTGCTATTACAGATAGCGCAATAAATGACAGTCCATTGTCTGTAGGAGGCCCTGGGGCATGAATCTGGCCAGCGGGAACGACCTCGGACCACCAGGGGCCGAGAAAACCACCGTCTCATGGGGCCGGACACTCAGGGTCAGGGAAAAATCCAATATATATCTGGTGATATCTTGGGTGCTATTACAGATAGCGCAATAAACCAAAGTGAATTATCTGCAGGAGGCCCTGGCGCATGCATCTGTGCAGCGGGAACGACCTCCGACCACCAGGGGCCGAGACAACCACCGTCTCATGGGGCCGGACACTCAGGGTCAGGGAAAAATTCAATATATATCTGGTGATATCTCGGGTGCTATTACCGATAGCCCAATAAATCAATGTGCATTTTCTGTAGGAGGCCCTGGCGCATGAATTTGTGCAGCGGGAACGACCTCGGACCACCAGGGGTCGAGACAACCACAGTCTCATGGGGCCGGACACTCAGGGTCAGGGGAAAATTCAATATATATCTGGTGATACCTCGGGTGCTATTAGAGATAGCGCATTAAACCAAAGTGAATTATCTGCAGGAGGCCCTGGCGCATGAATCTGTGCAGCGGGAACGACCTCGGACCACCAGGGGCCGAGAAAACCACCGTCTCATGGGGCCGGACACTCAGGGTCAGGGAAAAATCCAATATATATCTGGTGATATCTCGGGTGCTATTAGAGATACCGCAATAAACCAAAGTGAATTATCTGAAGGAGGCCCTGGCGCATGCATCTGTGCAGCGGGAACGACCTCGGACCACAAGGGGCCGAGAAAACCACCGTCTCATGGGGCAGGACACTCAGGGACAGGGAAAAATCCAATATATATCTGGTGATATCTTGGGTGCTATTACAGGTAGCGCAATAAATCAAAGTGCATTGTCTGTAGGAGGCCCTGGCGCAGGAATCTGAGCAGCGGGAACGACCTCGCACCACCAGGGGCCGAGGAAACCACCGTCTCATGGGGCCGGACACTCAGTGTCATGGAAAAATCCAATATATATCTGGTGATATCTCGGGTGCTATTACAGATAGCGCAATAAATCAAAGTGCATTGTCTGTATGAGACCCTGGCGCATGAATCTGGCCACCGGGAACGACATCGGACCACCAGGGGCGGAGAAAATTACAGATTTTCGGTATCCGTCACCCAAAGTCATGTAAAAATCCAGCATATATATGGAGCTTTCTCGGGTGCTATTACAGATAGCGCAATAAATCAAAGTGCATTTTCTGTAGGAGGCCCAGGCGAATGAATCTGTGCAGCGGGAACGACCTCGAACCACCAGGGGCCGAGTAAACCACCGTCTCATGGCGCCGGACACTCAGGGTCAGGGAAAAATCCAATATATATCTGGTGATATCTCGGGTGCTATTAGAGATAGCGCAATAAATCAAAGTGCATTGTCTGTAGGAGGCCCAGGCGCATGAATCTGTACCGCAGGAACGATCTCGGACCACCAGTGGCCGAGAAAATTACAGATATTCGGAATCCGTCACCCAAGGTCAGGGGAAAATCCAATATATATCTGGTGATATCTCGGGTGCTATTACAGATAGCGCAATAAATCAAAGTGCATTGTCTGTAGGAGGCCCTGGCGCATGAATCTGGGCAGCGGGAACGACCTCGGACCACTAGGGGCCGAGAAAATCACCGTCTCATGGGACCGGACACTCAGGGTCAGGGAAAAATCCAATATATATCTGGTGATATCTCGGGTGCTATTACAGATAGCGCAATAAATGACAGTCCATTGTCTGTAGGAGGCCCTGGGGCATGAATCTGGCCAGCGGGAACGACCTCGGACCACCAGGGGCCGAGAAAACCACCGTCTCATGGGGCCGGACACTCAGGGTCAGGGAAAAATCCAATATATATCTGGTGATATCTTGGGTGCTATTACAGATAGCGCAATAAACCAAAGTGAATTATCTGCAGGAGGCCCTGGCGCATGCATCTGTGCAGCGGGAACGACCTCCGACCACCAGGGGCCGAGACAACCACCGTCTCATGGGGCCGGACACTCAGGGTCAGGGAAAAATTCAATATATATCTGGTGATATCTCGGGTGCTATTACCGATAGCCCAATAAATCAATGTGCATTTTCTGTAGGAGGCCCTGGCGCATGAATTTGTGCAGCGGGAACGACCTCGGACCACCAGGGGTCGAGACAACCACAGTCTCATGGGGCCGGACACTCAGGGTCAGGGGAAAATTCAATATATATCTGGTGATACCTCGGGTGCTATTAGAGATAGCGCATTAAACCAAAGTGAATTATCTGCAGGAGGCCCTGGCGCATGAATCTGTGCAGCGGGAACGACCTCGGACCACCAGGGGCCGAGAAAACCACCGTCTCATGGGGCCGGACACTCAGGGTCAGGGAAAAATCCAATATATATCTGGTGATATCTCGGGTGCTATTAGAGATACCGCAATAAACCAAAGTGAATTATCTGAAGGAGGCCCTGGCGCATGCATCTGTGCAGCGGGAACGACCTCGGACCACAAGGGGCCGAGAAAACCACCGTCTCATGGGGCAGGACACTCAGGGACAGGGAAAAATCCAATATATATCTGGTGATATCTTGGGTGCTATTACAGGTAGCGCAATAAATCAAAGTGCATTGTCTGTAGGAGGCCCTGGCGCAGGAATCTGAGCAGCGGGAACGACCTCGCACCACCAGGGGCCGAGGAAACCACCGTCTCATGGGGCCGGACACTCAGTGTCATGGAAAAATCCAATATATATCTGGTGATATCTCGGGTGCTATTACAGATAGCGCAATAAATCAAAGTGCATTGTCTGTATGAGACCCTGGCGCATGAATCTGGCCACCGGGAACGACATCGGACCACCAGGGGCGGAGAAAATTACAGATTTTCGGTATCCGTCACCCAAAGTCATGTAAAAATCCAGCATATATATGGAGCTTTCTCGGGTGCTATTACAGATAGCGCAATAAATCAAAGTGCATTTTCTGTAGGAGGCCCAGGCGAATGAATCTGTGCAGCGGGAACGACCTCGAACCACCAGGGGCCGAGTAAACCACCGTCTCATGGCGCCGGACACTCAGGGTCAGGGAAAAATCCAATATATATCTGGTGATATCTCGGGTGCTATTAGAGATAGCGCAATAAATCAAAGTGCATTGTCTGTAGGAGGCCCAGGCGCATGAATCTGTACCGCAGGAACGATCTCGGACCACCAGTGGCCGAGAAAATTACAGATATTCGGAATCCGTCACCCAAGGTCAGGGGAAAATCCAATATATATCTGGTGATATCTCGGGTGCTATTACAGATAGCGCAATAAATCAAAGTGCATTGTCTGTAGGAGGCCCTGGCGCATGAATCTGGGCAGCGGGAACGACCTCGGACCACTAGGGGCCGAGAAAATCACCGTCTCATGGGGCCGGACACTCAGGGTCAGGGAAAAATCCAATATATATCTGGTGATATCTCGGGTGCTATTACAGATAGCGCAATAAATCAAAGTGCATTGTCTGTAGGAGGCACTGGCGAATGAATCTGTGCCGCAGGAACGATCTCGGACCACCAGTGGCCGAGAAAATTACAGATATTCGGAATCCGTCACCCAAGGTCATGTAAAAATCCAGCAAATATCTGGTGATATCTCGGGTGATATTAGAGATAGCGTAATAAACCAAAGTGCATTGTTTGTAGGAGGCCCTAGCGCATGAATCTGGGCAGCGGGAACGACTTCGGACCACCAGGGGCCGAGAAAACCACCGACTCACGGGGCCGGACACTCAGGGTCAGGGAAAAATCCAATATATATCTGGTGATATCTCGGGTGCTATTACAGATAGCGCAATAAATCAAAGTGCATTGTCTGTAGGAGGCCCTGGCGCATGAATCTGTGCAGCTCGAACGACCTCGGACCACCAGGGGCCGAGAAAACCACCGTCTCATGGGTCCTGACACTCAGGGTCAGGGGAAAAACCAATATATATCTGGTGATATCTCGGGTGCTATTAGAGATAGCGCAATAAACCAAAGTGAATTATCTGCAGGAGGCCCTGGCGCATTCATCTGTGCAGCGGGAACGACCTCGGACCACCAGGGGCCGAGTAAACCAACGTCTCATGGGGCCGGACTCTCAGGGTCAGGGAAAAATCCAATATATATCTGGTGATATCTCGGGTGCTATTAGAGATAGCGCAATAAACCAAAGTGAATTATCTGCAGGAGGCCCTGGAGCATACATCTGTGCAGCGGGAACGACCTCGGGCCACCAGGGGCCAAGAAAACCACCGTCTCATGGGGCCGGACACTCAGGGTCAGGGAAAAATCCAATATATATCTGGTGATATCTCGGGTGCTATTACAGATAGCGCAATAAATCAAAGTGCATTGTCTGTAGGAGGCCCTGGCGCATGAATCTGGCCAGCGGGAACGACCACAGACCACTAGGGGCCGAGAAAACCACAGTCTCATGGGCCCGGACACTCAGGGTCAGGGGAAAATCCAATATATATCTGGTGATATCTCGGGTGCTATTACAGATAGCGCAATAAATCAAAGTGCATTGTCTGTAGGAGGCCCTGGCGCATGAATCTGGACAGCGGGAACGACCTCGGACCACCAAGGGCCGAGAAAACCACCGTCTCATGGGGCAGGACACTCAGGGACAGGGAAAAATCCAATATATATCTGGTGATATCTTGGGTGCTATTACAGGTAGCGCAATAAATCAAAGTGCATTGTCTGTAGGAGGCCCTGGCGCAGGAATCTGAGCAGCGGGAACGACCTCGCACCACCAGGGGCCGAGGAAACCACCGTCTCATGGGGCCGGACACTCAGGGTCATGGAAAAATCCAATATATATCTGGTGATATCTCGGGTGCTATTACAGATAGCGCAATAAATCACAGTCCATTGTCTGTAGGAGGCCCTGGGGCATGAATCTGGCCAGCGGGAACGACCTCGGACCACCAGGGGCCGAGAAAACCACCGTCGCAAGGGGCCGGACACTCAGGGTCAGGGGAAAAGCCAATATATATCTGGTGATATCTCGGGTGCTATTAGAGATAGCGCAATAAACCAAAGTGAATTATTTGCAGGAGGCCCTGGCGCATGCATCTGTGCCGCGGGAACGACGTCGGACCACCAGGGGCCGAGAAAACAACCGTCTCATGGGGCCGGACACTCAGGGTCAGGGAAAAATCCAATATATATCTGGTGATATCTTGGGTGCTATTACAGATAGCGCAATGAACCAAAGTGAATTATCTGCAGGAGGCCCTGGCGCATGCATCTGTGCAGCGGGAACGACCTCCGACCACCAGGGGCCGAGACAACCACCGTCTCATGGAGCCGGACACTCAGGGTCATGGAAAAATCCAATATATATCTGGTGATATCCCGGGTGCTATTACAGATAGCGCAATAAATCACAGTCCATTGTCTGTAGGAGGCCCTGGGGCATGAATCTGGCCAGCGGGAACGACCTCGGACCACCAGGGGTCGAGAAAACCACCGCCGCAGGGGGCCGGACACTCAGGGTCAGGGGAAAAGCCAATATATATCTGGTGATATCTCGGGTGCTATTAGAGGTAGCGCAATAAACCAAAGTGAATTATTTGCAGGAGGCCCTGGCGCATGCATCTGTGCCGCGGGAACGACGTCGGACCACCAGGGGCCGAGAAAACAACCGTCTCATGGGGCCGGACACTCAGGGTCAGGGAAAAATCCAATATATATCTGGTGATATCTTGGGTGCTATTACAGATAGCGCAATAAACCAAAGTGAATTATCTGCAGGAGGCCCTGGCGCATGCATCTGTGCAGCGGGAACGACCTCCGACCACCAGGGGCCGAGACAACCACCGTCTCATGGGGCCGGACACTCAGGGTCAGGGAAAAATTCAATATATATCTGGTGATATCTCGGGTTCTATTACCGATAGCCCAATAAATCAATGTGCATTTTCTGTAGGAGGCCCTAGCGCATGAATTTGTGCAGCGGGAACGACCTCGGACCACCAGGGGCCGAGACAACCACAGTCTCATGGGGCCGGACCCTCAGGGTCAGGGGAAAATTCAATATATATCTGGTGATATCTCGGGTGCTATTAGAGATAGCGCATTAAACCAAAGTGAATTATCTGCAGGAGGCCCTGGCGCATGAATCTGTGCAGCGGGAACGACCTCGGACCACCAGGGGCCGAGAAAACCACCGTCTCATAGGGCCGGACACTCAGGGTCAGGGAAAAATCCAATATATATCTGGTGATATCTCGGGTGCTATTACAGATAGCGCAATAAATCAAAGTGCATTGTCTGTATGAGACCCTGGCGCATGAATCTGGCCAGCGGGAACGTCATCGGACCACCAGGGGCGGAGAAAATTACAGATTTTCGGTATCCGTCACCCAAAATCATGTAAAAATCCAGCATATATATGGAGCTTTCTCGGGTGCTATTACAGATAGCGCAACAAATCAAAGTGCATTGTCTGTAGGAGGCCCTGCCGCATGAATCTGTGCAGCGGGAACGACCGCGGACCACCAGGGGCCGGGAAAACCACAGTCTAATGGGGCCGGACACTCAGGTTCAGGGGAAAATTCAATATACATCTGGTGATATCTCGGGTTCTATCACAGATAGCCCAACAAATCAAAGTGCATTGTCTGTAGGAGGCCCTGCCGCATGAATCTGTGCAGCGGGAACGACCGCGGACCACCAGGAGCCGGGAAAACCACAGTCTAATGGGGCCGGACACTCAGGTTCAGGGGAAAATTCAATATACATCTGGTGATATCTCGGGTGCTATTAGAGATAGCGCAATAAATCAAAGTGCATTGTCCGTAGGAGGCACTGGCGAATGAATCTGTGCCGCAGGAACGACCTCGCACCACCAGTGGCCGAGAAAATTACAGATATTCGGAATCCGTCACCCGAGGTCATGTAAAAATCCAGCATATATCTGGTGATATCTCGGGTGCTATTACAGATAGCGCAATAACCCAAAGTGCATTGTCTGTAGGAGGCCCTGGCGCATGAATCTGTGCAGCGGGATCGACCTCGGACCACCAGGGACCGAGAAAATCACCGTCTCATGGAGCCGGACACTCAGGGTCAGGGAAAAATCCAATATATATCTGGTGATATCTCGGGTGCTATTACAGATATGCGCAATAAATCAAAGTGCATTGTCTGTAGGAGGCCCAGGCGAATGAATCTGTGCAGCGGGAACGACCTCGGACCACCAGGGGCCGAGAAAACCACCGTCTCATGGGTCCGGACACTCAGGGTCAGGGGAAAATCCAATATATATCTGGTGATATCTCGGGTGCTATTACAGATAGCGCAATAAACCAAAGTGCATTGTCTGTAGGAGGCCCTTGCGAATGAATCTATGCCGCAGGAACGACCTCGGACCACCAGTGGCCGAGAAAATTACAGATATTCGGAATCCGTCACCCAAGGTCAGCGGAAAATCCAATATATATCTGGTGATATCTCGGGTGCTATTAGAGATAGCGCAATAAACCAAAGTGCATTGTCTGTAGGAGGCCCTGGCGCATGAATCTGGGCAGCGGGAACGACCTCGGACCACGAGGGGCCAAGAAAACCACCAACTCACGGGGCCGGACTCTCAGGGTCAGGGGATAATCCAATATATATCTGGTGATATCTCGGGAGCTATTACAGATAGCGCAATAAACCAAAGTGCATTGTCTGTAGGAGGCCCAGGCGCATGAATCTGGCCAGCGGAAACGACCTCGGACCACCAGGGGCCGAGAAAATTACAGATATTCGGAATCCGTCACCCAAGGTCATGTAAAAATGCAGCATATATCTGGTGATATCTCGGGTGCTATTACAGATAGCGCAATAACCCAAAGTGCATTGTCTGTAGGAGGCCCTGGCGCATGAATCTGGGCAGCGGGAACGACCTCGGACCACCAGGGACCGAGAAAATCACCGTCTCATGGAGCCGGACACTCAGGGTCAGGAAAAAATCCAATATATATCTGGGGATATCTCGGGTGCTATTACAGATATGCGCAATAAATCAAAGTGCATTGTCTGTAGGAGGCCCAGGCGAATGAATCTGTGCAGCGGGAACGACCTCGGACCACCAGGGGCCGAGAAAACCACCGTCTCATGGGTCCGGACACTCAGGGTCAGGGGAAAATCCAATATATATCTGGTGATATCTCGGGTGCTATTACAGATAGCGCAATAAACCAAAGTGCATTGTCTGTAGGAGGCCCTTGCGAATGAATCTGTGCCGCAGGAACGACCTCGGACCACCAGTGGCCGAGAAAATTACAGATATTCGGAATCCGTCACCCAAGGTCATGTAAAAATACAGCAAATATCTGGTGATATCTCGGGTGCTATTAGAGATAGCGCAATAAACCAAAGTGCATTGTCTGTAGGAGGCCCTGGCGCATGAATCTGGGCAGCGGGAACGACCTAGGACCACCAGGGGCCGAGAAAACCACCGACTCACGGGGCCGGACACTCAGGGTCAGGGGAAAATCCAATATATATCTGGTGATATCTCGGGTGCTATTAGAGATAGCGCACTAAATCAAAGTGCATTGTCTGTAGGAGGCCCAGGCACATGAATCTGGCCAGCGGGAACGACCTCGGACCACGAGGGTCCGAGAAAACCACAGTCTCATGGGGCCGGACACTCAGGGTCAGGGGAAAATCCAATATATATCTGGTGATATCTCGGGTGCTATTACAGATAGCGCAATAAATCAAAGTGCATTGTCTGTACGAGGCCCAGGCGCATGAATCTGGCCAGTGGGAACGACCTCGGACCACGAGGGGCCGAGAAAACCACAGTCTCATGGGGCCGGACACTCAGGGTCAGGGGAAAATCCAATATATATCTGGTGATATCTCGGGTGCTATTACAGATAGCGCAATAAATCAAAGTGCATTGTCTGTAGGAGGCCCTGGCGAATGAATCTGTGCAGCGGGAAGGACCTCGGACCACCAGGGGCCGAGAAAATCACCGTCTCATGGAGCCGGACACTCAGGGTCAGGGAAAAATCCAATATATATCTGGTGATATCTCGGAAGCTATTACAGATAGCGCAATAAACCAAAGTGCATTGTCTGTAGGAGGCCCAGGCGCATGAATCTGGCCAGCGGGAACGACCTCGGACCACGAGGGGCCGAGAAAAAAACAGTCTCATGGGGCCGGACACTCAGGGTCAGGGGAAAATCCAATATATATCTGGTGATATCTCGGGTGCTATTACAGATAGCGCAATAAATCAAAGTGCATTGTCTGTAGGAGGCCCTGGCGAATGAATCTGTGCAGCGGGAAGGACCTCGGACCACCAGGGGCCGAGAAAATCACCGTCTCATGGAGCCGGACACTCAGGGTCAGGGAAAAATCCAATATATATCTGGTGATATCTCGTGTGCTATTACAGATAGCGCAATAAACCAAAGTGCATTGTCTGTAGGAGGCCCAGGCGCATGAATCTGTGCAGCGGGAACGACCTCGGACCACCAGGGGCCGGGAAAACCACAGTCTCATGGGGCCGGACACTCAGGGTCAGGGGAAAATTCAATATATATCTGGTGATATCTCGGGTGCTATTAGAGATAGCGCAATAAGTCAAAGTGCATTGTCTGTAGGAGGCTCTGGCGAATGAGTCTGTGCCGCAGGAACGACCTCGGACCACCAGTGGCCGAGAAAATTACAGATATTCGGAATCCGTCACCCAAGGTCATGTAAAAATGCAGCATATATCTGGTGATATCTCGGGTGCTATTACAGATAGCGCAATAACCCAAAGTGCATTGTCTGTAGGAGGCCCTGGCGCATGAATCTGGGCAGCGGGAACGACCTCGGACCACCAGGGACCGAGAAAATCACCGTCTCATGGAGCCGGACACTCAGGGTCAGGAAAAAATCCAATATATATCTGGGGATATCTCGGGTGCTATTACAGATAGCGCAATAAACCAAAGTGCATTGTCTGTAGGAGGCCCCTGCGAATGAATCTGTGCCGCAGGAACGACCTCGGACCACCAGTGGCCGAGAAAATTACAGATATTCGGAATCCGTCACCCAAGGTCATGTAAAAATACAGCAAATATCTCGTGATATCTCGGGTGCTATTAGAGATAGCGCAATAAACCAAAGTGCATTGTCTGTAGGAGGCCCTGGCGCATGAATCTGGGCAGCGGGAACGACCTAGGACCACCAGGGGCCGAGAAAACCACCGACTCACGGGGCCGGACACTCAGGGTCAGGGGAAAATCCAATATATATCTGGTGATATCTCGGGTGCTATTAGAGATAGCGCACTAAATCAAAGTGCATTGTCTGTAGGAGGCCCAGGCGCATGAATCTGGCCAGCGGGAACGACCTCGGACCACGAGGGGCCGAGAAAACCACAGTCTCATGGGGCCGGACACTCAGGGTCAGGGGAAAATCCAATATATATCTGGTGATATCTCGGGTGCTATTACAGATAGCGCAATAAATCAATGTGCATTGTCTGTACGAGGCCCAGGCGCTTGAATCTGGCCAGCGGGAACGACCTCGGACCACGAGGGGCCGAGAAAACCACAGTCTCATGGGGCCGGACACTCAGGGTCAGGGGAAAATCCAATATATATCTGGTGATATCTCGGGTGCTATTACAGATAGCGCACTAAATCAAAGTGCATTGTCTGTAGGAGGCCCAGGCGAATGAATCTGTGCAGCGGGAACGACCTCGGACCACCAGGGGCCGGGAATACCACAGTCTCATGGGGCCGGACACTCAGGGTCAGGGAAAAATCCAATATATGTCTGGTGATATCTCGGGTGCTATTACAGATAGCGCAATAAACCAAAGTGCATTGTCTGTAGGAGGCCCAGGCGAATGAATCTGTGCAGCGGGAACGACCTCGGACCACCAGGGGCCGAGAAAATTACAGATATTCGGAATCCGTCACCCAAGGTCATGTAAAAATCCAGCATATATCTGGTGATATCTCGGGTGCTATTACAGATAGCGCAATAAACCAAAGTGCATTGTCTGTAGGAGGCCCTGGCGCATGAATCTGTGCAGCGGGAACGACCTCGGACCACCAGGGACCGAGAAAATCACCGTCTCATGGAGCCGGACACTCAGGGTCAGGAAAAAATCCAATATATATCTGGGGATATCTTGGGTGCTATTACAGATATGCGCAATAAATCAAAGTGCATTGTCTGTAGGAGGCCCAGGCGAATGAATCTGTGCAGCGGGAACGACCTCGGACCACCAGGGGCCGAGAAAAACACCGTCTCATGGGTCCGGACACTCAGGGTCAGGGGAAAATCCAATATATATCTGGTGATATCTCGGGTGCTATTACAGATAGCGCAATAAACCAAAGTGCATTGTCTGTAGGAGGCCCTTGCGAATGAATCTGTGCCGCAGGAACGACCTCGGACCACCAGTGGCCGAGAAAATTACAGATATTCGGAATCCGTCACCCAAGGTCATGTAAAAATCCAGCAAATATCTGGTGATATCTCGGGTGCTATTAGCGATAGCGCAATAAACCAAAGTGCATTGTCTGTAGGAGGCCCTTGCGAATGAATCTGTACCGCAGGAACGACCTCGGACCACCAGTGGCCCAGAAAATTACAGATATTCGGAATCCGTCACCCAAGATCATGTAAAAATACAGCAAATATCTGGTGATATCTCGGGTGCTATTAGAGATAGCGCAATAAACCAAAGTGCATTGTCTGTAGGAGGCCCTGGCGCATGAATCTGGGCAGCGGGAACGACCTATGACCACCAGGGGCCGAGAAAATTACAGATATTCGGAATCCGTCACCCAAGGTCAGCGGAAAATCCAATATATATCTGGTGATATCTCGGGTGCTATTAGAGATAGCGCAATAAACCAAAGTGCATTGTCTGTAGGAGGCCCTGGCGCATGAATCTGGGCAGCGGGAACGACGTCGGACCACCAGGCGACGAGAAAATCACCGTCTCATGGAGCCGGACACTCAGGGTCAGGGAAAAATCCAATATATATCTGGTGATATCTCGGGTGCTATTACAGATAGCGCAATAAACCAAAGTGCATTGTCTGTAGGAGGCCCAGGCGAATGAATCTGTGCAGCGGGAACGACCTCGGACCACCAGGGGCCGAGAAAATTACAGATATTCGGAATCCGTCACCCACGGTCATGTAAAAATGCAGCATATATCTGGTGATATCTCTGGTGCTATTACAGATAGCGCAATAACCCAAAGTGCATTGTCTGTAGGAGGCCCTGGCGCATGAATCTGGGCAGCGGAAACGACCTCGGACCACCAGGGACCGAGAAAATCACCGTCTCATGGAGCCGGACACTCAGGGTCAGGAAAAAATCCAATATATATCTGGGGATATCTCGGGTGCTATTACAGATATGCGCAATAAATCAAAGTGCATTGTCTGTAGGAGGCCCAGGCGAATGAATCTGTGCAGCGGGAACGACCTCGCACCACCAGGGGCCGAGAAAACCACCGTCTCATGGGTCCGGACACTCAGGGTCAGGGGAAAATCCAATATATATCTGGTGATATCTCGGGTGCTATTACAGATAGCGCAATAAACCAAAGTGCATTGTCTGTAGGAGGCCCTTGCGAATGAATCTGTGCCGCAGGAACGACCTCGGACCACCAGTGGCCGAGAAAATTACAAATATTCGGAATCCGTCACCCAAGGTCATGTAAAAATACAGCAAATATCTGGTGATATCTCGGGTGCTATTAGAGATAGCGCAATAAACCAAAGTGCATTGTCTGTAGGAGGCCCTGGCGCATGAATCTGGGCAGCGGGAACGACCTAGGACCACCAGGGGCCGAGAAAACCACCGACTCACGGGGCTGGACACTCAGGGTCAGGGGAAAATCCAATATATATCTGGTGATATCTCGTGTGCTATTAGAGATAGCGCACTAAATCAAAGTGCATTGTCTGTAGGAGGCCCAGGCGCATGAATCAGGCCAGCGGGAACGACCTCGGACAACGAGGGGCCGAGAAAACCACAGTCTCATGGGGCCGGACACTCAGGGTCAGGGGAAAATCCAATATATATCTGGTGATATCTCGGGTGCTATTACAGATAGCGCAATAAATCAAAGTGCATTGTCTGTACGAGGCCCAGGCGCATGAATCTGGCCAGCGGGAACGACCTCGGACCACGAGGGGCCGAGAAAACCACAGTCTCATGGGGCCGGACACTCAGGGTCAGGGGAAAATCCAATATATATCTGGTGATATCTCGGGTGCTATTACAGATAGCGCAATAAATCAAAGTGCATTGTCTGTAGGAGGCCCAGGCGAATGAATCTGTGCAGCGGGAAGGACCTCGGACCACCAGGGGCCGAGAAAATCACCGTCTCATGGAGCCGGACACTCAGGGTCAGGGAAAAATCCAATATATATCTGGTGATATCTCGGGAGCTATTACAGATAGCGCAATAAATCAAAGTGCATTGTCTGTAGGAGGCCCAGGCGAATGAATCTGTGCAGCGGGAACGACCTCGGACCACCAGGGGCCGAGAAAACCACCGTCTCATGGGTCCGGACACTCAGGGTCAGGGGAAAATCCAATACATATCTGGTGATATCTCGGGTGCTATTACAGATAGCGCTATAAACCAAAGTGCATTGTCTGTAGGAGGCCCTTGCGAATGAATCTGTACCGCCGGAACGATCTCGGACCACCAGTGGCCGAGAAAATTACAGATATTCGGAATCCGTCACCCAAGGTCAGCGGAAAATCCAATATATATCTGGTGATATCTCGGGTGCTATTAGAGATAACGCAATAAACCAAAGTGCATTGTCTGTAGGAGGCCCTGGCGCATGAATCTGGGCAGCGGGAACGACCTCGGACCACGAGGGGCCAAGAAAACCACCGACTCACGGGGCCGGACTCTCAGGGTCAGGGGATAATCCAATATATATCTGGTGATATCTCGTGTGCTATTAGAGATAGCGCAATAAACCAAAGTGCATTGTCTGTAGGAGGCCCAGGCGCATGAATCTGGCCAGCGGGAAGGACCTCGGAACACCAGGGGCCGAGAAAACCACCGTCTCATGGGTCCGGACACTCAGGGTCAGGGGAAAATCCAATATATATCTGGTGATATCTCGGGTGCTATTAGAGATAGCGCAATAAATCAAAGTGCATTGTCTGTAGGAGGCTCTGGCGAATGAATCTGTGCCGCAGGAACGACCTCGGACCGCCAGTGGCCGAGAAAATTACAGATATTCGGAATCCGTCACCCAAGGTCATGTAAAAATCCAGCATATATCTGGTGATATCTCGGGTGCTATTACAGATAGCGCAATAAACCAAAGTGCATTGTCTGTAGGAGGCCCTGGCGCATGATTCTGGGCAGCGGGAACGACGTCGGACCACCAGGGGACGAGAAAATCACCGTCTCATGGAGCCGGACACTCAGGGTCAGGGAAAAATCCAATATATATCTGGTGATATCTCGGGTGCTATTACAGATAGCGCAATAAACCAAAGTGCATTGTCTGTAGGAGGCCCAGGCGAATGAATCTGTGCAGCGGGAACGACCTCGGACCACCAGGGGCCGAGAAAATTACAGATATTCGGAATCCGTCACCCAAGGTCATGTAAAAATCCAGCATATATCTGGTGATATCTCGAGTGCTATTACAGATAGCGCAATAACCCAAAGTGCATTGTCTGTAGGAGGCCCTGGCGCATGAATCTGGGCAGCGGGAACGACCTCGGACCACCAGGGACCGAGAAAATCACCGTCTCATGGAGCCGGACACTCAGGGTCAGGAAAAAATCCAATATATATCTGGGGATATCTCGGGTGCTATTACAGATATGCGCAATAAATCAAAGTGCATTGTCTGTAGGAGGCCCAGGCGAATGAATCTGTGCAGCGGGAACGACCTCGGACCACCAGGGGCCGAGAAAACCACCGTCTCATGGGTCCGGACACTCAGGGTCAGGGGAAAATCCAATATATATCTGGTGATATCTCGGGTGCTATTACAGATAGCGCAATAAACCAAAGTGCATTGTCTGTAGGAGGCCCTTGCGAATGAATCTGTGCCGCAGGAACGACCTCGGACCACCAGTGGCCGAGAAAATTACAGATATTCGGAATCCGTCATCCAAGGTCATGTAAAAATCCAGCAAATATCTGGTGATATCTCGGGTGCTATTAGAGATAGCGCAATAAACCAAAGTGCATTGTCTGTAGGAGGCCCTTGCGAATGAATCTGTACCGCAGGAACGACCTCGGACCACCAGTGGCCCAGAAAATTACAGATATTCGGAATCCGTCACCCAAGGTCATGTAAAAATACAGCAAATATCTGGTGATATCTCGGGTGCTATTAGAGATAGCGCAATAAACCAAAGAGCATTGTCTGTAGGAGGCCCTGGCGCATGAATCTGGGCAGCGGGAACGACCTAGGACCACCAGGGGCCGAGAAAATTACAGATATTCGGAATCCGTCACCCAAGGTCAGCGGAAAATCCAATATATATCTGGTGATATCTCGGGTGCTATTAGAGATAGCGCAATAAACCAAAGTGCATTGTCTGTAGGAGGCCCTGGCGCATGAATCTGGGCAGCGGGAACGACCTAGGACCACGAGGGGCCAAGAAAACCACCGTCTCATGGGTCCGGACACTCAGGGTCAGGGGAAAATCCAATATATATCTGGTGATATCTCGGGTGCGATTACAGATAGCGCAATAAATCAAAGTGCATTGTCTATAGGAGGCCCTGCCGCATGAATCTGTGCAGCGGGAATGACCTCGGACCACCAGGGGCCGGGAAAACCACAGTCTCATGGGGCCGGACACTCAGGGTCAGGGGAAAATTCAATATATATCTGGTGATATCTCAGGTGCTATTAGAGATAGCGCAATAAATCAAAGTGCATTGTCTGTAGGAGGCTCTGGCGAATGAATCTGTGCCGCAGGAACGACCTCGGACCACCAGTGGCCGAGAAAATTACAGATATTCGGAATCCGTCACCCAAGGTCATGTAAAAATCCAGCATATATCTGGTGATATCTCGGGTGCTATTACAGATAGCGCAATAACCCAAAGTGCATTGTCTGTAGGAGGCCCTGGCGCATGAATCTGGGCAGCGGGAACGACCTCGGACCACCAGGGACCGAGAAAATCACCGTCTCATGGAGCCGGACACTCAGGGTCAGGAAAAAATCCAATATATATCTGGTGATATCTCGGGTGCAATTACAGATATGCGCAATAAATCAAAGTGCATTGTCTGTAGGAGGCCCAGGCGAATGAATCTGTGCAGCGGGAACGACCTAGGACCACCAGGGGCCGAGAAAACCACCTACTCACGGGGCCGGACACTCAGGGTCAGGGGAAAATCCAATATATATCTGGTGATATCTCGGGTGCTATTAGAGAAAGCGCACTAAATCAAAGTGCATTGTCTGTAGGAGGCCCAGGCGCATGAATCTGGCCAGCTGGAACGACCTCGGACCACCAGGGGCCGAGAAAATCACCGTCTCATGGAGCCGGACACTCAGGGTCAGGGAAAAATCCAATATATATCTGGTGATATCTCGGGTGCTATTACAGATAGCGCAATAAATCCAAGTGCATTGTCTGTAGGAGGCCCAGGCGAATGAATCTGTGCAGCGGGAAGGACCTCGGACCACCAGGGGCCGAGAAAATCACCGTCTCATGGAGCCGGACACTCAGGGTCAGGGAAAAATCCAATATATATCTGGTGATATCTCGGGTGCTATTACAGATAGCGCTATAAACCAAAGTGCATTGTCTGTAGGAGGCCCTTGCGAATGAATCTGTACCGCAGGAACGATCTCGGACCACCAGTGGCCGAGAAAATTACAGATATTCGGAATCCGTCACCCAAGGTCAGGGGAAAATCCAATATATATCTGGTGATATCTCGGGTGCTATTAGAGATAGCGCAATAAACCAAAGTGCATTGTCTGTAGGAGGCCCTAACGCATGAATCTGGGCAGCGGGAACGACCTCGGACCACGAGGGGCCAAGAAAACCACCGACTCACGGGGCCGGACTCTCAGGGTCAGGGGAAAATCCAATATATATCTGGTGATATCTCGTGTGCTATTAGAGATAGCGCAATAAACCAAAGTGCATTGTCTGTAGGAGGCCCAGGCGCATGAATCTGGCCAGCGGGAACGACCTCGGACCACCAGGGGCCGAGAAAACCACCGTCTCATGGGTCCGGACACTCAGGGTCAGGGGAAAATGCAATATATATCTGGTGATATCTCGGGTGCTATTAGAGATAGCGCAATAAATCAAAGTGCATTGTCTGTAGGAGGCACTGGCGAATGAATCTGTGCCGCAGGAACGACCTCGGACAACCAGTGGCCGAGAAAATTACAGATATTCGGAATCCGTCACCCAAGGTCATGTAAAAATCCAGCATATATCTGGTGATATCTCGGGTGCTATTACAGATAGCGCAATAAACCAAAGTGCACTGTCTGTAGGAGGCCCTGGCGCATGAATCTGGGCAGCGGGAACGACCTCGGACCACCAGGGGCCGAGAAAACCACCGTCTCATGGGTCCGGACACTCAGGGTCAGGGGAAAATCCAATATATATCTGGTGATATCTCGGGTGCTATTACAGATAGCGCAATAAATCAAAGTGCATTGTCTATAGGAGGCCCAGGCGAATGAATCTGTGCAGCGGGAACGACCTCGGGCCACCAGAGGCCGAGAAAACCACCGTCTCATGGGGCAGGACACTCAGGGTCAGGGGATAATTCAATATATATCTGGTGATATCTCGGGTGCTATTAGAGATAGCGCAATAAATCAAAGTGCATTGTCTGTAGGAGGCACTGGCGAATGAATCTGTGCCGCAGGAACGACCTCGGACAACCAGTGGCCGAGAAAATTACAGATATTCGGAATCCGTCACCCATGGTCATGTAAAAATCCAGCATATATCTGGTGATATCTCGGGTGCTATTACAGATAGCGCAATAAACCAAAGTGAATTATCTGAAGGAGGCCCTGGCGCATGCATCTGTGCAGCGGGAACGACCTCGGACCACAAGGGGCCGAGAAAACCACCGTCTCATGGGGCAGGAACCTCAGGGACAGGGAAACATCCAATATATATCTGGTGATATCTTGGGTGCTATTACAGGTAGCGCAATAAATCAAAGTGCATTGTCTGTAGGAGGCCCTGGCGCAGGAATCTGAGCAGCGGGAACGACCTCGCACCACCAGGGGCCGAGGAAACCACCGTCTCATGGGGCCGGACACTCAGGGTCATGGATAAATCCAATATATATCTGGTGATATCTCGGGTGCTATTACAGATAGCGCAATAAATAACAGTCCATTGTCTGTAGGAGGCCCTGGGGCATGAATCTGGCCAGCGGGAACGACCTCGGACCACCAGGGGCCGAGAAAACCACCGTCTCAGGGGGCCGGACACTCAGGGTCAGGGGAAAAGCCAATATATATCTGGTGATATCTCGGGTGCTATTAGAGATAGCGCAATAAACCAAAGTGAATTATTTGCAGGAGGCCCTGGCGCATGCATCTGTGCCGCGGGAACGACGTCGGACCACCAGGGGCCGAGAAAACAACCGTCTCATGGGGCCGGACACTCAGGGTCAGGGAAAAATCCAATATATATCTGGTGATATCT
The DNA here is from genome assembly GCF_051020985.1 of Nomia melanderi. Taxonomy (NCBI): domain Eukaryota; kingdom Metazoa; phylum Arthropoda; class Insecta; order Hymenoptera; family Halictidae; genus Nomia; species Nomia melanderi. The sequence continues at coordinate 6,476,797 of NW_027475132.1, read as the reverse complement.
TGGGTGCTATTACAGATAGCGCAATAAACCAAAGTGAATTATCTGCAGGAGGCCCTGGCGCATGCATCTGTGCAGCGGGAACGACCTCCGACCACCAGGGGCCGAGACAACCACCGTCTCATGGGGCCGGACACTCAGGGTCAGGGAAAAATTCAATATATATCTGGTGATATCTCGGGTGCTATTACAGATAGCCCAATACTTCAATGTGCATTTTCTGTAGGAGGCCCTGGCGCATGAATTTGTTCAGCGGGAACGACCTCGCACCACCAGGGGCCGAGACAACCACAGTCTCATGGGGCCGGACACTCAGGGTCAGGGGAAAATTCAATATATATCTGGTGATATCTCGGGTGCTATTAGATATAGCGCATTAAACCAAAGTGAATTATCTGCAGGAGGCCCTGGCGCATGAATCTGTGCAGCGGGAACGACCTCGGACCACCAGGGGCCGAGAAAACCACCGTCTCATGGGGCCGGACACTCAGGGTCTGGGAAAAATCCAATATATATCTGGTGGTATCTCGGGTGCTATTACAGATAACGCAATAAATCAAAGTGCATTGTCTGTATGAGGCCCTGGCGCATGAATCTGGCCAGCGGGAACGACATCGGACCACCAGGGGCGGAGAAAATTACAGATTTTCGGTATCCGCCACCCAAAGTCATGTAAAAATCCAGCATATATATGGAGCTTTCTCGGGTGCTATTACAGATAGCGCAATAAATCAAAGTGCATTGTCTGTAGGAGGCCCTGGCGCATAAATCTGGGCAGCGGTAAGGACCTCGGACCACCAGGGGCCGAGAAAACCACAGTCACATTGGGCCGGACACTCAGGGTCAGGGAAAATTCAATATATATCTGGTGATATCTCGGGTGCTATTAGAGATAGCGCAATAAATCAAAGTGCATTGTCTGTAGGAGGCACTGGCGAATGAATCTGTGCCGCAGGAACGACCTCGGACAACCAGTGGCCGAGAAAATTACAGATATTCGGAATCCGTCACCCAAGGTCATGTAAAAATCCAGCATATATCTGGTGATATCTCGGGTGCTATTACAGATAGCGCAATAAACCAAAGTGCACTGTCTGTAGGGGGCCCTGGCGCATGAATCTGGGCAGCGATAACGACCTCGGACCACCAGGGGCCGAGAAAACCACCGTCTCATGGGTCCGGACACTCAGGGTCAGGGGAAAATCCAATATATATCTGGTGATATCTCGGGTGCTATTACAGATAGCGCAATAAATCACAGTCCATTGTCTGTAGGAGGCCCTGGGGCATGAATCTGGTCAGCGGGAACGACCTCGGACCACCAGGGGCCGAGAAAACCACCGTCTCAGGGGGCCGGACACTCAGGGTCAGGGGAAAAGCCAATATATACCTGGTGATATCTCGGGTGCTATTAGAGATAGCGCAATAAACCAAAGTTAATTATCTGCAGGAGGCCCTGGCGCATGCATCTGTGCAGCGGGAACGACCTCCGACCACCAGGGGCCGAGACAACCACCGTCTCATGGGGCCGGACACTCAGGGTCAGGGAAAAATTCAATATATATCTGGTGATATCTCGGGTGCTATTACAGATAGCCCAATACTTCAATGTGCATTTTCTGTAGGAGGCCCTGGCGCATGAATTTGTGCAGCGGGAACGACCTCGGACCACCAGGGGCCGAGACAACCACAGTCTCATGGGGCCGGACACTCAGGGTCAGGGGAAAATTCAATATATATCTGGTGATATCTCGGGTGCTATTAGAGATAGCGCATTAAACCAAAGTGAATTATCTGCAGGAGGCCCTGGCGCATGAATCTGTGCAGCGGGAACGACCTCGGACCACCAGGGGCCGAGAAAACCACCGTCTCATGGGGCCGGACACTCAGGGTCTGGGAAAAATCCAATATATATCTGGTGGTATCTCGGGTGCTATTACAGATAACGCAATAAATCAAAGTGCATTGTCTGTATGAGGCCCTGGCGCATGAATCTGGCCAGCGGGAACGACATCGGACCACCAGGGGCGGAGAAAATTACAGATTTTCGGTATCCGTCACCCAAAGTCATGTAAAAATCCAGCATATATATGGAGCTTTCTCGGGTGCTATTACAGATAGCGCAATAAATCAAAGTGCATTGTCTGTAGGAGGCCCTGGCGCATGAATCTGGGCAGCGGTAAGGACCTCGGACCACCAGGGGCCGAGAAAACCACAGTCACATTGGGCCGGACACTCAGGGTCAGGGAAAATTCAATATATATCTGGTGATATCTCGGGTGCTATTAGAGATAGCGCAATAAACCAATGTGAATTATCTGCAGGAGGCCCTGGCGCATGAATCTGTGCAGCGGAAACGTCCTCGCACCACCAGGGGCCGAGAAAACCACCGTCTCATGGGGCCGGACACTCAGGGTCAGGAAAAAATACAATATATATCTGGTGATATCTCGGGTGCTATTACAGATAGCGCAATAGATCAAATTGTATTGTCTGTAGGAGGCCCTGACGCATGAATCTGGGCAGCGGGAACGACCTCGGACCACCAGGGGCCGAGAAAACCACAGTCACATGGGGCCGGACACTCAGGGTCAGGCGAAAATCCAATATATATCTTGTGATATCTCGGGTGCTATTAGAGATAGCGCAATAAACCAAAGTGAATTATCTGCAGGAGGCCCTGGCGCATGAATCTGTGCAGCGGGAAGGACCTCGGATCACCAGGGGCCGAGAAAACCACCGTCCCATGGGGCCGGACAGTCAGGGTCAGGGAAAAATCCAATATATATGTGGTGGTATCTCGGGCGCTATTACAGATAGCGCAATAAATCAAAGTGCATTCTCTGTAGGAGGCCCTGGCGCATGAATCTGGCCCGCGGGAACGACCTCGGACCACCAGGGGCCGAGAAAACCACCGTCTCATGGGGCCGGACACTCAGGGTCAGGGGAAAATCCAATATATAACTGGTGATATCTTGGGTGCTATTACAGATAGAGCAATAAACCAAAGTGAATTATCTGCAGGAGGCCCTGGCGCATGCATCTGTGCAGCGGGAACGACCTCCGACCACCAGGGGCCGAGACAACCACCGTCTCATGGGGCCGGACACTCAGGGTCAGGGAAAAATTCAATATATATCTGGTGATATCTCGGGTGCTATTACAGATAGCCCAATAAATCAATGTGCATTTTCTGTAGGAGGCCCTGGCGCATGAATTTGTGCAGCGGGAACGACCTCGGACCACCAGGGGCCGAGAAAACCACAGTCTCATGGGGCCGGACACTCAGGGTCAGGCGAAAATCCAATATATATCTTGTGATATCTCGGGTGCTATTAGAGATAGCGCAATAAACCAAAGTGAATTATCTGCAGGAGGCCCTGGCGCATGAATCTGTGCAGCGGGAAGGACCTCGGATCACCAGGGGCCGAGAAAACCACCGTCCCATGGGGCCGGACAGTCAGGGTCAGGGAAAAATCCAATATATATGTGGTGGTATCTCGGGCGCTATTACAGATAGCGCAATAAATCAAAGTGCATTCTCTGTAGGAGGCCCTGGCGCATGAATCTGGCCCGCGGGAACGACCTCGGACCACCAGGGGCCGAGAAAACCACCGTCTCATGGGGCCGGACACTCAGGGTCAGGGGAAAATCCAATATATAACTGGTGATATCTTGGGTGCTATTACAGATAGAGCAATAAACCAAAGTGAATTATCTGCAGGAGGCCCTGGCGCATGCATCTGTGCAGCGGGAACGACCTCCGACCACCAGGGGCCGAGACAACCACCGTCTCATGGGGCCGGACACTCAGGGTCAGGGAAAAATTCAATATATATCTGGTGATATCTCGGGTGCTATTACAGATAGCCCAATAAATCAATGTGCATTTTCTGTAGGAGGCCCTGGCGCATGAATTTGTGCAGCGGGAACGACCTCGGACCACCAGGGGCCGAGAAAACCACAGTCTCATGGGGCCGGACACTCAGGGTCTGGGGAAAATTCAATATATATCTGGTGATATCTCGGGTGCCATTAGAGATAGCGCAATAAACCAGAGTGCCTTATCTCCAGGAGGCTCTGGCGCATGAATCTGTGCAGCGGGAACGACCTCGGAACACCAGGGGCCGAGAAAACCACCGTCTCATGGGGCCGGACACTCAGGGTCAGGGAAAAATCCAATATATATCTGGTGATATCTCGGGTGCTTTTACAGATAGCCCAATAAATCAAAGTGCATTGTCTGTAGGAGGCCCTGGCGCATGAAACTGGGCAGCGGGAACGTCCTCGGACCACCAGGGGCCGAGAAAACCACCGACACATGGCGCCGGACACCCAAGGTCATGTAAATACCCAGGATGTATCTGATGATATCTCCGGTGCTATTAGAGATAGCCCAATAAATCAAAGTGCATTGTCTGTAGGAGGCCCTGGCGCATGAATCTGGGCAGCGGGAAGGACCTCGGACCACCAGGGGCCGAGAAAACCACCGTCACATGGGGCCGGACAGTCAGGGTCAGGGAAAAATCCAATGTATATGAGGTGATATCTCGGGTGCTATTACAGATAGCGGAACAAATCAAAGTGAATTGTCTGTAGGAGGCCCTGGCGCATGAAACTGGGCAGCGGGAACGTCCTCGGGCAACCAGGGGCCGAGAAAACCACCGTGTCATGGGGCCGGACACTCAGGGTCAGGGAAAATTAAAATATATATGGGGTGATATCTCGGGTGCTATTAGAGATAGCGCAATAAACCAATGTGAATTATCTGCAAGAGGCCCTGGCGCATGAATCTGTGCAGCGGAAACGTCCTCGCACCACCAGGGGCCGAGAAAACCACCGTCACATGGGGCCGGACAGTCAGGGTCAGGGAAAAATCCAATATATATGTGGTGATATCTCGGGTGCTATTACAGATAGCGCAATAAATCAAAGTGCATTGTCTGTAGGAGGCCCTGGCGCATGAATCTGGCCAGCGGGAACGACCTCGGACCACCAGGGGCCGAGAAAACCACCGTGTCACGGGGCCGGACACTCCGGGTCGGGGGAAAATCCAATATATATCCGGTGATATCTCGGGTGCTATTAGAGATAGCGCAATAAACCCATGTGAATTATCTGCAGGAGGACCTGGCGAATGAATCTGTGCTGCGGGAACGACCTCGTACCACCAGGGGCCGAGAAAACCACCGTCTCATGGGGCCGGACACTCAGGGACAGGGAAAAATCCAATATATATCTGGTGATATCTTGGGTGCTATTACAGGTAGCGCAATAAATCAAAGTGCATTGTCTGTAGGAGGCCCTGGCGCATGAATCTGTGCAGCGGGAACGACCTCGCACCACCAGGGGCCGAGGAAACCACCGTCTCATGGGGCCGGACACTCAGGGACAGGGAAAAATCCAATATATATCTGGTGATATCTCGGGTGCTATTACAGATAGCGCAATAAATCAAAGTGCATTGTCTGTAGGAGACCCTAGCGCATGAATCTGGCCAGCGGGAACGACATCGGACCACCAGGGGCGGAGAAAATTACAGATTTTCGGTATCCGTCACACAAAGTCATGTAAAAATCCAGCATATATATGGAGCTTTCTCGGGTGCTATTACAGATAGCGCAATAAATCAAAGTGCATTGTCTGTAGGATGCCCTGGCGCATGAATCTGGGCAGCGGGATGGACCTCGGACCACCAGAGGCCGAGAAAACCACAGTCACATGGGGCCGGACACTCAGGGTCAGGGAAAATTCAATATATATCTGGTGATATCTCGGGTGCTATTAGAGATAGCGCAATAATCCAATGTGAATTATCTGCAGGAGGCCCTGGCGCATGAATCTGTACAGCGGAAACGTCCTCGCACCACCAGGGGCCGAGAAAACCACCGTCTCATGGGGCCGGACACTCAGGGTCAGGAAAAAATCCAATATATATCTGGTGATATCTCGGGTGCTATTACAGATAGCGCAATAAATCAAATTGTATTGTCTGTAGGAGGCCCTGACGCATGAATCTGGGCAGCGGGAACGACCTCGGACCACCAGGGGCCGAGAAAACCACAGTCACATGGGGCCGGACACTCAGGGACAGGGAAAAATCCAATATATATCTGGTGATATCTCGGGTGCTATTACAGATAGCGCAATAAATCAAAGTGCATTGTCTGTAGGAGACCCTAGCGCATGAATCTGGCCAGCGGGAACGACATCGGACCACCAGGGGCGGAGAAAATTACAGATTTTCGGTATCCGTCACACAAAGTCATGTAAAAATCCAGCATATATATGGAGCTTTCTCGGGTGCTATTACAGATAGCGCAATAAATCAAAGTGCATTGTCTGTAGGATGCCCTGGCGCATGAATCTGGGCAGCGGGAAGGACCTCGGACCACCAGAGGCCGAGAAAACCACAGTCACATGGGGCCGGACACTCAGGGTCAGGGAAAATTCAATATATATCTGGTGATATCTCGGGTGCTATTAGAGATAGCGCAATAAACCAATGTGAATTATCTGCAGGAGGCCCTGGCGCATGAATCTGTACAGCGGAAACGTCCTCGCACCACCAGGGGCCGAGAAAACCACCGTCTCATGGGGCCGGACACTCAGGGTCAGGAAAAAATCCAATATATATCTGGTGATATCTCGGGTGCTATTACAGATAGCGCAATAAATCAAATTGTATTGTCTGTAGGAGGCCCTGACGCATGAATCTGGGCAGCGGGAACGACCTCGGACCACCAGGGGCCGAGAAAACCACAGTCACATGGGGCCGGACACTCAGGGTCAGGCGAAAATCCAATATGTATCTTGTGATATCTCGGGTGCTATTAGAGATAGACCAATAAATCAAAGTGCATTGTCTGTAGGAGGCCCTGGCGCATGAAACTGGGCAGCGGGAACGTCCTCGGACCACCAGGGGCCGAGAAAACCACCGACACATGGCGCCGGACACCCAAGGTCATGTAAATACCCAGGATGTATCTGATTATATCTCCGGTGCTATTAGAGATAGCCCAATAAATCTAAGTGCATTGTCTGTAGGAGGCCCTGGCGCATGAATCTGTGCAGCGGGAAGGACCTCGGACCACCAGGGGCCGAGAAAACCACCGTCACATGGGGCCGGACAGTCAGGGTCAGGGAAAAATCCAATGTATATGTGGTGATATCTCGGGTGCTATTACAGATAGCGGAACAAATCAAAGTGAATTGTCTGTCGGAGGCCCTGGCGCATGAAACTGGGCAGCGGGAACGTCCTCGGACCACCAGGGGCCGAGAAAACCACCGACACATGGCGCCGGACACCCAAGGTCATGTAAATACTCAGGATGTATCTGATGATATCTCCGGTGCTATTAGAGATAGCGCAATAAACCAGAGTGCATTATCTGCAGGAGGCTCTGGCGCATGAATCTGTGCAGCGCGAACGACCTCGGTCCACCAGGGGCCGAGAAAACCACCGTCTCATGGGGCCGGACACTCAGGGTCAGGGAAGAATCCAATATATATCTGGTGATATCTCGGGTGCTATTACAGATAGCACAATAAATCAAAGTGCATTGTCTGTAGGAGGCCCTGGCGCATGAAACTGGGCAGCGGGAACGTCCTCGGACCACCAGGGGCCGAGAAAACCACCGTCACATGGGGCCGGACAGTCAGGGTCAGGGAAAAATCCAATATATATGTGGTGATATCTCGGGTGCTATTACAGATAGCGCAATAAATCAAAGTGCATTGTCTGTAGGAGGCCCTGGCGCATGAATCTGGCCAGCGGGAACGACCTCGGACCACCAGGGGCCGAGAAAACCACCGTGTCACGGGGCCGGACACTCCGGGTCGGGGGAAAATCCAATATATATCCGGTGATATCTCGGGTGCTATTAGAGATAGCGCAATAAACCCATGTGAATTATCTGCAGGAGGACCTGGCGAATGAATCTGTGCTGCGGGAACGACCTCGTACCACCAGGGGCCGAGAAAACCACCGTCTCATGGGGCCGGACACTCAGGGACAGGGAAAAATCCAATATATATCTGGTGATATCTTGGGTGCTATTACAGGTAGCGCAATAAATCAAAGTGCATTGTCTGTAGGAGGCCCTGGCGCATGAATCTGTGCAGCGGGAACGACCTCGCACCACCAGGGGCCGAGGAAACCACCGTCTCATGGGGCCGGACACTCAGGGACAGGGAAAAATCCAATATATATCTGGTGATATCTCGGGTGCTATTACAGATAGCGCAATAAATCAAAGTGCATTGTCTGTAGGAGACCCTAGCGCATGAATCTGGCCAGCGGGAACGACATCGGACCACCAGGGGCGGAGAAAATTACAGATTTTCGGTATCCGTCACACAAAGTCATGTAAAAATCCAGCATATATATGGAGCTTTCTCGGGTGCTATTACAGATAGCGCAATAAATCAAAGTGCATTGTCTGTAGGATGCCCTGGCGCATGAATCTGGGCAGCGGGAAGGACCTCGGACCACCAGAGGCCGAGAAAACCACAGTCACATGGGGCCGGACACTCAGGGTCAGGGAAAATTCAATATATATCTGGTGATATCTCGGGTGCTATTAGAGATAGCGCAATAATCCAATGTGAATTATCTGCAGGAGGCCCTGGCGCATGAATCTGTACAGCGGAAACGTCCTCGCACCACCAGGGGCCGAGAAAACCACCGTCTCATGGGGCCGGACACTCAGGGTCAGGAAAAAATCCAATATATATCTGGTGATATCTCGGGTGCTATTACAGATAGCGCAATAAATCAAATTGTATTGTCTGTAGGAGGCCCTGACGCATGAATCTGGGCAGCGGGAACGACCTCGGACCACCAGGGGCCGAGAAAACCACAGTCACATGGGGCCGGACACTCAGGGACAGGGAAAAATCCAATATATATCTGGTGATATCTCGGGTGCTATTACAGATAGCGCAATAAATCAAAGTGCATTGTCTGTAGGAGACCCTAGCGCATGAATCTGGCCAGCGGGAACGACATCGGACCACCAGGGGCGGAGAAAATTACAGATTTTCGGTATCCGTCACACAAAGTCATGTAAAAATCCAGCATATATATGGAGCTTTCTCGGGTGCTATTACAGATAGCGCAATAAATCAAAGTGCATTGTCTGTAGGATGCCCTGGCGCATGAATCTGGGCAGCGGGAAGGACCTCGGACCACCAGAGGCCGAGAAAACCACAGTCACATGGGGCCGGACACTCAGGGTCAGGGAAAATTCAATATATATCTGGTGATATCTCGGGTGCTATTAGAGATAGCGCAATAAACCAATGTGAATTATCTGCAGGAGGCCCTGGCGCATGAATCTGTACAGCGGAAACGTCCTCGCACCACCAGGGGCCGAGAAAACCACCGTCTCATGGGGCCGGACACTCAGGGTCAGGAAAAAATCCAATATATATCTGGTGATATCTCGGGTGCTATTACAGACAGCGCAATAAATCAAATTGTATTGTCTGTAGGAGGCCCTGACGCATGAATCTGGGCAGCGGGAACGACCTCGGACCACCAGGGGCCGAGAAAACCACAGTCACATGGGGCCGGACACTCAGGGTCAGGCGAAAATCCAATATGTATCTTGTGATATCTCGGGTGCTATTAGAGATAGACCAATAAATCAAAGTGCATTGTCTGTAGGAGGCCCTGGCGCATGAAACTGGGCAGCGGGAACGTCCTCGGACCACCAGGGGCCGAGAAAACCACCGACACATGGCGCCGGACACCCAAGGTCATGTAAATACCCAGGATGTATCTGATTATATCTCCGGTGCTATTAGAGATAGCCCAATAAATCTAAGTGCATTGTCTGTAGGAGGCCCTGGCGCATGAATCTGTGCAGCGGGAAGGACCTCGGACCACCAGGGGCCGAGAAAACCACCGTCACATGGGGCCGGACAGTCAGGGTCAGGGAAAAATCCAATGTATATGTGGTGATATCTCGGGTGCTATTACAGATAGCGGAACAAATCAAAGTGAATTGTCTGTCGGAGGCCCTGGCGCATGAAACTGGGCAGCGGGAACGTCCTCGGACCACCAGGGGCCGAGAAAACCACCGACACATGGCGCCGGACACCCAAGGTCATGTAAATACTCAGGATGTATCTGATGATATCTCCGGTGCTATTAGAGATAGCGCAATAAACCAGAGTGCATTATCTGCAGGAGGCTCTGGCGCATGAATCTGTGCAGCGCGAACGACCTCGGTCCACCAGGGGCCGAGAAAACCACCGTCTCATGGGGCCGGACACTCAGGGTCAGGGAAGAATCCAATATATATCTGGTGATATCTCGGGTGCTATTACAGATAGCGCAATAAATCAAAGTGCATTGTCTGTAGGAGGCCCTGGCGCATGAATCTGTGCAGCGGCAAGGACCTCGGACCACCAGGGGCCGAGAAAACCACCGTCACATGGGGCCGGACAGTCAGGGTCAGGGAAAAATCCAATGTATATGTGGTGATATCTCGGGTGCTATTACAGATAGCGGAACAAATCAAAGTGAATTGTCTGTAGGAGGCCCTGGCGCATGAAACTGGGCAGCGGGGACGTCCTCGGACCACCAGGGGCCGAGAAAACCACCGACACATGGCGCCGGACACCCAAGGTCATGTAAATACCCTGGATGTATCTGATGATATCTCCGGTGCTATTAGAGATAGCCCAATAAATCAAAGTGCATTGTCTGTAGGAGGCCCTGGCGCATGAATCTGTGCAGCGGGAAGGACCTCGGACCACCAGGGGCCGAGAAAACCACCGTCACATGGGGCCGGACCGTCAGGGTGAGGGAAAAATCCAATGTATATGTGGTGATATCTCAGGTGCTATTACAGATAGTGCAATAAATCAAAGTGCATTGTCTGTAGGAGGCCCTGGCGCATGAATCTGGGCAGCGGGAACGTCCTCGGACCACCAGGGGCCGTGAAAACCACCGACACATGGCGCCGGACACCCAAGGTCATGTAAATACCCAGGATGTATCTGATGATATCTCCGGTGCTATTAGAGATAGCCCAATAAATCAAAGTGCATTGTCTGTAGGAGGCCCTGGCGCATGAATCTGTGCAACGGGAAGGACCTCGGACCACCAGGGGCCGAGAAAACCACCGTCACATGGGGCCGGACAGTCAGGGTCAGGGAAAAATCCAATATATATGTGGTGATATCTCGGGTGCTATTACAGATAGCGCAATAAATCAAAGTGCATTGTCTGTAGGAGGCCCTGGCGCATGAATCTGGCCAGCGGGAACGACCTCGGACCACCAGGGGCCGAGAAAACCACCGTGTCATGGGGCCGGACACTCCGGGTCGGGGGAAAATCCAATATATATCCGGTGATATCTCGGGTGCTATTACAGATAGCCCAATAAATCCAAGTGCATTATCTGTAGCACGCCCTGGCGCATGAATCTGTGCAGCGGGAACGACCTCGGACTGCCAGGGGCCGAGATAACCACCGTCTCATGGGGCCGGACACTCAGGGTCAGGGAAAAATCCAATATATATCTGGTGATATCTCGGGTGCTAGTAGAGATAGCGCAATAAATCAAAGTGCATTGTCTGTAGGAGGCCCTGGCGCATGAATCTGGCCAGCGGGAACGACCTCGGACCACCAGGGGCCGAGAAAACCACCGTCCCAAGGGGCCGGACACTCAGTGTCAGGGGAAAGTCCAATATATATCTGGTGATATCTCGTGTGCTATTACAGATAGCGCAAACAATCACAGTCCATTGTCTGTAGGAGGCCCTGGGGCATGAATATGGCCAGCGGGAACGACCTCGGACCACCAGGGGCCGAGAAAACCACCGTCTCATGGGGCCGGACACTCAGGGTCAGGGAAAAATCCAGTATATATCTGGTGATATCTCGGGTGCTATTACAGATAGACCAATAAATCAAAGTGCATTGTCTGTAGGAGGCCCTGGCGCATGAAACTGGGCAGCGGGAACGTCCTCGGACCACCAGGGGCCGAGAAAACCGCCGACACATGGCGCCGGACACCCAAGGTCATGTAAATACCCAGGATGTATCTGATTATATCTCCGGTGCTATTAGAGATAGCCCAATAAATCAAAGTGCACTGTCTGTAGGAGGCCCTGGCGCATGAATCTGTGCAGCGGGAAGGACCTCGGACCACCAGGGGCCGAGAAAACCACCGTCACATGGGGCAGGACCGTCAGGGTCAGGGAAAAATTCAATGTATATGTGGTGATATCTCAGGTGCTATTACAGATAGTGCAATAAATCAAAGTGCATTGTCTGTAGGAGGCCCTGGCGCATGAATCTGGGCAGCGGGAACGTCCTCGGACCACCAGGGGCCGTGAAAACCACCGACACATGGCGCCGGACACCCAAGGTCATGTAAATACCCAGGATGTATCTGATGATATCTCCGGTGCTATTAGAGATAGCCCAATAAATCAAAGTGCATTGTCTGTAGGAGGCCCTGGCGCATGAATCTGTGCAACGGGAAGGACCTCGGACCACCAGGGGCCGGGAAAACCACCGTCACATGGGGCCGGACAGTCAGGGTCAGGGAAAAATCCAATATATATGTGGTGATAACTCGGGTGCTATTACAGATAGCGCAATAAATCAAAGTGCATTGTCTGTAGGAGGCCCTGGCGCATGAATCTGGCCAGCGGGAACGACCTCGGACCACCAGGGGCCGAGAAAACCACCGTGTCATGGGGCCGGACACTCCGGGTCGGGGGAAAATCCAATATATATCCGGTGATATCTCGGGTGCTATTACAGGTAGCCCAATAAATCAAAGTGCATTATCTGTAGCACGCCCTGGCGCATGAATCTGTGCAGCGGGAACGACCTCGGACTGCCAGGGGCCGAGATAACCACCGTCTCATGGGGCCGGACACTCAGGGTCAGGGAAAAATCCAATATATATCTGGTGATATCTCGGGTGCTAGTAGAGATAGCGCAATAAATCAAAGTGCATTGTCTGTAGGAGGCCCTGGCGCATGAATCTGGCCAGCGGGAAGGACCTCGGACCACCAGGGGCCGAGAAAACCACCGTCACATGGGGCCGGACCGTCAGGGTCAGGGAAAAATCCAATGTATATGTGGTGATATCTCAGGTGCTATTACAGATAGTGCAATAAATCAAAGTGCATTGTCTGTAGGAGGCCCTGGCGCATGAATCTGGGCAGCGGGAACGTCCTCGGACCACCAGGGGCCGTGAAAACCACCGACACATGGCGCCGGACACCCAAGGTCATGTAAATACCCAGGATGTATCTGATGATATCTCCGGTGCTATTAGAGATAGCCCAATAAATCAAAGTGCATTGTCTGTAGGAGGCCCTGGCGCATGAATCTGTGCAACGGGAAGGACCTCGGACCACCAGGGGCCGAGAAAACCACCGTCACATGGGGCCGGACAGTCAGGGTCAGGGAAAAATCCAATATATATGTGGTGATATCTCGGGTGCTATTACAGATAGCGCAATAAATCAAAGTGCATTGTCTGTAGGAGGCCCTGGCGCATGAATCTGTCCAGCGGGAACGACCTCGGACCACCAGGGGCCGAGAAAACCACCGTGTCATGGGGCCGGACACTCCGGGTCGGGGGAAAATCCAATATATATCCGGTGATATCTCGGGTGCTATTACAGATAGCCCAATAAATCAAAGTGCATTATCTGTAGCACGCCCTGGCGCATGAATCTGTGCAGCGGGAACGACCTCGGACTGCCAGGGGCCGAGATAACCACCGTCTCATGGGGCCGGACACTCAGGGTCAGGGAAAAATCCAATATATATCTGGTGATATCTCGGGTGCTAGTAGAGATAGCGCAATAAATCAAAGTGCATTGTCTGTAGGAGGCCCTGGCGCATGAATCTAGCCAGCGGGAACGACCTCGGACCACCAGGGGCCGAGAAAACCACCGTCCCAAGGGGCCGGACACTCAGTGTCAGGGGAAAGTCCAATATATATCTGGTGATATCTCGGGTGCTATTACAGATAGTGCAAACAATCACAGTCCATTGTCTGTAGGAGTCCCTGGGGCATGAATATGGCCAGCGGGAACGACCTCGGACCACCAGGGGCCGAGAAAACCACCGTCTCATGGGGCCGGACACTCAGGGTCAGGGAAAAATCCAGTATATATCAGGTGATATCTCGGGTGCTATTACAGATAGACCAATGAATCAAAGTGCATTGTCTGTAGGAGGCCCTGGCGCATGAAGCTGGGCAGCGGGAACGTCCTCGGACCACCAGGGGCCGAGAAAACCACCGACACATGGCGCCGGACACCCAAGGTCATGTAAATACCCAGGATGTATCTGATTATATCTCCGGTGCTATTAGAGATAGCCCAATAAATCAAAGTGCATTGTCTGTAGGAGGCCCTGGCGCATGAATCTGTGCAGCGGGAAGGACCTCGGACCACCAGGGGCCGAGAAAACCACCGTCACATGGGGCCGGACAGTCAGGGTCAGGGAAAAATCCAATGTATATGTGGTGATATCTCGGGTGCTATTACAGATAGCGGAACAAATCAAAGTGAATTGTCTGTCGGAGGCCCTGGCGCATGAAACTGGGCAGCGGGAACGTCCTCGGACCACCAGGGGCCGAGAAAACCACCGACACATGGCGCCGGACACCCAAGGTCATGTAAATACTCAGGATGTATCTGATGATATCTCCGGTGCTATTAGAGATAGCGCAATAAACCAGAGTGCATTATCTGCAGGAGGCTCTGGCGCATGAATCTGTGCAGAGCGAACGACCTCGGTCCACCAGGGGCCGAGAAAACCACCGTCTCATGGGGCCGGACACTCAGGGTCAGGGAAGAATCCAATATATATCTGGTGATATCTCGGGTGCTATTACAGATAGCACAATAAATCAAAGTGCATTGTCTGTAGGAGGCCCTGGCGCATGAAACTGGGCAGCGGGAACGTCCTCGGACCACCAGGGGCCGAGAAAACCACCGACACATGGCGCCGGACACCCAAGGTCATATAAATACCCAGGATGTATCTGATGATATCTCCGGTGCTATTAGAGATAGCCCAATAAATCAAAGTGCATTGTCTGTAGGAGGCCCTGGCGCATGAATCTGTGCAGCGGCAAGGACCTCGGACCACCAGGGGCCGAGAAAACCACCGTCACATGGGGCCGGACAGTCAGGGTCAGGGAAAAATCCAATGTATATGTGGTGATATCTCGGGTGCTATTACATATAGCGGAACAAATCAAAGTGAATTGTCTGTAGGAGGCCCTGGCGCATGAAACTGGGCAGCGGGGACGTCCTCGGACCACCAGGGGCCGAGAAAACCACCGACACATGGCGCCGGACACCCAAGGTCATGTAAATACCCTGGATGTATCTGATGATATCTCCGGTGCTATTAGAGATAGCCCAATAAATCAAAGTGCATTGTCTGTAGGAGGCCCTGGCGCATGAATCTGTGCAGCGGGAAGGACCTCGGACCACCAGGGGCCGAGAAAACCACCGTCACATGGGGCCGGACCGTCAGGGTCAGGGAAAAATCCAATGTATATGTGGTGATATCTCAGGTGCTATTACAGATAGTGCAATAAATCAAAGTGCATTGTCTGTAGGAGGCCCTGGCGCATGAATCTGGGCAGCGGGAACGTCCTCGGACCACCAGGGGCCGTGAAAACCACCGACACATGGCGCCGGACACCCAAGGTCATGTAAATACCCAGGATGTATCTGATGATATCTCCGGTGCTATTAGAGATAGCCCAATAAATCAAAGTGCATTGTCTGTAGGAGGCCCTGGCGCATTAATCTGTGCAACGGGAAGGACCTCGGACCACCAGGGGCCGAGAAAACCACCGTCACATGGGGCCGGACAGTCAGGGTCAGGGAAAAATCCAATATATATGTGGTGATATCTCGGGTGCTATTAGAGATAGCGCAATAAACCAAAGTGAGTTATCTGCAGGAGGCCCTGGCGCATGCATCTGTGCAGCGGGAACAACCTCGGACCACCAGGGGCCGAGAAACCCACCGTCTCATTGGGCCGGACACTCAGGGTCAGGGAAAAATCCAATATATATCTGGTGATATCTCGGGTGCTATTACAGATAGCGCAATAAACCAAAGTGAATTATCTGGAGGAGGCCCTGGCGCATGAATCTGTGCAGCTTGAACGACCTCGGACCACCAGGGGCCGAGAAAACCACCGTTTCATGGAGCCGGACTGTCAGGGTCAGGGAAAAATCCATTATATATCTGGTGATATCTCGGGTGCTATTACAGATAGCGCGATAAATCACAGTGAATTATCTGCACGAGGCCCTTGCGCATGAATCTGTGCAGCGGGAACGACGTCGGACCACCAGGGGCCGAGAAAACCACCGACACATGGGGCCGGACACTCAGGGTCGGGGAAAAATCCAGAATATATCTGGTGATATCTCGGGTGCTATTATAGATAGCGCAATAAATCAAAGTGCATTGTCTGCAGGAGGCCCTGTCGCATGTATCTGTGCAGCGGGAACGACCTCGGACCACCAGGGGCCGAGAAAATTACAGATATTCGGAATCCGTCACCCAAGTTCATGTGATAATCCAGCATATATCTGGTGATATCTCGGGTGCTATTAGAGATAGCGCAATAACTCAAAGTGCATTGTCTGTAGGAGGCACTGGCGAATGAATCTGTGCAGCGGCAACGACCTCGGACCACCAGGGGCCGAGAAAACCACCGTCTCATGGGGCCGGACACTCAGGGTCGGGGAAAAATCCAATATATATCTGGTGATATCTCGGGTGCTATTAGAGATAGCGCAATAAATCAAAGTGCATTGTCTGTAGGAGGCCCTGGCGCATGAATCTGTGCAGCGGGAACGACGTCGGACCACCAGGGGCCGAGAAAACCACCGACACATGAGGCCGGACACCCAAGGTCATGTAAAAATCCACAATATATCTGGTGATATCTTGGGTGCTATTATAGATAGCGCAATAAATCAAAGTGCATTGTCTGCAGGAGGCCCTGTCGCATGAATCTGTGCAGCGGGATCTATCTCGGACCACCAGGGACCCAGAAAATCACCGACACATGGGGCCGGACTGTCAAGGTCAGGGTAAAATCCCATATATATCTGGTGATATCTCGGGTGCTATTAGAGATAGCGCAATAAATCAAAGTGCATTGTCCGTATGAGACCCTTGCGCATGAATCTGTGCAGCGGGTACGACCTCGGACCACCAGGGACCGAGAAAACCACCGACTCATGGGGCCGGATACTAAGGGGCAGGGATAAATCCAATATATATCTGGTGATATCTCGGGTGCTATTAGAGATAGCGCAATAAATCAAAGTGCATTGCCTGTAGGAGGCACTGGCGAATGAATCTGTGCAGCAGGAACGACCTCGGACCACCAGGGGCCGAGAAAATTACAGATATTCGGAATCCGTCACCCAAGTTCATGTGATAATCCAGCATATATCTGGTGATATCTCGGGTGCTATTAGAGATAGCGCAATAAACCAAAGTGCATTGTCTGTAGGAGGCACTGGCGAATGAATCTGTGCAGCGGCAACGACCTCGGACGACCAGGGGCCGAGAAAACCACCGTCTCATGGGGCCGGACACTCAGGGTCGGGGAAAAATCCAATATATATCTGGTGATATCTCGGGTGCTATTAGAGATAGCGCAATAAACCAAAGTGAATTGTCTGCAAGAGGCCCTGGCGCATGCATCTGTGCAGCGGGAACGACCTCGGACCACCAGGGGCCGAGAAAACCACCGTTTCATGGAGCCGGACTGTCAGGGTCAGGGAAAAATCCATTATATATCTGGTGATATCTCGGGTGCTATTACAGATAGCGCGATAAATCACAGTGAATTATCTGCACGAGGCCCTTGCGCATGAATCTGTGCAGCGGGAACGACGTCGGACCACCAGGGGCCGAGAAAACCACCGACACATGGGGCCGGACACTCAGGGTCGGGGAAAAATCCAGAATATATCTGGTGATATCTCGGGTGCTATTATAGATAGCGCAATAAATCAAAGTGCATTGTCTGCAGGAGGCCCTGTCGCATAAATCTGTGCAGCGGGAACGACCTCGGACCACCAGGGGCCGAGAAAATTACAGATATTCGGAATCCGTCACCCAAGTTCATGTGATAATCCAGCATATATCTGGTGATATCTCGGGTGCTATTAGAGATAGCGCAATAACTCAAAGTGCATTGTCTGTAGGAGGCACTGGCGAATGAATCTGTGCAGCGGCAACGACCTCGGACCACCAGGGGCCGAGAAAACCACCGTCTCATGGGGCCGGACACTCAGGGTCGGGGAAAAATCCAATATATATCTGGTGATATCTCGGGTGCTATTAGAGATAGCGCAATAAATCAAAGTGCATTGTCTGTAGGAGGCCCTGGCGCATGAATCTGTGCAGCGGGAACGACGTCGGACCACCAGGGGCCGAGAAAACCACCGACACATGAGGCCGGACACCCAAGGTCATGTAAAAATCCACAATATATCTGGTGATATCTTGGGTGCTATTATAGATAGCGCAATAAATCAAAGTGCATTGTCTGCAGGAGGCCCTGTCGCATGAATCTGTGCAGCGGGATCTATCTCGGACCACCAGGGACCCAGAAAATCACCGACACATGGGGCCGGACTGTCAAGGTCAGGGTAAAATCCCATATATATCTGGTGATATCTCGGGTGCTATTAGAGATAGCGCAATAAATCAAAGTGCATTGTCCGTATGAGACCCTTGCGCATGAATCTGTGCAGCGGGTACGACCTCGGACCACCAGGGACCGAGAAAACCACCGACTCATGGGGCCGGATACTAAGGGGCAGGGATAAATCCAATATATATCTGGTGATATCTCGGGTGCTATTAGAGATAGCGCAATAAATCAAAGTGCATTGCCTGTAGGAGGCACTGGCGAATGAATCTGTGCAGCAGGAACGACCTCGGACCACCAGGGGCCGAGAAAATTACAGATATTCGGAATCCGTCACCCAAGTTCATGTGATAATCCAGCATATATCTGGTGATATCTCGGGTGCTATTAGAGATAGCGCAATAAACCAAAGTGCATTGTCTGTAGGAGGCACTGGCGAATGAATCTGTGCAGCGGCAACGACCTCGGACGACCAGGGGCCGAGAAAACCACCGTCTCATGGGGCCGGACACTCAGGGTCGGGGAAAAATCCAATATATATCTGGTGATATCTCGGGTGCTATTAGAGATAGCGCAATAAACCAAAGTGAATTGTCTGCAAGAGGCCCTGGCGCATGCATCTGTGCAGCGGGAACGACCTCGGTCCACCAGGAGCCGAGAAAACCACCGTTTCATGGGGCCGGACTGTCAGGGTCATGGAAAAATCCATTATATATCTGACGATATCTCGGGTGCTATTACAGATAGCGCGATAAATCACAGTGAATTATCTGCACGAGGCCCTTGCGCATGAATCTGTGCAGCGGGAACGACGTCGGACCACCAGGGGCCGAGAAAACCACCGACACATGGCGCCGGACACCCAAGGTCATGTAAATACCCAGGATGTATCTGATTATATCTCCGGTGCTATTAGAGATAGCCCAATAAATCAAAGTGCATTGTCTGTAGGAGGCCCTGGCGCATGAATCTGTGCAGCGGGAAGGACCTCGGACCACCAGGGGCCGAGAAAACCACCGTCACATGGGGCCGGACAGTCAGGGTCAGGGAAAAATCCAATGTATATGTGGTGATATCTCGGGTGCTATTACAGATAGCGGAACAAATCAAAGTGAATTGTCTGTCGGAGGCCCTGGCGCATGAAACTGGGCAGCGGGAACGTCCTCGGAC
The DNA here is from genome assembly GCF_051020985.1 of Nomia melanderi. NCBI lineage: Eukaryota > Metazoa > Arthropoda > Insecta > Hymenoptera > Halictidae > Nomia > Nomia melanderi. Next base: position 6,456,936 of record NW_027475132.1, on the reverse strand, counting down.
CACCAGGGGCCGAGAAAACCACCGACACATGGGGCCGGACACTCAGGGTCGGGGAAAAATCCAGAATATATCTGGTGATATCTCGGGTGCTATTATAGATAGCGCAATAAATCAAAGTGCATTGTCTGCAGGAGGCCCTGTCGCATAAATCTGTGCAGCGGGAACGACCTCGGACCACCAGGGGCCGAGAAAATTACAGATATTCGGAATCCGTCACCCAAGTTCATGTGATAATCCAGCATATATCTGGTGATATCTCGGGTGCTATTAGAGATAGCGCAATAACTCAAAGTGCATTGTCTGTAGGAGGCACTGGCGAATGAATCTGTGCAGCGGCAACGACCTCGGACCACCAGGGGCCGAGAAAACCACCGTCTCATGGGGCCGGACACTCAGGGTCGGGGAAAAATCCAATATATATCTGGTGATATCTCGGGTGCTATTAGAGATAGCGCAATAAATCAAAGTGCATTGTCTGTAGGAGGCCCTGGCGCATGAATCTGTGCAGCGGGAACGACGTCGGACCACCAGGGGCCGAGAAAACCACCGACACATGAGGCCGGACACCCAAGGTCATGTAAAAATCCACAATATATCTGGTGATATCTTGGGTGCTATTATAGATAGCGCAATAAATCAAAGTGCATTGTCTGCAGGAGGCCCTGTCGCATGAATCTGTGCAGCGGGATCTATCTCGGACCACCAGGGACCCAGAAAATCACCGACACATGGGGCCGGACTGTCAAGGTCAGGGTAAAATCCCATATATATCTGGTGATATCTCGGGTGCTATTAGAGATAGCGCAATAAATCAAAGTGCATTGTCCGTATGAGACCCTTGCGCATGAATCTGTGCAGCGGGTACGACCTCGGACCACCAGGGACCGAGAAAACCACCGACTCATGGGGCCGGATACTAAGGGGCAGGGATAAATCCAATATATATCTGGTGATATCTCGGGTGCTATTAGAGATAGCGCAATAAATCAAAGTGCATTGCCTGTAGGAGGCACTGGCGAATGAATCTGTGCAGCAGGAACGACCTCGGACCACCAGGGGCCGAGAAAATTACAGATATTCGGAATCCGTCACCCAAGTTCATGTGATAATCCAGCATATATCTGGTGATATCTCGGGTGCTATTAGAGATAGCGCAATAAACCAAAGTGCATTGTCTGTAGGAGGCACTGGCGAATGAATCTGTGCAGCGGCAACGACCTCGGACGACCAGGGGCCGAGAAAACCACCGTCTCATGGGGCCGGACACTCAGGGTCGGGGAAAAATCCAATATATATCTGGTGATATCTCGGGTGCTATTAGAGATAGCGCAATAAACCAAAGTGAATTGTCTGCAAGAGGCCCTGGCGCATGCATCTGTGCAGCGGGAACGACCTCGGTCCACCAGGAGCCGAGAAAACCACCGTTTCATGGGGCCGGACTGTCAGGGTCATGGAAAAATCCATTATATATCTGACGATATCTCGGGTGCTATTACAGATAGCGCGATAAATCACAGTGAATTATCTGCACGAGGCCCTTGCGCATGAATCTGTGCAGCGGGAACGACGTCGGACCACCAGGGGCCGAGAAAACCACCGACACATGGCGCCGGACACCCAAGGTCATGTAAATACCCAGGATGTATCTGATTATATCTCCGGTGCTATTAGAGATAGCCCAATAAATCAAAGTGCATTGTCTGTAGGAGGCCCTGGCGCATGAATCTGTGCAGCGGGAAGGACCTCGGACCACCAGGGGCCGAGAAAACCACCGTCACATGGGGCCGGACAGTCAGGGTCAGGGAAAAATCCAATGTATATGTGGTGATATCTCGGGTGCTATTACAGATAGCGGAACAAATCAAAGTGAATTGTCTGTCGGAGGCCCTGGCGCATGAAACTGGGCAGCGGGAACGTCCTCGGACCACCAGGGGCCGAGAAAACCACCGACACATGGCGCCGGACACCCAAGGTCATGTAAATACTCAGGATGTATCTGATGATATCTCCGGTGCTATTAGAGATAGCGCAATAAACCAGAGTGCATTATCTGCAGGAGGCTCTGGCGCATGAATCTGTGCAGAGCGAACGACCTCGGTCCACCAGGGGCCGAGAAAACCACCGTCTCATGGGGCCGGACACTCAGGGTCAGGGAAGAATCCAATATATATCTGGTGATATCTCGGGTGCTATTACAGATAGCACAATAAATCAAAGTGCATTGTCTGTAGGAGGCCCTGGCGCATGAAACTGGGCAGCGGGAACGTCCTCGGACCACCAGGGGCCGAGAACACCACCGACACATGGCGCCGGACACCCAAGGTCATATAAATACCCAGGATGTATCTGATGATATCTCCGGTGCTATTAGAGATAGCCCAATAAATCAAAGTGCATTGTCTGTAGGAGGCCCTGGCGCATGAATCTGTGCAGCGGCAAGGACCTCGGACCACCAGGGGCCGAGAAAACCACCGTCACATGGGGCCGGACAGTCAGGGTCAGGGAAAAATCCAATGTATATGTGGTGATATCTCGGGTGCTATTACAGATAGCGGAACAAATCAAAGTGAATTGTCTGTAGGAGGCCCTGGCGCATGAAACTGGGCAGCGGGGACGTCCTCGGACCACCAGGGGCCGAGAAAACCACCGACACATGGCGCCGGACACCCAAGGTCGGGGAAAAATCCAGAATATATCTGGTGATATCTCGGGTGCTATTAGAGATAGCGCAATAAACCAAAGTGAATTGTCTGCAGGAGGCCCTGTCGCATAAATCTGTGCAGCGGGAACGACCTCGGACCACCAGGGGCCGAGAAAATTACAGATATTCGGAATCCGTCACCCAAGTTCATGTGATAATCCAGCATATATCTGGTGATATCTCGGGTGCTATTAGAGATAGCGCAATAACTCAAAGTGCATTGTCTGTAGGAGGCACTGGCGAATGAATCTGTGCAGCGGCAACGACCTCGGACCACCAGGGGCCGAGAAAACCACCGTCTCATGGGGCCGGACACTCAGGGTCGGGGAAAAATCCAATATATATCTGGTGATATCTCGGGTGCTATTAGAGATAGCGCAATAAATCAAAGTGCATTGTCTGTAGGAGGCCCTGGCGCATGAATCTGTGCAGCGGGAACGACGTCGGACCACCAGGGGCCGAGAAAACCACCGACACATGAGGCCGGACACCCAAGGTCATGTAAAAATCCACAATATATCTGGTGATATCTTGGGTGCTATTATAGATAGCGCAATAAATCAAAGTGCATTGTCTGCAGGAGGCCCTGTCGCATGAATCTGTGCAGCGGGATCTATCTCGGACCACCAGGGACCCAGAAAATCACCGACACATGGGGCCGGACTGTCAAGGTCAGGGTAAAATCCCATATATATCTGGTGATATCTCGGGTGCTATTAGAGATAGCGCAATAAATCAAAGTGCATTGTCCGTATGAGACCCTTGCGCATGAATCTGTGCAGCGGGTACGACCTCGGACCACCAGGGACCGAGAAAACCACCGACTCATGGGGCCGGATACTAAGGGGCAGGGATAAATCCAATATATATCTGGTGATATCTCGGGTGCTATTAGAGATAGCGCAATAAATCAAAGTGCATTGCCTGTAGGAGGCACTGGCGAATGAATCTGTGCAGCAGGAACGACCTCGGACCACCAGGGGCCGAGAAAATTACAGATATTCGGAATCCGTCACCCAAGTTCATGTGATAATCCAGCATATATCTGGTGATATCTCGGGTGCTATTAGAGATAGCGCAATAAACCAAAGTGCATTGTCTGTAGGAGGCACTGGCGAATGAATCTGTGCAGCGGCAACGACCTCGGACGACCAGGGGCCGAGAAAACCACCGTCTCATGGGGCCGGACACTCAGGGTCGGGGAAAAATCCAATATATATCTGGTGATATCTCGGGTGCTATTAGAGATAGCGCAATAAACCAAAGTGAATTGTCTGCAAGAGGCCCTGGCGCATGCATCTGTGCAGCGGGAACGACCTCGGTCCACCAGGAGCCGAGAAAACCACCGTTTCATGGGGCCGGACTGTCAGGGTCATGGAAAAATCCATTATATATCTGACGATATCTCGGGTGCTATTACAGATAGCGCGATAAATCACAGTGAATTATCTGCACGAGGCCCTTGCGCATGAATCTGTGCAGCGGGAACGACGTCGGACCACCAGGGGCCGAGAAAACCACCGACACATGGCGCCGGACACCCAAGGTCATGTAAATACCCAGGATGTATCTGATTATATCTCCGGTGCTATTAGAGATAGCCCAATAAATCAAAGTGCATTGTCTGTAGGAGGCCCTGGCGCATGAATCTGTGCAGCGGGAAGGACCTCGGACCACCAGGGGCCGAGAAAACCACCGTCACATGGGGCCGGACAGTCAGGGTCAGGGAAAAATCCAATGTATATGTGGTGATATCTCGGGTGCTATTACAGATAGCGGAACAAATCAAAGTGAATTGTCTGTCGGAGGCCCTGGCGCATGAAACTGGGCAGCGGGAACGTCCTCGGACCACCAGGGGCCGAGAAAACCACCGACACATGGCGCCGGACACCCAAGGTCATGTAAATACTCAGGATGTATCTGATGATATCTCCGGTGCTATTAGAGATAGCGCAATAAACCAGAGTGCATTATCTGCAGGAGGCTCTGGCGCATGAATCTGTGCAGAGCGAACGACCTCGGTCCACCAGGGGCCGAGAAAACCACCGTCTCATGGGGCCGGACACTCAGGGTCAGGGAAGAATCCAATATATATCTGGTGATATCTCGGGTGCTATTACAGATAGCACAATAAATCAAAGTGCATTGTCTGTAGGAGGCCCTGGCGCATGAAACTGGGCAGCGGGAACGTCCTCGGACCACCAGGGGCCGAGAAAACCACCGACACATGGCGCCGGACACCCAAGGTCATATAAATACCCAGGATGTATCTGATGATATCTCCGGTGCTATTAGAGATAGCCCAATAAATCAAAGTGCATTGTCTGTAGGAGGCCCTGGCGCATGAATCTGTGCAGCGGCAAGGACCTCGGACCACCAGGGGCCGAGAAAACCACCGTCACATGGGGCCGGACAGTCAGGGTCAGGGAAAAATCCAATGTATATGTGGTGATATCTCGGGTGCTATTACAGATAGCGGAACAAATCAAAGTGAATTGTCTGTAGGAGGCCCTGGCGCATGAAACTGGGCAGCGGGGACGTCCTCGGACCACCAGGGGCCGAGAAAACCACCGACACATGGCGCCGGACACCCAAGGTCATGTAAATACCCTGGATGTATCTGATGATATCTCCGGTGCTATTAGAGATAGCCCAATAAATCAAAGTGCATTGTCTGTAGGAGGCCCTGGCGCATGAATCTGTGCAGCGGGAAGGACCTCGGACCACCAGGGGCCGAGAAAACCACCGTCACATGGGGCCGGACCGTCAGGGTCAGGGAAAAATCCAATGTATATGTGGTGATATCTCAGGTGCTATTACAGATAGTGCAATAAATCAAAGTGCATTGTCTGTAGGAGGCCCTGGCGCATGAATCTGGGCAGCGGGAACGTCCTCGGACCACCAGGGGCCGTGAAAACCACCGACACATGGCGCCGGACACCCAAGGTCATGTAAATACCCAGGATGTATCTGATGATATCTCCGGTGCTATTAGAGATAGCCCAATAAATCAAAGTGCATTGTCTGTAGGAGGCCCTGGCGCATTAATCTGTGCAACGGGAAGGACCTCGGACCACCAGGGGCCGAGAAAACCACCGTCACATGGGGCCGGACAGTCAGGGTCAGGGAAAAATCCAATATATATGTGGTGATATCTCGGGTGCTATTAGAGATAGCGCAATAAACCAAAGTGAGTTATCTGCAGGAGGCCCTGGCGCATGCATCTGTGCAGCGGGAACAACCTCGGACCACCAGGGGCCGAGAAACCCACCGTCTCATTGGGCCGGACACTCAGGGTCAGGGAAAAATCCAATATATATCTGGTGATATCTCGGGTGCTATTACAGATAGCGCAATAAACCAAAGTGAATTATCTGGAGGAGGCCCTGGCGCATGAATCTGTGCAGCTTGAACGACCTCGGACCACCAGGGGCCGAGAAAACCACCGTTTCATGGAGCCGGACTGTCAGGGTCAGGGAAAAATCCATTATATATCTGGTGATATCTCGGGTGCTATTACAGATAGCGCGATAAATCACAGTGAATTATCTGCACGAGGCCCTTGCGCATGAATCTGTGCAGCGGGAACGACGTCGGACCACCAGGGGCCGAGAAAACCACCGACACATGGGGCCGGACACTCAGGGTCGGGGAAAAATCCAGAATATATCTGGTGATATCTCGGGTGCTATTATAGATAGCGCAATAAATCAAAGTGCATTGTCTGCAGGAGGCCCTGTCGCATGTATCTGTGCAGCGGGAACGACCTCGGACCACCAGGGGCCGAGAAAATTACAGATATTCGGAATCCGTCACCCAAGTTCATGTGATAATCCAGCATATATCTGGTGATATCTCGGGTGCTATTAGAGATAGCGCAATAACTCAAAGTGCATTGTCTGTAGGAGGCACTGGCGAATGAATCTGTGCAGCGGCAACGACCTCGGACCACCAGGGGCCGAGAAAACCACCGTCTCATGGGGCCGGACACTCAGGGTCGGGGAAAAATCCAATATATATCTGGTGATATCTCGGGTGCTATTAGAGATAGCGCAATAAATCAAAGTGCATTGTCTGTAGGAGGCCCTGGCGCATGAATCTGTGCAGCGGGAACGACGTCGGACCACCAGGGGCCGAGAAAACCACCGACACATGAGGCCGGACACCCAAGGTCATGTAAAAATCCACAATATATCTGGTGATATCTTGGGTGCTATTATAGATAGCGCAATAAATCAAAGTGCATTGTCTGCAGGAGGCCCTGTCGCATGAATCTGTGCAGCGGGATCTATCTCGGACCACCAGGGACCCAGAAAATCACCGACACATGGGGCCGGACTGTCAAGGTCAGGGTAAAATCCCATATATATCTGGTGATATCTCGGGTGCTATTAGAGATAGCGCAATAAATCAAAGTGCATTGTCCGTATGAGACCCTTGCGCATGAATCTGTGCAGCGGGTACGACCTCGGACCACCAGGGACCGAGAAAACCACCGACTCATGGGGCCGGATACTAAGGGGCAGGGATAAATCCAATATATATCTGGTGATATCTCGGGTGCTATTAGAGATAGCGCAATAAATCAAAGTGCATTGCCTGTAGGAGGCACTGGCGAATGAATCTGTGCAGCAGGAACGACCTCGGACCACCAGGGGCCGAGAAAATTACAGATATTCGGAATCCGTCACCCAAGTTCATGTGATAATCCAGCATATATCTGGTGATATCTCGGGTGCTATTAGAGATAGCGCAATAAACCAAAGTGCATTGTCTGTAGGAGGCACTGGCGAATGAATCTGTGCAGCGGCAACGACCTCGGACGACCAGGGGCCGAGAAAACCACCGTCTCATGGGGCCGGACACTCAGGGTCGGGGAAAAATCCAATATATATCTGGTGATATCTCGGGTGCTATTAGAGATAGCGCAATAAACCAAAGTGAATTGTCTGCAAGAGGCCCTGGCGCATGCATCTGTGCAGCGGGAACGACCTCGGACCACCAGGGGCCGAGAAAACCACCGTTTCATGGAGCCGGACTGTCAGGGTCAGGGAAAAATCCATTATATATCTGGTGATATCTCGGGTGCTATTACAGATAGCGCGATAAATCACAGTGAATTATCTGCACGAGGCCCTTGCGCATGAATCTGTGCAGCGGGAACGACGTCGGACCACCAGGGGCCGAGAAAACCACCGACACATGGGGCCGGACACTCAGGGTCGGGGAAAAATCCAGAATATATCTGGTGATATCTCGGGTGCTATTATAGATAGCGCAATAAATCAAAGTGCATTGTCTGCAGGAGGCCCTGTCGCATAAATCTGTGCAGCGGGAACGACCTCGGACCACCAGGGGCCGAGAAAATTACAGATATTCGGAATCCGTCACCCAAGTTCATGTGATAATCCAGCATATATCTGGTGATATCTCGGGTGCTATTAGAGATAGCGCAATAACTCAAAGTGCATTGTCTGTAGGAGGCACTGGCGAATGAATCTGTGCAGCGGCAACGACCTCGGACCACCAGGGGCCGAGAAAACCACCGTCTCATGGGGCCGGACACTCAGGGTCGGGGAAAAATCCAATATATATCTGGTGATATCTCGGGTGCTATTAGAGATAGCGCAATAAATCAAAGTGCATTGTCTGTAGGAGGCCCTGGCGCATGAATCTGTGCAGCGGGAACGACGTCGGACCACCAGGGGCCGAGAAAACCACCGACACATGAGGCCGGACACCCAAGGTCATGTAAAAATCCACAATATATCTGGTGATATCTTGGGTGCTATTATAGATAGCGCAATAAATCAAAGTGCATTGTCTGCAGGAGGCCCTGTCGCATGAATCTGTGCAGCGGGATCTATCTCGGACCACCAGGGACCCAGAAAATCACCGACACATGGGGCCGGACTGTCAAGGTCAGGGTAAAATCCCATATATATCTGGTGATATCTCGGGTGCTATTAGAGATAGCGCAATAAATCAAAGTGCATTGTCCGTATGAGACCCTTGCGCATGAATCTGTGCAGCGGGTACGACCTCGGACCACCAGGGACCGAGAAAACCACCGACTCATGGGGCCGGATACTAAGGGGCAGGGATAAATCCAATATATATCTGGTGATATCTCGGGTGCTATTAGAGATAGCGCAATAAATCAAAGTGCATTGCCTGTAGGAGGCACTGGCGAATGAATCTGTGCAGCAGGAACGACCTCGGACCACCAGGGGCCGAGAAAATTACAGATATTCGGAATCCGTCACCCAAGTTCATGTGATAATCCAGCATATATCTGGTGATATCTCGGGTGCTATTAGAGATAGCGCAATAAACCAAAGTGCATTGTCTGTAGGAGGCACTGGCGAATGAATCTGTGCAGCGGCAACGACCTCGGACGACCAGGGGCCGAGAAAACCACCGTCTCATGGGGCCGGACACTCAGGGTCGGGGAAAAATCCAATATATATCTGGTGATATCTCGGGTGCTATTAGAGATAGCGCAATAAACCAAAGTGAATTGTCTGCAAGAGGCCCTGGCGCATGCATCTGTGCAGCGGGAACGACCTCGGTCCACCAGGAGCCGAGAAAACCACCGTTTCATGGGGCCGGACTGTCAGGGTCATGGAAAAATCCATTATATATCTGACGATATCTCGGGTGCTATTACAGATAGCGCGATAAATCACAGTGAATTATCTGCACGAGGCCCTTGCGCATGAATCTGTGCAGCGGGAACGACGTCGGACCACCAGGGGCCGAGAAAACCACCGACACATGGGGCCGGACACTCAGGGTCGGGGAAAAATCCAGAATATATCTGGTGATATCTCGGGTGCTATTATAGATAGCGCAATAAATCAAAGTGCATTGTCTGCAGGAGGCCCTGTCGCATGAATCTGTGCAGCGGGAACGACCTCGGACCACCAGGGGCCGAGAAAATTACAGATATTCGGAATCCGTCACCCAAGTTCATGTGATAATCCAGCATATATCTGGTGATATCTCGGGTGCTATTAGAGATAGCGCAATAACTCAAAGTGCATTGTCTGTAGGAGGCACTGGCGAATGAATCTGTGCAGCGGCAACGACCTCGGACCACCAGGGGCCGAGAAAACCACCGTCTCATGGGGCCGGACACTCAGGGTCGGGGAAAAATCCAATATATATCTGGTGATATCTCGGGTGCTATTAGAGATAGCGCAATAAATCAAAGTGCATTGTCTGTAGGAGGCCCTGGCGCATGAATCTGTGCAGCGGGAACGACGTCGGACAACCAGGGGCCGAGAAAACCACCGACACATGAGGCCGGACACCCAAGGTCATGTAAAAATCCACAATATATCTGGTGATATCTTGGGTGCTATTATAGATAGCGCAATAAATCAAAGTGCATTGTCTGCAGGAGGCCCTGTCGCATGAATCTGTGCAGCGGGATCTACCTCGGACCACCAGGGACCCAGAAAATCACCGACACATGGGGCCGGACTGTCAAGGTCAGGGTAAAATCCCATATATATCTGGTGATATCTCGGGTGCTATTAGAGATAGCGCAATAAATCAAAGTGCATTGTCCGTATGAGACCCTTGCGCATGAATCTGTGCAGCGGGTACGACCTCGGACCACCAGGGACCGAGAAAACCACCGACTCATGGGGCCGGATACTAAGGGGCAGGGATAAATCCAATATATATCTGGTGATATCTCGGGTGCTATTAGAGATAGCGCAATAAATCAAAGTGCATTGCCTGTAGGAGGCACTGGCGAATGAATCTGTGCAGCAGGAACGACCTCGGACCACCAGGGGCCGAGAAAATTACAGATATTCGGAATCCGTCACCCAAGTTCATGTGATAATCCAGCATATATCTGGTGATATCTCGGGTGCTATTAGAGATAGCGCAATAAACCAAAGTGCATTGTCTGTAGGAGGCACTGGCGAATGAATCTGTACAGCGGCAACGACCTCGGACGACCAGGGGCCGAGAAAACCACCGTCTCATGGGGCCGGACACTCAGGGTCGGGGAAAAATCCAATATATATCTGGTGATATCTCGGGTGCTATTAGAGATAGCGCAATAAACCAAAGTGAATTGTCTGCAAGAGGCCCTGGCGCATGCATCTGTGCAGCGGGAACGACCTCGGTCCACCAGGAGCCGAGAAAACCACCGTTTCATGGGGCCGGACTGTCAGGGTCAGGGAAATATCCATTATATATCTGACGATATCTCGGGTGCTATTACAGATAGCGCGATAAATCACAGTGAATTATCTGCACGAGGCCCTTGCGCATGAATCTGTGCAGCGGGAACGACGTCGGACCACCAGGGGCCGTGAAAACCACCGACACATGAAGCCGGACACCCAAGGTCATGTAAAAATCCAGAATATATCTGGTGATATCTCGGGTGCTATTATAGATAGCGCAATAAATCAAAGTGCATTGTCTGCAGGAGGCCCTGTCGCATGAATCTGCGCAGCGGGATCTACCTCGGACCGCCAGGGACCCAGAAAATCACCGACACATGGGGCCGGACTGTCAAGGTCAGGGTAAAATCCAATATATATCTGGTGATATCTCGGGTGCTATTAGAGATAGCGCAATAAATCAAAGTGCATTGTCCGTATGAGACCCTTGCGCATGAATCTGTGCAGCGGGTACGACCTCGGACCACCAGGGACCGAGAAAACCACCGACTCATGGGGCCGGATACTAAGGGGCAGGGAAAAATCCAATATATATCTGGTGATATCTCGGGTGCTATTAGAGATAGCGCAATAAATCAAAGTGCATTGCCTGTAGGAGGCACTGGCGAATGAATCTGTGCAGCAGGAACGACCTCGGACCACCAGGGGCCGAGAAAATTACAGATATTCGGAATCCGTCACCCAAGGTCATGTGATAATCCAGCATATATCTGGTGATATCTCGGGTGCTATTACAGATAGCGCAATAAACCAAAGTGCATTGTCTGTAGGAGGCCCTCGCGCATGCATCTGGGCAGCAGGAACGACCTCGGACCAGTAGGGGCCGAGAAAACCACCGTCTCATGGGGCCGGACACTGAGGGTCAGGGGAAAATCCAATATATATCTGGTGATATCTCGGGTGCTATTAGAGATAGCGCAATAAACCAAAGTGAATTATCTGAAGGAGGCCCTGGCGCATGCATCTGTGCAGCGGGAACGACCTCGGACCACAAGGGGCCGAGAAAACCACCGTCTCATGGGGCCGGACACTCAGGGACAGGGAAAAATCCAATATATATCTGGTGATATCTTGGGTGCTATTACAGGTAGCGCAATAAATCAAAGAGCATTGTCTGTAGGAGGCCCTGGCGCAGGAACCTGTGCAGCGGGAACGACCTCGCACCACCAGGGGCCGAGGAAACCACCGTCTCATGGGGCCGGACACTCAGGGTCATGGAAAAATCCAATATATATCTGGTGATATCTCGGGTGCTGTTACAGATAGCGCAAACAATCACAGTCCATTGTCTGTCGGAGGCCCTGGGGCATGAATCTGGCCAGCGGGAACGACCTCGGACCACCAGGGGCCGAGAAAACCACCGACTCAGGGGGCCGGACACTCAGGGTCAGGGGAAAATTCAATATATATCAGGTGATATCTCGGGTGCTATTAGAGATAGCGCAATAAACCGGAGTGCATTATCTGCAGGAGGCTCTGGCGCATGAATCTGTGCAACGGGAACGACCTCGGACCACCAGGGGCCGAGAAAACCACCGTCTCATGGGGCCGGACACTCAGGGTCAGGGAAAAATCCAATATATATCTGGTGATATCTCGGGTGCTATTACAGATAGCCCAATAAATCAAAGTGCATTGTCTGTAGGAGGCCCTGGCGCATGAAACTGGGCAGCGGGAACGTCCTCGGACCACCAGGGGCCGAGAAAACCACCGACACATGGCGCCGGACACCCAAGGTCATGTAAATACCCAGGATGTATCTGATTATATCTCCGGTGCTATTAGAGATAGCCCAATAAATCAAAGTGCATTGTCTGTAGGAGGCCCTGGCGCATGAATCTGTGCAGCGGGAAGGACCTCGGACCACCAGGGGCCGAGAAAACCACCGTCACATGGGGCCGGACAGTCAGGGTCAGGGAAAAATCCAATGTATATGTGGTGATATCTCGGGTGCTATTACAGATAGCGGAACAAATCAAAGTGAATTGTCTGTAGGAGGCCCTGGCGCATGAAACTGGGCAGCGGGAACGTCCTCGGACCACCAGGGGCCGAGAAAACCACCGACACATGGCGCCGGACACCCAAGGTCATGTAAATACCCAGGATGTATCTGATGATATCTCCGGTGCTATTAGAGATAGCCCAATAAATCAAAGTGCATTGTCTGTAGGAGGCCCTGGCGCATGAATCTGTGCAACGGGAAGGACCTCGGACCACCAGGGGCCGAGAAAACCACCGTCACATGGGGCCGGACAGTCAGGGTCAGGGAAAAATCCAATATATATGTGGTGATATCTCGGGTGCTATTACAGATAGCGCAATAAATCAGAGTGCATTGTCTGTAGGAGGCCCTGGCGCATGAATCTGGCCAGCGGGAACGACCTCGGACCACCAGGGGCCGAGAAAACCACCGTGTCATGGGGCCGGACACTCCGGGTCGGGGGAAAATCCAATATATATATCTGGTGATATCTCGGGTGCTACTAGAGATAGCGCGATAAACCAAAGTGAATTGTCTGCAAGAGGCCCTGGCGCATGCATCTGTGCAGCGGGAACGACCTCGGACCACGAGGGGCAGAGAAAACCACCGTCTCATGGGGCCGGACGCTCAGGGTCGGGGAAAAATCCAATATATATCTGGTGATATCTTGGGTGCTATTACAGATAGCGCAATAAACCAAAGTGAATTATCTGCAGGAGGCCCTGGCGCATTCATCTGTGCAGCGGGAACGACCTCCGACCACCAGGGGCCGAGACAACCACCGTCTCATGGGGCCGGACACTCAGGGTCAGGGAAAATTCAATATATATCTGGTGATATCTCGGGTGCTATTACAGATAGCCCAATAAATCAATGTGCATTTTCTGTAGGAGGCCCTGGCGCATGAATTCGTGCAGCGGGAACGACCTCGGACCACCATGGGCCGAGAAAACCGCAGTCTCATGGGGCCGGACACTCAGGGTCATGGAAAAATAAAATATATATCTGGTGATATCTCGGGTGCTATTACAGATAACGCAGTAAATCAAAGTGCATTGTCTGTAGTAGGCCCTGGCGCATGAATCTGTGCAGCGGGAACGACCTCGCACCACCAGGGGCCGAGGAAACCACCGTCTCCTGCGGCCGGACACTCAGGGTCATGGAAAAATCCAATATATATATCTGGTGATATCTCGGGTGCTACTAGAGATAGCGCGATAAACCAAAGTGAATTGTCTGCAAGAGGCCCTGGCGCATGCATCTGTGCAGCGGGAACGACCTCGGACCACGAGGGGCAGAGAAAACCACCGTCTCATGGGGCCGGACGCTCAGGGTCGGGGAAAAATCCAATATATATCTGGTGATATCTTGGGTGCTATTACAGATAGCGCAATAAACCAAAGTGAATTATCTGCAGGAGGCCCTGGCGCATTCATCTGTGCAGCGGGAACGACCTCCGACCACCAGGGGCCGAGACAACCACCGTCTCATGGGGCCGGACACTCAGGGTCAGGGAAAATTCAATATATATCTGGTGATATCTCGGGTGCTATTACAGATAGCCCAATAAATCAATGTGCATTTTCTGTAGGAGGCCCTGGCGCATGAATTCGTGCAGCGGGAACGACCTCCGACCACCAGGGGCCGAGACAACCACCGTCTCATGGGGCCGGACACTCAGGGTCAGGGAAAATTCAATATATATCTGGTGATATGTCGGGTGCTATTACAGATAGCCCAATAAATCAATGTGCATTTTCTGTAGGAGGCCCTGGCGCATGAATTCGTGCAGCGGGAACGACCTCGGACCACCAGGGGCCGAGAAAACCACAGTCTCGTGGGGCCGGACACTCAGGGTCTGGGGAAAATTCAATATATATCTGTTGACATCTCGGGTGCTATTAGAGATAGCGCAATACACCAGAGTGCATTATCTGCAGGAGGCTCTGGCGCATGAATCTGTGCAGCGGGAACGACCTCGGACCACCAGGGGCCGAGAAAACCACCGTCTCATGGGGCCGGACACTCAGTGTCAGGGAAAAATCCAATATATATCTGGTGATATCTCGGGTGCTATTACAGATAGCCCAATAAATCAAAGTGCATTATCTGTAGCACGCCCTGGCGCATGAATCTGTGCAGCGGGAACGACCTCGGACTGCCAGGGGCCGAGATAACCACCGTCTCATGGGGCCGGACACTCAGTGTCAGGGAAAAATCCAATATATATCGGGTGATATCTCGGGTGCTAGTAGAGATAGCGCAATAAATCAAAGTGCATTGTCTGTAGGAGGCCCTGGCGCATGAATCTGGCCAGCGGGATCGACCTCGGACCACCAGGGGCCGAGAAAACCACCGTCTCATTGGGCCGGACACTCAGGGTCAGGGAAAAATCCAATATATATCTGGTGATATCTCGGGTGCTATTACAGATAGCGCAATAAACCAAAGTGAATTATCTGGAGGAGGCCCTGGCGCATGAATCTGTGCAGCTTGAACGACCTCGGACCACCAGGGGCCGAGAAAACCACCGTCTCATGGGGCCGGACACTCAGGGACAGGGAAAAATCCAATATATATCTGGTGATATCTTGGGTGCTATTACAGGTAGCGCAATAAATCAAAGTGCATTGTCTGTAGGAGGCCCTGGCGCATGAATCTGTGCAGCGGGAACGACCTCGCACCACCAGGGGCCGAGGAAACCACCGTCTCATGGGGCCGGACACTCAGGGTCATGGAAAAATCCAATATATATCTGTTGATATCTCGGGTGCTATTACAGATAGCGCAATAAATCAAAGTCCATTGCCTGTGGGAGGCCCTGGCGCATGAATCTGTGCAGCAGGAACGACCTCGGACCACCAGGGGCCGAGAAAACCGCAGTCTCACGGGGCCGGACACTCAGGGTCAGGGGAAAATCCAATATATATCTGGTGATATCTCGGGTGCTATTAGAGATAGCGCGATAAACCAAAGTGAATTGTCTGCAAGAGGCCCTGGCGCATGCATCTGTGCAGCGGGAACGACCTCGGACCACGAGGGGCAGAGAAAACCACCGTCTCATGGCGCCGGACGCTCAGGGTCGGGGAAAAATCCAATATATATCTGGTGATATCTTGGGTGCTATTACAGGTAGCGCAATAAATCAAAGTGCATTGTCTGTAGGAGGCCCTGGGGCATGAATCAGGCCAGTGGGAACGACCTCGGACCACCAGGGGCCGAGAAAACCACCGTCTCAGGGGGCCGGACACTCAGGGTCAGGGGAAAAGCCAATATATATCTGGTGATATCTCGGGTGCTATTAGAGATAGCGCAATAAACCAATGTGAATTATCTGCAGGAGGCCCTGGCGCATGAATCTGTGCAGCGGGAAGGACCTCGGATCACCAGGGGCCGAGAAAACCACCGTCAAATGGAGCCGGACACTCAGGGTCATGTAAAAATCCAATATATATCTGGTGATATCTCGGGTGCTATTACCGATAGCGCAATGAATCAAAGTGCATTGTCTGTAGGAGGCCCTGGCGCATAAATCTGTGCAGCGGGAACGAGATCGGACCACCATGGGCCGAGTAAACCGCAGTCTCATGGGGCCGGACACTCAGGGTCATGGAAAAATCCAATATATATCTGGTGATATCTCGGGTGCTATTACAGATAGCGCAGTAAATCAAAGTGCATTGTTTGTAGGAGGCCCTGGCGCATGAATCTGTGCAGCGGGAACGACCTCGCACCACCAGGGGCCGAGGAAACCACCGTCTCATGGGGCCGGACACTCAGGGTCATGGAAAAATCCAATATATATATCTGGTGATATCTCGGGTGCTACTACAGATAGCGCAGTAAATCAAAGTCCATTGTCTGTAGGAGGCCCTGGCGCATGAATCTGTGCAGCGGGAACGACCTCGGACCACCAGGGGCCGAGAAAACCGCAGTCTCACGGCTCCGGACACTCAGGGTCAGGGGAAAATCCAATATATATCTGGTGATATCTCGGGTGCTATTAGAGATAGCGCGATAAACCAAAGTGAATTGTCTGCAAGAGGCCCTGGCGCATGCATCTGTGCAGCGGGAACGACCTCGGACCACGAGGGGCAGAGAAAACCACCGTCTCATGGGGCCGGACGCTCAGGGTCGGGGAAAAATCCAATATATATCTGGTGATATCTCGGGTGCTATTTGAGATAGCGCAATAAACCAAAGTGAATTATCTGTAGGAGGCCCTGGCGCATGAATCTGTGCAGCAGGAACGACCTCGGACCACCAGGAGCCGAGAAAACCACCGTCTCATGGGGCCGGACACTCAGGGTCGGGGAAAAATCCAATATATATCTGGTGATATCTCGGGTGCTATTAGAGGTAGCGCGATAAATCCAAGTGCATTGTCTGCGGGAGGCCGTGGCGCATGAATCTGTGCTGCGGCAACGACCTCGGTCCACCAGGAGCCGAGAAAACCACCGTTTCATGGGGCCGCACTGTCAGCGTCAGGGAAAAATCCATTATATATCTGGTGATATCTCGGGTGCTATTACAGATAGCGCGATAAATCACAGTGAATTATCTGCACGAGGCCCTTGCGCATGAATCTGTGCAGCGGGAACGACGTCGGACCACCAGGGGCCGAGAAAACCACCGACACATGAGGCCGGACACCCAAGGTCATGTAAAAATTCAGAATATATCTGGTGATATCTCGGGTGCTATTATAGATAGCGCAATAAATCAAAGTGCATTGTCTGCAGGAGGCCCTGTCGCATGAATCTGTGCAGCGGGATCTACCTCGGACCACCAGGGACCCAGAAAATCACCGACACATGGGGCCGGACTGTCAAGGTCAGGGTAAAATCCAATATATATCTGGTGATATCTCGGGTGCTATTAGAGATAGCGCAATAAATCAAAGTGCATTGTCCGTATGAGACCCTTGCGCATGAATCTGTGCAGCGGGTACGACCTCGGACCACCAGGGACCGAGAAAACCACCGACTCATGGGGCCGGATACTAAGGGGCAGGGAAAAATCCAATATATATCTGGTGATATCTCGGGTGCTATTAGAGATAGCGCACTAAATCAAAGTGCATTGCCTGTAGGAGGCACTGGCGAATGAATCTGTGCAGCAGGAACGACCTCGGACCACCAGGGGCCGAGAAAATTACAGATATTCGGAATCCGTCACCCAAGGTCATGTGATAATCCAGCATATATCTGGTGATATCTCGGGTGCTATTAGAGATAGCGCAATAACTCAAAGTGCATTGTCTGTAGGAGGCACTGGCGAATGAATCTGTGCAGCGGCAACGACCTCGGACCACCAGGGGCCGAGAAAGACACCGTCTCATGGGGCCGGACACTCAGGGTCGGGGAAAAATCCAATATATATCTGGTGATATCTCGGGTGCTATTAGAGATAGCGCAATAAACCAAAGTGAATTGTCTGCAAGAGGCCCTGGCGCATGCATCTGTGCAGCGGGAACGACCTCGGACCACCAGGGGCCGAGAAAACCACCGTCCCATGGGGCCGGACACTCAGGGTCGGGGAAAAATCCAGTATATATCTGATGATATCTCGGGTGCTATTAGCGATAGCGCAATAAACCAAAGTGAATTGTCTGCAAGAGGCCCTGGCGCATGCATCTGTGCAGCGGGAACGACCTCGGACCACGAGGGGCAGAGAAAACCACCGTCTCATGGGGCCGGACACTCAGGGTCTGGGGAAAATCCAATATATATCTGGTGATATCTCGGGTGCTATTACACATAGCGCAGTAAATCAAAGTGCATTGTCTGTAGTAGGCCCTGGCGCATGAATCTGTGCAGCGGGAACGACCTCGCACCACCAGGGGCCGAGGAAACCACCGTCTCATGGGGCCGGACACTCAGGGACAGGGAAAAATCCAATATATATATCTGGTGATATCTCGGGTGCTATTACAGATAGCGCAATAAATCAAAGTGCATTGTCTGTAGGAGGCCCTGGCGCATGAATCTGTGCAGCGGGAACGACCTCGCACCACCAGGGACCGAGGAAACCACCGTCTCATGGGGCCGGACACTCAGGGTCATGGAAAAATCCAATATATATCTGTTGATATCTCGGGTGCTATTACTGATAGCGCAATAAATCAAAGTCCATTGTCTGTGGGAGGCCCTGGCGCATGAATCTGTAGAGCGGGAACGACCTCGGACCACCAGGGGCCGAGAAAACCGCAGTCTCACGGGGCCGGACACTCAGGGTCAGGGGAAAATCCAATATATATCTGGTGATATCTCGGGTGCAATTAGAGATAGCGCAATAAACCAATGTGAATTATCTGCAGGAGGCCCTGGGGCATGAATCGGTGCAGCGGGAAAGACCTCGGACCACCAGGGGCCGAGAAAACCACCGTCAAATGGAGCCGGACACTCAGGGTCATGTAAAAATCCAATATATATCTGGTGATATCTCGGGTGCTATTACCGATAGCGCAATGAATCAAAGTGCATTGTCTGTAGGAGGCCCTGGCGCATGAATCTGTGCAGCGGGAACGACCTCGGACCACCATGGGCCGAGAAAACCGCAGTCTCATGGGGCCGGACACTCAGGGTCATGGAAAAATCCAATATATATCTGGTGATATCTCGGGTGCTATTACAGATAGCGCAGTAAATCAAAGTGCATTGTCTGTAGTAGGCCCTGGCGCATGAATCTGTGCAGCGGGAACGACCTCGCACCACCAGGGGCCGAGGAAACCACCGTCTCATGCGGCCGGACACTCAGGGCCATGGAAAAATCCAATATATATATCTGGTGATATCTCGGGTGCTACTAGAGATAGCGCGATAAACCAAAGTGAATTGTCTGCAAGAGGCCCTGGCGCATGCATCTGTGCAGCGGGAACGACCTCGGACCACGAGGGGCAGAGAAAACCACCGTCTCATGGGGCCGGACGCTCAGGGTCGGGGAAAAATCCAATATATATCTGGTGATATCTTGGGTGCTATTACAGATAGCGCAATAAACCAAAGTGAATTATCTGCAGGAGGCCCTGGCGCATTCATCTGTGCAGCGGGAACGACCTCCGACCACCAGGGGCCGAGACAACCACCGTCTCATGGGGCCGGACACTCAGGGTCAGGGAAAATTCAATATATATCTGGTGATATCTCGGGTGCTATTACAGATAGCCCAATAAATCAATGTGCATTTTCTGTAGGAGGCCCTGGCGCATGAATTCGTGCAGCGGGAACGACCTCGGACCACCAGGGGCCGAGAAAACCACAGTCTCGTGGGGCCGGACACTCAGGGTCTGGGGAAAATTCAATATATATCTGTTGACATCTCGGGTGCTATTAGAGATAGCGCAATACACCAGAGTGCATTATCTGCAGGAGGCTCTGGCGCATGAATCTGTGCAGCGGGAACGACCTCGGACCACCAGGGGCCGAGAAAACCACCGTCTCATGGGGCCGGACACTCAGTGTCAGGGAAAAATCCAATATATATCTGGTGATATCTCGGGTGCTATTACAGATAGCCCAATAAATCAAAGTGCATTATCTGTAGCATGCCCTGGCGCATGAATCTGTGCAGCGGGAACGACCTCGGACTGCCAGGGGCCGAGATAACCACCGTCTCATGGGGCCGGACACTCAGTGTCAGGGAAAAATCCAATATATATCGGGTGATATCTCGGGTGCTAGTAGAGATAGCGCAATAAATCAAAGTGCATTGTCTGTAGGAGGCCCTGGCGCATGAATCTGGCCAGCGGGATCGACCTCGGACCACCAGGGGCCGAGAAAACCACCGTCTCATTGGGCCGGACACTCAGGGTCAGGGAAAAATCCAATATATATCTGGTGATATCTCGGGTGCTATTACAGATAGCGCAATAAACCAAAGTGAATTATCTGGAGGAGGCCCTGGCGCATGAATCTGTGCAGCTTGAACGACCTCGGACCACCAGGGGCCGAGAAAACCACCGTCTCATGGGGCCGGACACTCAGGGACAGGGAAAAATCCAATATATATCTGGTGATATCTTGGGTGCTATTACAGGTAGCGCAATAAATCAAAGTGCATTGTCTGTAGGAGGCCCTGGCGCATGAATCTGTGCAGCGGGAACGACCTCGCACCACCAGGGGCCGAGGAAACCACCGTCTCATGGGGCCGGACACTCAGGGTCATGGAAAAATCCAATATATATCTGTTGATATCTCGGGTGCTATTACAGATAGCGCAATAAATCAAAGTCCATTGCCTGTGGGAGGCCCTGGCGCATGAATCTGTGCAGCAGGAACGACCTCGGACCACCAGGGGCCGAGAAAACCGCAGTCTCACGGGGCCGGACACTCAGGGTCAGGGGAAAATCCAATATATATCTGGTGATATCTCGGGTGCTATTAGAGATATCGCGATAAACCAAAGTGAATTGTCTGCAAGAGGCCCTGGCGCATGCATCTGTGCAGCGGGAACGACCTCGGACCACGAGGGGCAGAGAAAACCACCGTCTCATGGCGCCGGACGCTCAGGGTCGGGGAAAAATCCAATATATATCTGGTGATATCTTGGGTGCTATTACAGGTAGCGCAATAAATCAAAGTGCATTGTCTGTAGGAGGCCCTGGGGCATGAATCAGGCCAGTGGGAACGACCTCGGACCACCAGGGGCCGAGAAAACCACCGTCTCAGGGGGCCGGACACTCAGGGTCAGGGGAAAAGCCAATATATATCTGGTGATATCTCGGGTGCTATTAGAGATAGCGCAATAAACCAATGTGAATTATCTGCAGGAGGCCCTGGCGCATGAATCTGTGCAGCGGGAAGGACCTCGGATCACCAGGGGCCGAGAAAACCACCGTCAAATGGAGCCGGACACTCAGGGTCATGTAAAAATCCAATATATATCTGGTGATATCTCGGGTGCTATTACCGATAGCGCAATGAATCAAAGTGCATTGTCTGTAGGAGGCCCTGGCGCATAAATCTGTGCAGCGGGAACGAGATCGGACCACCATGGGCCGAGAAAACCGCAGTCTCATGGGTCCGGACACTCAGGGTCAGGGGAAAATCCAATATATATCTGGTGATATCTCGGGTGCTATTAGAGATAGCGCGATAAACCAAAGTGAATTGTCTGCAAGAGGCCCTGGCGCATGCATCTGTGCAGCGGGAACGACCTCGGACCACGAGGGGCAGAGAAAACCACCGTCTCATGGGGCCGGACGCTCAGGGTCGGGGAAAAATCCAATATATATCTGGTGATATCTCGGGTGCTATTTGAGATAGCGCAATAAACCAAAGTGAATTATCTGTAGGAGGCCCTGGCGCATGAATCTGTGCAGCAGGAACGACCTCGGACCACCAGGAGCCGAGAAAACCACCGTCTCATGGGGCCGGACACTCAGGGTCGGGGAAAAATCCAATATATATCTGGTGATATCTCGGGTGCTATTAGAGGTAGCGCGATAAATCCAAGTGCATTGTCTGCGGGAGGCCGTGGCGCATGAATCTGTGCTGCGGCAACGACCTCGGTCCACCAGGAGCCGAGAAAACCACCGTTTCATGGGGCCGCACTGTCAGCGTCAGGGAAAAATCCATTATATATCTGGTGATATCTCGGGTGCTATTACAGATAGCGCGATAAATCACAGTGAATTATCTGCACGAGGCCCTTGCGCATGAATCTGTGCAGCGGGAACGACGTCGGACCACCAGAGGCCGAGAAAACCACCGACACATGAGGCCGGACACCCAAGGTCATGTAAAAATTCAGAATATATCTGGTGATATCTCGGGTGCTATTATAGATAGCGCAATAAATCAAAGTGCATTGTCTGCAGGAGGCCCTGTCGCATGAATCTGTGCAGCGGGATCTACCTCGGACCACCAGGGACCCAGAAAATCACCGACACATGGGGCCGGACTGTCAAGGTCAGGGTAAAATCCAATATATATCTGGTGATATCTCGGGTGCTATTAGAGATAGCGCACTAAATCAAAGTGCATTGCCTGTAGGAGGCACTGGCGAATGAATCTGTGCAGCAGGAACGACCTCGGACCACCAGGGGCCGAGAAAATTACAGATATTCGGAATCCGTCACCCAAGGTCATGTGATAATCCAGCATATATCTGGTGATATCTCGGGTGCTATTAGAGATAGCGCAATAACTCAAAGTGCATTGTCTGTAGGAGGCACTGGCGAATGAATCTGTGCAGCGGCAACGACCTCGGACCACCAGGGGCCGAGAAAGACACCGTCTCATGGGGCCGGACACTCAGGGTCGGGGAAAAATCCAATATATATCTGGTGATATCTCGGGTGCTATTAGAGATAGCGCAATAAACCAAAGTGAATTGTCTGCAAGAGGCCCTGGCGCATGCATCTGTGCAGCGGGAACGACCTCGGACCACCAGGGGCCGAGAAAACCACCGTCCCATGGGGCCGGACACTCAGGGTCGGGGAAAAATCCAGTATATATCTGATGATATCTCGGGTGCTATTAGCGATAGCGCAATAAACCAAAGTGAATTGTCTGCAAGAGGCCCTGGCGCATGCATCTGTGCAGCGGGAACGACCTCGGACCACGAGGGGCAGAGAAAACCACCGTCTCATGGGGCCGGACACTCAGGGTCTGGGGAAAATCCAATATATATCTGGTGATATCTCGGGTGCTATTACACATAGCGCAGTAAATCAAAGTGCATTGTCTGTAGTAGGCCCTGGCGCATGAATCTGTGCAGCGGGAACGACCTCGCACCACCAGGGGCCGAGGAAACCACCGTCTCATGGGGCCGGACACTCAGGGACAGGGAAAAATCCAATATATATATCTGGTGATATCTCGGGTGCTATTACAGATAGCGCAATAAATCAAAGTGCATTGTCTGTAGGAGGCCCTGGCGCATGAATCTGTGCAGCGGGAACGACCTCGCACCACCAGGGACCGAGGAAACCACCGTCTCATGGGGCCGGACACTCAGGGTCATGGAAAAATCCAATATATATCTGTTGATATCTCGGGTGCTATTACTGATAGCGCAATAAATCAAAGTCCATTGTCTGTGGGAGGCCCTGGCGCATGAATCTGTGCAGCGGGAACGACCTCGGACCACCAGGGGCCGAGAAAACCGCAGTCTCACGGGGCCGGACACTCAGGGTCAGGGGAAAATCCAATATATATCTGGTGATATCTCGGGTGCAATTAGAGATAGCGCAATAAACCAATGTGAATTATCTGCAGGAGGCCCTGGGGCATGAATCGGTGCAGCGGGAAAGACCTCGGACCACCAGGGGCCGAGAAAACCACCGTCAAATGGAGCCGGACACTCAGGGTCATGTAAAAATCCAATATATATCTGGTGATATCTCGGGTGCTATTACCGATAGCGCAATGAATCAAAGTGCATTGTCTGTAGGAGGCCCTGGCGCATGAATCTGTGCAGCGGGAACGACCTCGGACCACCATGGGCCGAGAAAACCGCAGTCTCATGGGGCCGGACACTCAGGGTCATGGAAAAATCCAATATATATCTGGTGATATCTCGGGTGCTATTACAGATAGCGCAGTAAATCAAAGTGCATTGTCTGTAGTAGGCCCTGGCGCATGAATCTGTGCAGCGGGAACGACCTCGCACCACCAGGGGCCGAGGAAACCACCGTCTCATGCGGCCGGACACTCAGGGCCATGGAAAAATCCAATATATATATCTGGTGATATCTCGGGTGCTACTAGAGATAGCGCGATAAACCAAAGTGAATTGTCTGCAAGAGGCCCTGGCGCATGCATCTGTGCAGCGGGAACGACCTCGGACCACGAGGGGCAGAGAAAACCACCGTCTCATGGGGCCGGACGCTCAGGGTCGGGGAAAAATCCAATATATATCTGGTGATATCTTGGGTGCTATTACAGATAGCGCAATAAACCAAAGTGAATTATCTGCAGGAGGCCCTGGCGCATGCATCTGTGCAGCGGGAACGACCTCCGACCACCAGGGGCCGAGACAACCACCGTCTCATGGGGCCGGACACTCAGGGTCAGGGAAAATTCAATATATATCTGGTGATATCTCGGGTGCTATTACAGATAGCCCAATAAACCAATGTGCATTTTCTGTAGGAGGCCCTGGCGCATGAATTCGTGCAGCGGGAACGACCTCGGACCACCAGGGGCCGAGAAAACCACAGTCTCATGGGGCCGGACACTCAGGGTCTGGGGAAAATTCAATATATATCTGGTGACATCTCGGGTGCTATTAGAGATAGCGCAATAAACCAGAGTGCATTATCTGCAGGAGGCTCTGGCGCATGAATCTGTGCAGCGGGAACGACCTCGGACCACCAGGGGCCGAGAAAACCACCGTCTCATGGGGCCGGACACTCAGGGTCAGGGAAAAATCCAATATATATCTGGTGATATCTCGGGTGCTATTACAGATAGCCCAATAAATCAAAGTGCATTATCTGTAGCACGCCCTGGCGCATGAATCTGTGCAGCGGGAACGACCTCGGACTGCCAGGGGCCGAGATAACCACCGTCTCATGGGGCCGGACACTCAGGGTCAGGGAAAAATCCAATATATATCGGGTGATATCTCGGGTGCTAGTAGAGATAGCGCAATAAATCAAAGTGCATTGTCTGTAGGAGGCCCTGGCGCATGAATCTGGCCAGCGGGATCGACCTCGGACCACCAGGGGCCGAGAAAACCACCGTCTCATTGGGCCGGACACTCAGGGTCAGGGAAAAATCCAATATATATCTGGTGATATCTCGGGTGCTATTACAGATAGCGCAATAAACCAAAGTGAATTATCTGGAGGAGGCCCTGGCGCATGAATCTGTGCAGCTTGAACGACCTCGGACCACCAGGGGCCGAGAAAACCACCGTCTCATGGGGCCGGACACTCAGGGACAGGGAAAAATCCAATATATATCTGGTGATATCTTGGGTGCTATTACAGGTAGCGCAATAAATCAAAGTGCATTGTCTGTAGGAGGCCCTGGCGCATGAATCTGTGCAGCGGGAACGACCTCGCACCACCAGGGGCCGAGGAAACCACCGTCTCATGGGGCCGGACACTCAGGGTCATGGAAAAATCCAATATATATCTGTTGATATCTCGGGTGCTATTACAGATAGCGCAATAAATCAAAGTCCATTGCCTGTGGGAGGCCCTGGCGCATGAATCTGTGCAGCAGGAACGACCTCGGACCACCAGGGGCCGAGAAAACCGCAGTCTCACGGGGCCGGACACTCAGGGTCAGGGGAAAATCCAATATATATCTGGTGATATCACGGGTGCTATTAGAGATAGCGCGATAAACCAAAGTGAATTGTCTGCAAGAGGCCCTGGCGCATGCATCTGTGCAGCGGGAACGACCTCGGACCACGAGGGGCAGAGAAAACCACCGTCTCATGGGGCCGGACGCTCAGGGTCGGGGAAAAATCCAATATATATCTGGTGATATCTTGGGTGCTATTACAGGTAGCGCAATAAATCAAAGTGCATTGTCTGTAGGAGGCCCTGGGGCATGAATCAGGCCAGTGGGAACGACCTCGGACCACCAGGGGCCGAGAAAACCACCGTCTCAGGGTGCCGGACGCTCAGGGTCAGGGGAAAAGCCAATATATATCTGGTGATATCTCGGGTGCTATTACAGATAGCGCAATAAACCAAAGTGAATTATCTGGAGGAGGCCCTGGCGCATGAATCTGTGCAGCTTGAACGACCTCCGACCACCAGGGGCCGAGACAACCACCGTCTCATGGGGCCGGACACTCAGGGTCAGGGAAAATTCAATATATATCTGGTGATATCTTGGGTGCTATTACAGGTAGCGCAATAAATCAAAGTGCATTGTCTGTAGGAGGCCCTGTCGCATGAATCTGTGCAGCGGGAACGACCTCGCACCACCAGGGACCGAGGAAACCACCGTCTCATGGGGCCGGACACTCAGGGTCATGGAAAAATCCAATATATATCTGGTGATATCTTGGGTGCTATTACAGATAGCGCAATAAACCAAAGTGAATTATCTGCAGGAGGCCCTGGCGCATGCATCTGTGCAGCGGGAACGACCTCCGACCACCAGGGGCCGAGACAACCACCGTCTCATGGGGCCGGACACTCAGGGTCAGGGAAAATTCAATATATATCTGGTGATATCTCGGGTGCTATTACAGATAGCCCAATAAACCAATGTGCATTTTCTGTAGCAGGCCCTGGCGCATGAATTCGTGCAGCGGGAACGACCTCGGACCACCAGGGGCCGAGAAAACCACAGTCTCATGGGGCCGGACACTCAGGGTCTGGGGAAAATTCAATATATATCTGGTGACATCTCGGGTGCTATTAGAGATAGCGCAATAAACCAGAGTGCATTATCTGCAGGAGGCCCTGGCGCATGAATCTGTGCAGCGGGAACGACCTCGGACCACCAGGGGCCGAGAAAACCACCGTCTCATGGGGCCGGACACTCAGGGTCAGGGAAAAATCCAATATATATCTGGTGATATCTCGGGTGCTATTACAGATAGCCCAATAAATCAAAGTGCATTATCTGTAGCACGCCCTGGCGCATGAATCTGTGCAGCGGGAACGACCTCGGACTGCCAGGGGCCGAGATAACCACCGTCTCATGGGGCCGGACACTCAGGGTCAGGGAAAAATCCAATATATATCGGGTGATATCTCGGGTGCTAGTAGAGATAGCGCAATAAATCAAAGTGCATTGTCTGTAGGAGGCCCTGGCGCATGAATCTGGCCAGCGGGATCGACCTCGGACCACCAGGGGCCGAGAAAACCACCGTCTCATTGGGCCGGACACTCAGGGTCAGGGAAAAATCCAATATATATCTGGTGATATCTCGGGTGCTATTAGAGATAGCGCAATAAACCAATGTGAATTATCTGCAGGAGGCCCTGGCGCATGAATCTGTGCAGCGGGAAGGACCTCGGATCACCAGGGGCCGAGAAAACCACCGTCAAATGGAGCCGGACACTCAGGGTCATGTAAAAATCCAATATATATCTGGTGATATCTCGGGTGCTATTACCGATAGCGCAATGAATCAAAGTGCATTGTCTGTAGGAGGCCCTGGCGCATGAATCTGTGCAGCGGGAACGACCTCGGACCACCATGGGCCGAGAAAACCGCAGTCTCATGGGGCCGGACACTCAGGGTCATGGAAAAATCCAATATATATCTGGTGATATCTCGGGTGCTATTACAGTTAGCGCAGTAAATCAAAGTGCATTGTTTGTAGGAGGCCCTGGCGCATGAATCTGTGCAGCGGGAACGACCTCGCACCACCAGGGGCCGAGGAAACCACCGTCTCATGGGGCCGGACACTCAGGGTCATGGAAAAATCCAATATATATATCTGGTGATATCTCGGGTGCTACTACAGATAGCGCAGTAAATCAAAGTCCATTGTCTGTAGGAGGCCCTGGCGCATGAATCTGTGCAGCGGGAACGACCTCGGACCACCAGGGGCCGAGAAAACCGCAGTCTCACGGCTCCGGACACTCAGGGTCAGGGGAAAATCCAATATATATCTGGTGATATCTCGGGTGCTATTAGAGATAGCGCGATAAACCAAAGTGAATTGTCTGCAAGAGGCCCTGGCGCATGCATCTGTGCAGCGGGAACGACCTCGGACCACGAGGGGCAGAGAAAACCACCGTCTCATGGGGCCGGACGCTCAGGGTCGGGGAAAAATCCAATATATATCTGGTGATATCTCGGGTGCTATTTGAGATAGCGCAATAAACCAAAGTGAATTATCTGTAGGAGGCCCTGGCGCATGAATCTGTGCAGCAGGAACGACCTCGGACCACCAGGAGCCGAGAAAACCACCGTCTCATGGGGCCGGACACTCAGGGTCGGGGAAAAATCCAATATATATCTGGTGATATCTCGGGTGCTATTAGAGGTAGCGCGATAAATCCAAGTGCATTGTCTGCGGGAGGCCGTGGCGCATGAATCTGTGCTGCGGCAACGACCTCGGTCCACCAGGAGCCGAGAAAACCACCGTTTCATGGGGCCGGACTGTCAGCGTCAGGGAAAAATCCATTATATATCTGGTGATATCTCGGGTGCTATTACAGATAGCGCGATAAATCACAGTGAATTATCTGCACGAGGCCCTTGCGTATGAATCTGTGCAGCGGGAACGACGTCGGACCACCAGGGGCCGAGAAAACCACCGACACATGAGGCCGGACACCCAAGGTCATGTAAAAATTCAGAATATATCTGGTGATATCTCGGGTGCTATTATAGATAGCGCAATAAATCAAAGTGCATTGTCTGCAGGAGGCCCTGTCGCATGAATCTGTGCAGCGGGATCTACCTCGGACCACCAGGGACCCAGAAAATCACCGACACATGGGGCCGGACTGTCAAGGTCAGGGTAAAATCCAATATATATCTGGTGATATCTCGGGTGCTATTAGAGATAGCGCAATAAATCAAAGTGCATTGTCCGTATGAGACCCTTGCGCATGAATCTGTGCAGCGGGTACGACCTCGGACCACCAGGGACCGAGAAAACCACCGACTCATGGGGCCGGATACTAAGGGGCAGGGAAAAATCCAATATATATCTGGTGATATCTCGGGTGCTATTAGAGATAGCGCACTAAATCAAAGTGCATTGCCTGTAGGAGGCACTGGCGAATGAATCTGTGCAGCAGGAACGACCTCGGACCACCATGGGCCGAGAAAATTACAGATATTCGGAATCCGTCACCCAAGGTCATGTGATAATCCAGCATATATCTGGTGATATCTCGGGTGCTATTAGAGATAGCCCAATAACTCAAAGTGCATTGTCTGTAGGAGGCACTGGCGAATGAATCTGTGCAGCGGCAACGACCTCGGACCACCAGGGGCCGAGAAAGACACCGTCTCATGGGGCCGGACACTCAGGGTCGGGGAAAAATCCAATATATATCTGGTGATATCTCGGGTGCTATTAGAGATAGCGCAATAAACCAAAGTGAATTGTCTGCAAGAGGCCCTGGCGCATGCATCTGTGCAGCGGGAACGACCTCGGACCACCAGGGGCCGAGAAAACCACCGTCCCATGGGGCCGGACACTCAGGGTCGGGGAAAAATCCAGTATATATCTGATGATATCTCGGGTGCTATTAGCGATAGCGCAATAAACCAAAGTGAATTGTCTGCAAGAGGCCCTGGCGCATGCATCTGTGCAGCGGGAACGACCTCGGACCACGAGGGGCAGAGAAAACCACCGTCTCATGGGGCCGGACGCTCAGGGTCGGGGAAAAATCCAATATATATCTGGTGATATCTCGGGTGCTATTAGAGATAGCGCAATAAACCAAAGTGAATTATCTGTAGGAGGCCCTGGCGCATGAATCTGTGCAGCAGGAACGACCTCGGTCCACCAGGAGCCGAGAAAACCACCGTTTCATGGGGCCGGACTGTCAGGGTCAGGGAAAAATCCATTATATATCTGGTGATATCTCGGGTGCTATTACAGATAGCGCGATAAATCACAGTGAATTATCTGCACGAGGCCCTTGCGCATGAATCTGTGCAGCGGGAACGACGTCGGACCACCAGGGGCCGAGAAAACCACCGACACATGAGGCCGGACACCCAAGGTCATGTAAAAATCCAGAATATATCTGGTGATATCTCGGGTGCTATTATAGATAGCGCAATAAATCAAAGTGCATTGTCTGCAGGAGGCCCTGTCGCATGAATCTGCGCAGCGGGATCTACCACGGACCACCAGGGACCCAGAAAATCACCGACACATGGGGCCGGACTGTCAAGGTCAGGGTAAAATCCAATATATATCTGGTGATATCTCGGGTGCTATTAGAGATAGCGCAATAAATCAAAGTGCATTGTCCGTATGAGACCCTTGCGCATGAATCTGTGCAGCGGGTACGACCTCGGACCACCAGGGACCGAGAAAACCACCGACTCATGGGGCCGGATACTAAGGGGCAGGGAAAAATCCAATATATATCTGGTGATATCTCGGGTGCTATTAGAGATAGCGCAATAAACCAAAGTGCATTGTCTGTAGGAGGCCCTGGCGCATGAATCTGGGCAGCAGGAACGACCTCGGACCACCAGGGGCCGAGAAGACCACCGTCTCATGGGGCCGGACACTCTGGGTCAGGGGAAAATCCAATATATATCTGGTGATATCTCGGGTGCTATTAGAGATAGCGCGATAAATCAAAGTGAATTATCTGCAGGAGGCCCTTGCGCATGAATCTGTGCCGCGGGAAGGACGTGGGACCACCAGGTGCCGAGGAAACCACCGACACATGATGCCGGACACCCAAGGTCATGTAAAAATCCAGAATATATCTGGTTATATCCCGGGTGCTATTATAGATAGCGCAATAAATCAAAGTGCATTGTCTGCAGGAGGCCCTGTCGCATGAATCTGTGCAGCGGGATCTACCTCGGACCACCAGGGACCCAGAAAATCACCGACACATGGGGCCGGACTGTCAAGGTCAGGGTAAAATCCCATATATATCTGGTGATATCTCGGGTGCTATTAGAGATAGCGCAATAAATCAAAGTGCATTGTCCGTATGAGACCCTTGCGCATGATTCTGTGCAGCGGGTACGACCTCGGACCACCAGGGACCGAGAAAACCACCGACTCATGGGGCCGGATACTAAGGGGCAGGGATAAATCCAATATATATCTGGTGATATCTCGGGTGCTATTAGAGATAGCGCAATAAATCAAAGTGCATTGCCTGTAGGAGGCACTGGCGAATGAATCTGTGCAGCAGGAACGACCTCGGACCACCAGGGGCCGAGAAAATTACAGATATTCGGAATCCGTCACCCAAGTTCATGTGATAATCCAGCATATATCTGGTGATATCTCGGGTGCTATTAGAGATAGCGCAATAAACCAAAGTGCATTGTCTGTAGGAGGCACTGGCGAATGAATCTGTGCAGCGGCAACGACCTCGGACGACCAGGGGCCGAGAAAACCACCGTCTCATGGGGCCGGACACTCAGGGTCGGGGAAAAATCCAATATATATCTGGTGATATCTCGGGTGCTATTAGAGATAGCGCAATAAACCAAAGTGAATTGTCTGCAAGAGGCCCTGGCGCATGCATCTGTGCAGCGGGAACGACCTCGGTCCACCAGGAGCCGAGAAAACCACCGTTTCATGGGGCCGGACTGTCAGGGTCAGGGAAAAATCCATTATATATCTGACGATATCTCGGGTGCTATTACAGATAGCGCGATAAATCACAGTGAATTATCTGCACGAGGCCCTTGCGCATGAATCTGTGCAGCGGGAACGACGTCGGACCACCAGGGGCCGAGAAAACCACCGACACATGAAGCCGGACACCCAAGGTCATGTAAAAATCCAGAATATATCTGGTGATATCTCGGGTGCTATTATAGATAGCGCCATAAATCAACGTGCATTGTCTGCAGGAGGCCCTGTCGCATGAATCTGTGCAGCGGGAAGGACCTCGGACCACCAGGGGCCGAGAAAACCACCGTCACATGGGGCCGGACAGTCAGCGTCAGGGAAAAATCCAATGTATATGTGGTGATATCTCGGGTGCTATTACAGATAGCGGAACAAATCAAAGTGAATTGTCTGTAGGAGGCCCTGGCGCATGAAACTGGGCAGCGGGAACGTCCTCGGACCACCAGGGGCCGAGAAAACCACCGACACATGGCGCCGGACACCCAAGGTCATGTAAATACCCTGGATGTATCTGATGATATCTCCGGTGCTATTAGAGATAGCCCAATAAATCAAAGTGCATTGTCTGTAGGAGGCCCTGGCGCATGAATCTGTGCAGCGGGAAGGACCTCGGGCCACCAGGGGCCGGGAAAACCACCGTCACATGGGGCCGGACCGTCAGGGTCAGGGAAAAATCCAATGTATATGTGGTGATATCTCGGGTGCTATTACAGATAGCGCAATAAATCAAAGTGCATTGTCTGTAGGAGGCCCTGGCGCATGAATCTGGGCAGCGGGAATGTCCTCGGACCACCAGGGGCCGAGAAAACCACCGTGTCATGGGGCCGGACACTCCGGGTCGGGGGAAAATCCAATATATATCCGGTGATATCTCGGGTGCTATTAGAGATAGCGCAATAAACCAATGTGAATTATCTGCAGGAGGACCTGGCAAATGAATCTGTGCTGCGGGAACGACCTCGTACCACCAGGGGCCGAGAAAACCACCGTCTGATGGGGCCGGACACTCAGGGTCAGGGGAAAATCCTATATATATCTGGTGATATCTCGGGTGCTATTAGAGATAGCGCAATAAACCAATGTGAATTATCTGCAGGAGGCCCTGGGGCATGAATCGGTGCAGCGGGAAAGACCTCGGACCACCAGGGGCCGAGAAAACCACCGTCAAATGGAGCCGGACACTCAGGGTCATGTAAAAATCCAATATATATCTGGTGATATCTCGGGTGCTATTACCGATAGCGCAATGAATCAAAGTGCATTGTCTGTAGGAGGCCCTGGCGCATGAATCTGTGCAGCGGGAACGACCTCGGACCACCATGGGCCGAGAAAACCGCAGTCTCATGGGGCCGGACACTCAGGGTCATGGAAAAATCCAATATATATCTGGTGATATCTCGGGTGCTATTACAGATAGCGCAGTAAATCAAAGTGCATTGTCTGTAGTAGGCCCTGGCGCATGAATCTGTGCAGCGGGAACGACCTCGCACCACCAGGGGCCGAGGAAACCACCGTCTCATGCGGCCGGACACTCAGGGTCATGGAAAAATCCAATATATATATCTGGTGATATCTCGGGTGCTACTAGAGATAGCGCGATAAACCAAAGTGAATTGTCTGCAAGAGGCCCTGGCGCATGCATCTGTGCAGCGGGAACGACCTCGGACCACGAGGGGCAGAGAAAACCACCGTCTCATGGGGCCGGACGCTCAGGGTCGGGGAAAAATCCAATATATATCTGGTGATATCTTGGGTGCTATTACAGATAGCGCAATAAACCAAAGTGAATTATCTGCAGGAGGCCCTGGCGCATGCATCTGTGCAGCGGGAACGACCTCCGACCACCAGGGGCCGAGACAACCACCGTCTCATGGGGCCGGACACTCAGGGTCAGGGAAAATTCAATATATATCTGGTGATATCTCGGGTGCTATTACAGAAAGCCCAATAAATCAATGTGCATTTTCTGTAGGAGGCCCTGGCGCATGAATTCGTGCAGCGGGAACGACCTCGGACCACCAGGGGCCGAGAAAACCACAGTCTCATGGGGCCGGACACTCAGGGTCTGGGGAAAATTCAATATATATCTGGTGACATCTCGGGTGCTATTAGAGATAGCGCAATAAACCAGAGTGCATTATCTGCAGGAGGCCCTGGCGCATGAATCTGTGCAGCGGGAACGACCTCGGACCACCAGGGGCCGAGAAAACCACCGTCTCATGGGGCCGGACACTCAGGGTCAGGGAAAAATCCAATATATATCTGGTGATATCTCGGGTGCTATTACAGATAGCCCAATAAATCAAAGTGCATTATCTGTAGCACGCCCTGGCGCATGAATCTGTGCAGCGGGAACGACCTCGGACTGCCAGGGGCCGAGATAACCACCGTCTCATGGGGCCGGACACTCAGGGTCAGGGAAAAATCCAATATATATCGGGTGATATCTCGGGTGCTAGTAGAGATAGCGCAATAAATCAAAGTGCATTGTCTGTAGGAGGCCCTGGCGCATGAATCTGGCCAGCGGGATCGACCTCGGACCACCAGGGGCCGAGAAAACCACCGTCTCATTGGGCCGGACACTCAGGGTCAGGGAAAAATCCAATATATATCTGGTGATATCTTGGGTGCTATTACAGGTAGCGCAATAAATCAAAGTGCATTGTCTGTAGGAGGCCCTGGCGCATGAATCTGTGCAGCGGGAACGACCTCGCACCACCAGGGGCCGAGGAAACCACCGTCTCATGGGGCCGGACACTCAGGGTCATGGAAAAATCCAATATATATCTGTTGATATCTCGGGTGCTATTACAGATAGCGCAATAAATCAAAGTCCATTGCCTGTGGGAGGCCCTGGCGCATGAATCTGTGCAGCAGGAACGACCTCGGACCACCAGGGGCCGAGAAAACCGCAGTCTCACGGGGCCGGACACTCAGGGTCAGGGGAAAATCCAATATATATCTGGTGATATCTCGGGTGCTATTAGAGATAGCGCGATAAACCAAAGTGAATTGTCTGCAAGAGGCCCTGGCGCATGCATCTGTGCAGCGGGAACGACCTCGGACCACGAGGGGCAGAGAAAACCACCGTCTCATGGGGCCGGACGCTCAGGGTCGGGGAAAAATCCAATATATATCTGGTGATATCTCGGGTGCTATTAGAGGTAGCGCGATAAATCCAAGTGCATTGTCTGCGGGAGGCCGTGGCGCATGAATCTGTGCTGCGGCAACGACCTCGGTCCACCAGGAGCCGAGAAAACCACCGTTTCATGGGGCCGGACTGTCAGCGTCAGGGAAAAATCCATTATATATCTGGTGATATCTCGGGTGCTATTACAGATAGCGCGATAAATCACAGTGAATTATCTGCACGAGGCCCCTGCGCATGAATCTGTGCAGCGGGAACGACGTCGGACCACCAGGGGCCGAGAAAACCACCGACACATGAGGCCGGACACCCAAGGACATGTAAAAATTCAGAATATATCTGGTGATATCTCGGGTGCTATTATAGATAGCGCAATAAATCAAAGTGCATTGTCTGCAGGAGGCCCTGTCGCATGAATCTGTGCAGCGGGATCTACCTCGGACCACCAGGGACCCAGAAAATCACCGACACATGGGGCCGGACTGTCAAGGTCAGGGTAAAATCCAATATATATCTGGTGATATCTCGGGTGCTATTAGAGATAGCGCAATAAATCAAAGTGCATTGTCCGTATGAGAACCTTGCGCATGAATCTGTGCAGCGGGTACGACCTCGGACCACCAGGGACCGAGAAAACCACCGACTCATGGGGCCGGATACTAAGGGGCAGGGAAAAATCCAATATATATCTGGTGATATCTCGGGTGCTATTAGAGATAGCGCACTAAATCAAAGTGCATTGCCTGTAGGAGGCACTGGCGAATGAATCTGTGCAGCAGGAACGACCTCGGACCACCAGGGGCCGAGAAAATTACAGATATTCGGAATCCGTCACCCAAGGTCATGTGATAATCCAGCATATATCTGGTGATATCTCGGGTGCTATTAGAGATAGCGCAATAACTCAAAGTGCATTGTCTGTAGGAGGCACTGGCGAATGAATCTGTGCAGCGGCAACGACCTCGGACCACCAGGGGCCGAGAAAGACACCGTCTCATGGGGCCGGACACTCAGGGTCGGGGAAAAATCCAATATATATCTGGTGATATCTCGGGTGCTATTAGAGATAGCGCAATAAACCAAAGTGAATTGTCTGCAAGAGGCCCTGGCGCATGCATCTGTGCAGCGGGAACGACCTCGGACCACCAGGGGCCGAGAAAACCACCGTCCCATGGGGCCGGACACACAGGGTCGGGGAAAAATCCAGTATATATCTGATGATATCTCGGGTGCTATTAGCGATAGCGCAATAAACCAAAGTGAATTGTCTGCAAGAGGCCCTGGCGCATGCATCTGTGCAGCGGGAACGACCTCGGACCACGAGGGGCAGAGAAAACCACCGTCTCATGGGGCCGGACGCTCAGGGTCGGGGAAAAATCCAATATATATCTGGTGATATCTCGGGTGCTATTAGAGATAGCGCAATAAACCAAAGTGAATTATCTGTAGGAGGCCCTGGCGCATGAATCTGTGCAGCAGGAACGACCTCGGTCCACCAGGAGCCGAGAAAACCACCGTTTCAAGGGGCCGGACTGTCAGGGTCAGGGAAAAATCCATTATATATCTGGTGATATCTCGGGTGCTATTACAGATAGCGCGATAAATCACAGTGAATTATCTGCACGAGGCCCTTGCGCATGAATCTGTGCAGCGGGAACGACGTCGGACCACCAGGGGCCGAGAAAACCACCGACACATGAGGCCGGACACCCAAGGTCATGTAAAAATCCAGAATATATCTGGTGATATCTCGGGTGCTATTATAGATAGCGCAATAAATCAAAGTGCATTGTCTGCAGGAGGCCCTGTCGCATGAATCTGCGCAGCGGGATCTACCACGGACCACCAGGGACCCAGAAAATCACCGACACATGGGGCCGGACTGTCAAGGTCAGGGTAAAATCCAATATATATCTGGTCATATCTCGGGTGCTATTAGAGATAGCGCAATAAATCAAAGTGCATTGTCCGTATGAGACCCTTGCGCATGAATCTGTGCAGCGGGTACGACCTCGGACCACCAGGGACCGAGAATACCACCGACTCATGGGGCCGGATACTAAGGGGCAGGGAAAAATCCAATATATATCTGGTGATATCTCGGGTGCTATTAGAGATAGCGCAATAAACCAAAGTGCATTGTCTGTAGGAGGCCCTGGCGCATGAATCTGGGCAGCAGGAACGACCTCGGACCACCAGGGGCCGACAAGACCACCGTCTCATGGGGCCGGACACTCAGGGTCAGGGGAAAATCCAATATATATCTGGTGATATCTCGGGTGCTATTAGAGATAGCGCAATAAACCAAAGTGAATTATCTGCAGGAGGCCATGGCGCATGAATCTGTGCAGCGGCAACGACCTCGGACAACCAGGGGCAGAGAAAACCACCGACACATGAGGCCGGACACCCAAGGTCATGCAAAAATCCAGTATATATCTGGTGATATCTCGGGTGCCATTAGAGATAGCGCAATAAACCAAAGTGAGTTATCTGCAGGAGGCCCTGGCGCATGCATCTGTGCTGCGGGAACAACCTCGGACCACCAGGGGCCGAGAAACCCACCGTCTCATTGGGCCGTACACTCAGGGTCAGGGAAAAATCCAATATATATCTGGTGAAATCTCGGGTGCTATTACAGATAATGCAATAAACCAAAGTGAATTATCTGGAGGAGGCCCTGGCGCATGAATCTGTGCAGCGGGAACGACCTCGGACCACCAGGGGCCGAGAAAACCGCAGTCTCACGGGGCCGGACACTCAGGGTCAGGGGAAAATCCAATATATATCTGGTGATATCTCGGGTGCTATTAGAGATAGCGCAATAAACCAAAGTGAATTATCTGCAGGAGGCCCTGGCGCATGAATCTGTACAGCGGGAACGACCTCGGACCACCAGGGGCCGAGAAAACCACCGTCTCATGGGGCCGGACATTCAGGTTCAGGGAAAAATCCAATATATATCTGGTGATATCTCGGGTGCTATTACAGATAGCGCAATAAATCAAAGTGCATTGTCTGTAGGAGGCCCTGGGGCATGAATCTGGCCAGCGGGAACGACCTCGGACAACCAGGGGCCGAGAAAACCACCGTCTCAGGGGGCCGGACACTCAGGGTCAGGGGAAAAGCCAATATATATCTGGTGATATCTCGGGTGCTATTAGAGATAGCGCAATAAACCAAAGTGAGTTAGCTGCAGGATGCCCTGGCGCATGCATCTGTGCAGCGGGAACGACGTCGGACCACCAGGGGCCGAGAAAATAACCGTCTCATGGGGCCGGACACTGAGGGTCAGGGGAAAATCCAATATATATCTGGTGATATCTCGGGTGCTATTAGAGATAGCGCAATAAACGAAAGTGAATTATCTGCAGGGGGCCCTGGCGCATGAATCTGTACAGCAGGAACGACCTCGGACCACCAGGGGCCGAGAAAACCACCGTCTCATGGGGCCGGACATTCAGGTTCAGGGAAAAATCCAATATATATCTGGTGATATCTCGGGTGCTATTACAGATAGCGCAATAAATCAAAGTGCATTGTCTGTAGGAGGCCCTGGGGCATGAATCTGGCCAGCGGGAACGACCTCGGACCACCAGGGGCCGAGAAAACCACCGTCTCAGGGGGCCGGACACTCAGGGTCATGGGAAAAGCCAATATATATCTGGTGATATCTCGGGTGCTATTAGAGATAGCGCAATAAACCAAAGTGAATTAGCTGCAGGATGCCCTGGCGCATGCATCTGTGCAGCGGGAACGACGTCGGACCACCAGGGGCCGAGAAAATAACCGTCTCATGGAGCCGGACACTGAGGGTCAGGGGAAAATCCAATATATATCTGGTGATATCTCGGGTGCTATTAGAGATAGCGCAATAAACGAAAGTGAATTATCTGCAGGAGGCCCTGGCGCATGCATCTGTACAGCGGGAACGACCTCGGACCACCAGGGGCCGAGAAAACCACCGTCTCATGGGGCCGGACACTCAGGGTCAGGGGAAAATCCAATATATATCAGGTGATATCTCGGGTGCCATTAGAGATAGCGCAATAAACCAAAGTGAGTTATCTGCAGGAGACCCTGGCGCATGCATCTGTGCTGCGGGAACAACCTCGGACCACCAGGGGCCGAGAAACCCACCGTCTCATTGGGCCGTACACTCAGGGTCAGGGGAAAAGCCAATATATATCTGGTGATATCTCGTGTGCTATTAGAGATAGCGCAATAAACCAAAGTGAATTATCTGCAGGAGGCCCTGGCGCATGCATCTGTGCAGCGGGAACGACGTCGGACCACCAGGGGCCGAGAAAACAACCGTCTCATGGGGCCGGACACTCAGGGTCAGGGGAAAATTCAATATATATCTGGTGATATCTCAGGTGCTATTACAGATAGCGCAATAAATCAAAGTCCATTGTCTGTAGGAGGCCCTGGCGCATGAATCTGTGCAGCGGGAACGACCTCGGACCACCAGGGGCCGAGAAAACCACCGTCAAATGGAGCCGGACACTCAGGGTCATGTAAAAATCCAATATATATCTGGTGATATCTCGGGTGCTATTACCGATAGCGCAATGAATCAAAGTGCATTGTCTGTAGGAGGCCCTGGCGCATGAATCTGTGCAGCGGGAACGACCTCGGACCACCATGGGCCGAGAAAACCGCAGTCTCATGGGGCCGGACACTCAGGGTCATGGGAAAATCCAATATATATCTGGTGATATCTCGGGTGCTATTACAGATAGCGCAATAAATCGAAGTGCATTGTCTGTAGGAGGCCCTGGCGCATGAATCTGTGCAGCGGGAACGACCTCGCACCACCAGGGGCCGAGAAAACCACCGTCTCATGGGGCCGGACATTCAGGATCAGGGAAAAATCCAATATATATCTGGTGATATCTCGGGTGCTATTACAGATAGCGCAATAAATCAAAGTGCATTGTCTGTAGGAGGCCCTGGGGCATGAATCTGGCCAGCGGGAACGACCTCGGACCACCAGGGGCCGAGAAAACCACCGTCTCAGGGGGCCGGACACTCAGGGTCAGGGGAAAAGCCAATATATGTCTGGTGATATCTCGGGTGCCATTAGAGATAGCGCAATAAACCAAAGTGAGTTATCTGCAGTAGGCCCTGGCGCATGCATCTGTGCTGCGGGAACAACCTCGGACCACCAGGGGCCGAGAAACCCACCGTCTCATTGGGCCGGACACTCAGGGTCAGGGAAAAATCCAATATATATCTGGTGATATCTTGGGTGCTATTACAGATAGCACAATAAACCAAAGTGAATTATCTGCAGGAGGCCCTGGCGCATGCATCTGTACAGCGGGAACGACCTCGGACCACCAGGGGCCGAGAAAACCACCGTCTCATGGGGCCGGACACTCAGGGTCAGGGGAAAATCCAATATATATCAGGTGATATCTCGGGTGCCATTAGAGATAGCGCAATAAACCAAAGCGAGTTATCTGCAGGAGGCCCTGGCGCATGCATCTGTGCTGCGGGAACAACCTCGGACCACCAGGGGCCGAGAAACCCACCGTCTCATTGGGCCGGACACTCAGGGTCAGGGAAAAATGCAATATATATCTGGTGATATCTCGGGTACTATTACAGATAGCGCAATAAACCAAAGTGAATTCTCTGCAGGAAGCCTTGGCGCATGAATCTGTGCAGCGGAATCGACCTCGGACCACCAGGGGCCGAGAAAACCTCCGACAATTGGGGCCGGACACACAGGGTCGAGGAAAAATTCAATATATATCTGGTGATATCTCGGGTGCTATTGCAGATAGCGCAATAAATCAAAGTGCATTGTCTGTAGGAGGCCCTGGCGCATGAATCTGTGCAATGGGATCGACCTCGGACCACCAGGGGCCGAGAAAACCACCGACAATTGGGGCCGGACACACAGGGTCGAGGAAAAATTCAATATATATCTGGTGATATCTCGGGTGCTCTTACAGATCGCCCACTAAACCAAAGTGAATTATCTGCAGGGGGCCCTGGCGCGTGAATCTGTGCAGCGGGAACGACCTCGGACCACCAGGGGCCGAGAAAACCACCGACACATGGGGCCGCGCTGTCAGGGTCAGGGAAAAATCCAATATATATCTGGTGATATCTCGGGTGCTCTTACAGATAGCGCAATAAACCAAAGTGAATTATCTGCAGGGGGCCCTGGCGCATGAATCTGTGCAGCGGGATCGACCTCGGACCACGAGGGACCGAGAAAAACATCGACACATGGGGCCGGACTGTCAGGGTCAAGGAAAAATCCAATATTTATCTGGTGATATCTCGGGTGCTATTAGAGGTAGCGCAATAAATCAAAGTCCATTGTCTGTAGGAGGCCCTGGCGCATGAATCTGTGCAGCGGCATCGACCTCGGACCACCAGGGGCCGAGAAAAGCTCCGTCTCATGGGGCCGGACTGTCAGGGTCAGGGGTAAATCCAATATATATCTGGTGATATCTCGGGTGCTATTAGAGATAGCGGAATAAATCAAAGTGAATTATCTGCATGGGGCCCTGGCGCATGAATCTCTGCAGCGGGGTCTACCTCGGACAACGAGGGACCGAGAAGACCATCGACACATGGGGCCGGACTGTCAGGGTCAAGGAACAATCCAATATATATCTGGTGATATCTCGGATGCTATTAAAGATAGCGCAATAAATCAAAGTGCATTGTTTGCAGGAGGCCCTGGCGCATAAATCTGTGCCGCGGGAACGACCTCGGACCACCAGGGGCCGAGAAAACCACCGTCTCGTGGGGCCGGACACTTAGTGTCAGGGAAAAATCTAATATATATCTGGTGATATCTCGGGTGCTATTACAGATAGCGCAATAAATCAAAGTGCATTTTCTGTAGGAGGCCCTGGCGCATGAATCTGTGCAGCGGGATCGACCTCGGACCACCAGGGGCCGAGATAACCACCGACACATGGGGCCGGACGCTCAGGGTCAGGGAAAAATTCAATATATATCTGATGATATCTCGGGTGCTATTAGAGATAGCGCAATAAATCAAAGTGCATTATCTATAGGATGCCCTGGCGCATAAATCTGTGCAGCGGGATCGACCTCGGACCACCAGGGGCCGAGAAAACCACCGACACATGGGGCCGGATTGTCAGGGTCAGGGAAAAATCCAATATATATATGGTGATATCTCGGGTGCTATTAGAGGTAGCGCAATAAATCAAAGTCCATTGTCTGTACCAGGCACTGGCGTATGAATCTGTGCAGCAGGAACTACCTCGGACCACCAGGGGCCGAGAAAATTACAGATA
Organism: Nomia melanderi; assembly: GCF_051020985.1. Lineage (NCBI taxonomy): Eukaryota > Metazoa > Arthropoda > Insecta > Hymenoptera > Halictidae > Nomia > Nomia melanderi. Next base: position 6,414,374 of record NW_027475132.1, on the reverse strand, counting down.
TTCGGAATCCGTCACACAAGGTCATGTAAAAATCCAGCATCTATCTGATGATATCTCGGGTGCTGTTACAGATAGCGCAATAAACCAAAGTGAATTGTCTGCAGGAAGCCTTGGCGCATGAATCTGTGCAGCGGAATCGACCTCGGACCACCAGGGGCCGAGAAAACCACCGACAATTGGGGCCGGACACACAGGGTCGAGGAAAAATTCAATATATATCTGGTGATATCTCGGGTGCTATTGCAGATAGCGCAATAAATCAAAGTGCATTGTCTGTAGGAGGCCCTAGCCCATGAATCAGTGCAGCGGGAACGACCTCGGACCACCAAGGGCTGAGAAAATCACCGTCTCATGGGGCCGGGTTGGCAGGGTCAGGGAAAAATCCAATATATATCTGGTGATATCTCGGGTGCTATTGCTGATAGCGCAATAAATCAAAGTGCATTGTCTGTAGGAGGCCCTGGCGCATGAATGTGTGCAATGGGATCGACCTCGGACCACCAGGGGCCGAGAAAACCACCGACAATTGGGGCCGGACACACAGGGCCGAGCAAAAATTCAATATATATCTGGTGATATCTCGGGTGCTCTTACAGATCGCGCACTAAACCAAAGTGAATTATCTGCAGGAGGCCCTGGCGCATGAATCTGTGCAGCGGGAACGACCTCGGACCACCAGGGGCCGAGAAAACCACCGACACATGGGGCCGCGCTGTCAGGGTCAGGGAAAAATCCAATATATATCTGGTGATATCTCGGGTGCTCTTACAGATAGCGCACTAAACCAAAGTGAATTATCTGCATGGGGCCCTGGCGCATGAATCTCTGCAGCGGGGTCTACCTCGGACCACGAGGGACCGAGAAGACCATCGACACATGGGGCCGGACTGTCAGGGTCAAGGAACAATCCAATATATATCTGGTGATATCTCGGATGCTATTAAAGATAGCGCAATAAATCAAAGTGCATTGTCTGCAGGAGGCCCTGGCGCATGAATCTGTGCAGCGGGATCGACCTCGGACCACCAGGGGCCGAGAATATCACCGTCTCATGGGGCCGGACTGTTAGGGTCAGGGAAAAATCCAATATATATCTGGTGATATCTCGGGTGCTATTAGAGATAGCGCAATAAATCAAAGTGCATTGTCTGCAGGAGGCCCTAGCGCATGAATCTGTGCAGTGGGAACGACCTGGGACCACCAGGGGCCGAGAAAACAACCGTCTCATGGGGCCGGACACTCATTGTCAGGGGAAAATCCAATATATATATGGTGATATCTCGGGTGCTATTACAGATAGCACAATAAATCAAAGTGCATTGTCTGCAGCAGGCCCTGGCGCATGAATCTGTGCAGCGGGATAGACCTCGGACCACAAGGGTCCGAGAAAATCACCGTCTCATGGGGTCGGACTGGCAGGGTCAGGGAAAAATCCAATATATATCTGGTGATATCTCGGGTGCTATTAAAGATAGCAGAATAAATCAAAGTGCATTGTCTGTTGGAGGCACTGGCGCATGAATCTGTGCAGCGGGATCGACCTCGGACCACCAGGGGCCGAGGAAATCACCGTCTCATGGGGCCGGACAGACAGGGTCAGGGAAAAATCCAATATATATCTGGTGATATCTCGTGTGCTATTACAGATAGCCCAATAAATCAAAGTGCATTGTCTGTAGGAGGCCCTGGAGCGTGAATCTATGCAGCGGGATCGACCTAGGACCACCAGGGGCCGAGAAAACCACCGTGTCATGGGGTCGGACACTCAGGGTCGGGGAAAAATCCCATATACATCTGGTGATATCTCGGGTGCTATTACAGATAGCGCAATAAATCAAAGTGCATTGTCTATAGGAGGCCCTGCCGCATGAATCTGTGCAGCGGGATCGACCTCGGACCACCAGGGGCCGAGAAAACCACCGTCTCATGGGGTCGGACACTCAGGGTCAGGGAAAAATCCAATATAAATCTGGTGATATCTCGGGTGCTATTAGAGATAGCGAAATAAATCAAAGTGCATTGTCTGTAGGAGGGCATGGCGCATGAATCTGTGCAGCGGGATCGAATTCGGACCACCATGGGCCGAGAAAATCACTTTCTCATGAGGCCGGACTATCAGGGTCAGGGAAAGGTGCAATATATATCTGGTGATATCTCGGGTGCTATTAGGGATAGCGAAATAAATCAACGTGCATTGTCTGCAGGAGGCCCTGGCGCATGAATCTGTGCAGCGGGAACGACCTCGGACCACCAGGGGCCGAGAAAACCACCGTCTCATGGGGTCGGAGACTCAGGGTCAGGGAAAAATCCAATATATATCTGGTGATATCTCGGGTGCTATTAGAGATAGCGGAATAAATCAAAGTGAATTATCTGCATGGGGCCCTGGCGCATGAATCTCTGCAGCGGGGTCTACCTCGGACCACGAGGGACCGAGAAAACTATCGACACATGGGGCCGGACTGTCAGGGTCAAGGAACAATCCAATATATATCTGGTGATATCTCGGATGCTATTAAAGATAGCGCAATAAATCAAAGTGCATTGTTTGCAGGAGGCCCTGGCGCATAAATCTGTGCCGCGGGAACGACCTCGGACCACCAGGGGCCGAGAAAACCACCGTCTCGTGGGGCCGGACACTTAGTGTCAGGGAAAAATCTAATATATATCTGGTGATATCTCGGGTGCTATTACAGATAGCGCAATAAATCAAAGTGCATTTTCTGTAGGAGGCCCTGGCGCATGAATCTGTGCAGCGGGATCGACCTCGGACCACCAGGGGCCGAGATAACCACCGACACATGGGGCCGGACACTCAGGGTCAGGGAAAAATTCAATATATATCTGATGATATCTCGGGTGCTATTAGAGATAGCGCAATAAATCAAAGTGCATTATCTATAGGATGCCCTGGCGCATAAATCTGTGCAGCGGGATCGACCTCGGACCACCAGGGGCCGAGAAAACCACCGACACATGGGGCCGGATTGTCAGGGTCAGGGAAAAATCCAATATATATATGGTGATATCTCGGGTGCTATTAGAGGTAGCGCAATAAATCAAAGTCCATTGTCTGTACCAGGCACTGGCGTATGAATCTGTGCAGCAGGAACTACCTCGGACCACCAGGGGCCGAGAAAATTACAGATATTCGGAATCCGTCACACAAGGTCATGTAAAAATCCAGCATCTATCTGATGATATCTCGGGTGCTGTTACAGATAGCGCAATAAACCAAAGTGAATTGTCTGCAGGAAGCCTTGGCGCATGAATCTGTGCAGCGGAATCGACCTCGGACCACCAGGGGCCGAGAAAACCACCGACAATTGGGGCCGGACACACAGGGTCGAGGAAAAATTCAATATATATCTGGTGATATCTCGGGTGCTATTGCAGATAGCGCAATAAATCAAAGTGCATTGTCTGTAGGAGGCCCTAGCCCATGAATCAGTGCAGCGGGAACGACCTCGGACCACCAAGGGCTGAGAAAATCACCGTCTCATGGGGCCGGGTTGGCAGGGTCAGGGAAAAATCCAATATATATCTGGTGATATCTCGGGTGCTATTGCTGATAGCGCAATAAATCAAAGTGCATTGTCTGTAGGAGGCCCTGGCGCATGAATCTGTGCAATGGGATCGACCTCGGACCACCAGGGGCCGAGAAAACCACCGACAATTGGGGCCGGACACACAGGGTCGAGCAAAAATTCAATATATATCTGGTGATATCTCGGGTGCTCTTACAGATCGCGCACTAAACCAAAGTGAATTATCTGCAGGAGGCCCTGGAGCATGAATCTGTGCAGCGGGAACGACCTCGGACCACCAGGGGCCGAGAAAACCACCGACACATGGGGCCGCGCTGTCAGGGTCAGGGAAAAATCCAATATATATCTGGTGATATCTCGGGTGCTCTTACAGATAGCGCACTAAACCAAAGTGAATTATCTGCAGGGGGCCCTGGCGCATGAATCTGTGCAGCGGGATCGACCTCGGACCACGAGGGACCGAGAAAAACATCGACACATGGGGCCGGACTGTCAGGGTCAAGGAAAAATCCAATATTTATCTGGTGATATCTCGGGTGCTATTAGAGATAGCGCAATAAATCAAAGTGCATTGTCTGTAGGAGGCCCTGGCGCATGAATCTGTGCAGCGGGATTGACCTCGGACCAGCAGGGGCCGAGAAAACCACCGTCTCACGGGGCCGGACTGTCAGGGTCAGGGGTAAATCCAATATATATCTGGTGATATCTCGGGTGCTATTAGAGATAGCGAAATAAATCAAAGTGCATTGTTTGCAGGAGGCCCTGGCGCATAAATCTGTGCCGCGGGAACGACCTCGGACCACCAGGGGCCGAGAAAACCACCGTCTCATGGGGCCGGACACTCAGTGTCAGGGGAAAATCCAATATATATCTGGTGATATCTCGGGTGCTATTACAGATAGCGCAATAAAGCAAAGTGCATTGTCTGTATGAGGCCATGGCGCATGAATCTGTGCAGCGGGATCGAATTCGGACCACCAGGGGCCGAGAAAATCACTTTCTCATGAGGCCGGACTATCAGGGTCAGGGAAAGGTGCAATATATATCTGGTGATATCTCGGGTGCTATTAGGGATAGCGAAATAAATCAACGTGCATTGTCTGCAGGAGGCCCTGGCGCATGAATCTGTGCAGCGGGAACGACCTCGGACCACCAGGGGCCGAGAAAACCACCGTCTCATGGGGCGGAGACTCAGGGTCAGGGAAAAATCCAATATATATCTGGTGATATCTCGGGTGCTATTAGAGATAGCGGAATAAATCAAAGTGAATTATCTGCATGGGGCCCTGGCGCATGAATCTCTGCAGCGGGGTCTACCTCGGACCACGAGGGACCGAGAAGACCATCGACACATGGGGCCGGACTGTCAGGGTCAAGGAACAATCCAATATATATCTGGTGATATCTCGGATGCTATTAAAGATAGCGCAATAAATCAAAGTGCATTGTCTGCAGGAGGCCCTGGCGCATGAATCTGTGCAGCGGGATCGACCTCGGACCACCAGGGGCCGAGAATATCACCGTCTCATGGGGTCGGACTGGCAGGGTCAGGGAAAAATCCAATATATATCTGGTGATATCTCGGGTGCTATTAAAGATAGCGCAATAAATCAAAGTGCATTGTCTGTTGGAGGCCCTGGCGCATGAATCTGTGCAGCGGGATCGACCTCGGACCACCAGGGGCCGAGGAAATCACCGTCTCATGGGGCCGGACAGACAGGGTCAGGGAAAAATCCAATATATATCTGGTGATATCTCGTGTGCTATTACAGATAGCCCAATAAATCAAAGTGCATTGTCTGTAGGAGGCCCTGGAGCGTGAATCTGTGCAGCGGGATCGACCTAGGACCACCAGGGGCCGAGAAAACCACCGTGTCATGGGGTCGGACACTCAGGGTCGGGGAAAAATCCCATATACATCTGGTGATATCTCGGGTGCTATTACAGATAGCGCAATAAATCAAAGTGCATTGTCTATAGGAGGCCCTGCCGCATGAATCTGTGCAGCGGGATCGACCTCGGACCACCAGGGGCCGAGAAAACCACCGTCTCATGGGGTCGGACACTCAGGGTCAGGGAAAAATCCAATATATATCTGGTGATATCTCGGGTGCTATTAGGGATAGAGAAATAAATCAAAGTGCATTGTCTGCAGGAGGCCCTGGCGCATGAATCTGTGCAGCGGGAACGACCTCGGACCACCAGGGGCCGAGAAAACCACAGTCTCATGGGGTCGGACACTCAGGGTCAGGGAAAAATCCAATATAAATCTGGTGATATCTCGGGTGCTATTAGAGATAGCGAAATAAATCAAAGTGCATTGTCTGTAGGAGGCCCTGGCGCATGAATCTGTGCAGCGGGATCGACCTCGGACCACCATGGGCCGAGAAAGTCACCGTCTCATGGGGCCGGACTGTCAGGGTCAGGGCAAAATCCTATATATATCTGGTGATATCTCGGGTGCTATTAGAGATAGCGCAAAAAATCAAAGTGAATTATCCGCAGGGGGCCCCTGGCGCATGAATCTGTGCAGCGGGACGACGTCGGACCAGCAGGGGCCGAGGAAACCACCGTCTCATGGTGTCGGAGCCTCAGGGTCATGGAAAAATCCAAAATATATCTGGTGATATCTCGGGTGCTATTACAGATAGCGCAATAAATCAATGTGCACTGTCTGTAGGAGGCCCTGGCGCATGAATCTGTGCAGCGGGATCGACCTCGGACCACCATGGGCCGAGAAAGTCACCGTCTCATGGGGCCGGACTGTCAGGGTCAGGGAAAAATCCGATATATATCTGGTGATATCTCGGGTGCTATTAGAGATAGCGCAATAAATCAAAGTGAATTATCTGCATGGGGCCCTTGCGCATGAATCTGTGCAGCGGGATCTACCTGGGACCACGAGGGACCGAGAAAACCATCGACACATGGGGCCGGACTCTCAGGGTCAAGGAAAAATCCAATATATATCTGGTGATATCTCGGGTGCTATTAGAGATAGCGCAAAAAATCAAAGTGAATTATCTGCAGGGGGCCCTGGCGCATGAATCTGTGCAGCGGGATCTACCTGGGACCACGAGGGACCGAGATAACCACCGACACATGGGGCCGGACACTCAGGGTCAGGGAAAAATTCAATATATATCTGGTGATATCTCGGGTGCTATTAGAGATAGCGCAATAAATCAAAGTGCATTATCTATAGGATGCCCTGGCGCATAAATCTGTGCAGCGGGATCGACCTCGGACCACCAGGGGCCGAGAAAACCACCGTCTCATGGGGCCGGAATGTCAGGGTCAGGGAAAAATCCGATATATATCTGGTGATATCTCGGGTGCTATTAGAGATAGCGAAATAAATCAAAGTGCATTGTTTGCAGGAGGCCCTGGCGCATAAATCTGTGCCGCGGGAACGACCTCGGACCACCAGGGGCCGAGAAAACCACCGTCTCATGGGGCCGGACACTCAGTGTCAGGGGAAAATCCAATATATATCTGGTGATATCTCGGGTGCTATTACAGATAGCGCAATAAAGCAAAGTGCATTGTCTGTATGAGGCCATGGCGCATGAATCTGTGCAGCGGGATCGAATTCGGACCACCAGGGGCCGAGAAAATCACTTTCTCATGAGGCCGGACTATCAGGGTCAGGGAAAGGTGCAATATATATCTGGTGATATCTCGGGTGCTATTAGGGATAGCGAAATAAATCAACGTGCATTGTCTGCAGGAGGCCCTGGCGCATGAATCTGTGCAGCGGGAACGACCTCGGACCACCAGGGGCCGAGAAAACCACCGTCTCATGGGGCGGAGACTCAGGGTCAGGGAAAAATCCAATATATATCTGGTGATATCTCGGGTGCTATTAGAGATAGCGGAATAAATCAAAGTGAATTATCTGCATGGGGCCCTGGCGCATGAATCTCTGCAGCGGGGTCTACCTCGGACCACGAGGGACCGAGAAGACCATCGACACATGGGGCCGGACTGTCAGGGTCAAGGAACAATCCAATATATATCTGGTGATATCTCGGATGCTATTAAAGATAGCGCAATAAATCAAAGTGCATTGTCTGCAGGAGGCCCTGGCGCATGAATCTGTGCAGCGGGATCGACCTCGGACCACCAGGGGCCGAGAATATCACCGTCTCATGGGGTCGGACTGGCAGGGTCAGGGAAAAATCCAATATATATCTGGTGATATCTCGGGTGCTATTAAAGATAGCGCAATAAATCAAAGTGCATTGTCTGTTGGAGGCCCTGGCGCATGAATCTGTGCAGCGGGATCGACCTCGGACCACCAGGGGCCGAGGAAATCACCGTCTCATGGGGCCGGACAGACAGGGTCAGGGAAAAATCCAATATATATCTGGTGATATCTCGTGTGCTATTACAGATAGCCCAATAAATCAAAGTGCATTGTCTGTAGGAGGCCCTGGAGCGTGAATCTGTGCAGCGGGATCGACCTAGGACCACCAGGGGCCGAGAAAACCACCGTGTCATGGGGTCGGACACTCAGGGTCGGGGAAAAATCCCATATACATCTGGTGATATCTCGGGTGCTATTACAGATAGCGCAATAAATCAAAGTGCATTGTCTATAGGAGGCCCTGCCGCATGAATCTGTGCAGCGGGATCGACCTCGGACCACCAGGGGCCGAGAAAACCACCGTCTCATGGGGTCGGACACTCAGGGTCAGGGAAAAATCCAATATATATCTGGTGATATCTCGGGTGCTATTAGGGATAGAGAAATAAATCAAAGTGCATTGTCTGCAGGAGGCCCTGGCGCATGAATCTGTGCAGCGGGAACGACCTCGGACCACCAGGGGCCGAGAAAACCACAGTCTCATGGGGTCGGACACTCAGGGTCAGGGAAAAATCCAATATAAATCTGGTGATATCTCGGGTGCTATTAGAGATAGCGAAATAAATCAAAGTGCATTGTCTGTAGGAGGCCCTGGCGCATGAATCTGTGCAGCGGGATCGACCTCGGACCACCATGGGCCGAGAAAGTCACCGTCTCATGGGGCCGGACTGTCAGGGTCAGGGCAAAATCCTATATATATCTGGTGATATCTCGGGTGCTATTAGAGATAGCGCAAAAAATCAAAGTGAATTATCCGCAGGGGGCCCCTGGCGCATGAATCTGTGCAGCGGGACGACGTCGGACCAGCAGGGGCCGAGGAAACCACCGTCTCATGGTGTCGGAGCCTCAGGGTCATGGAAAAATCCAAAATATATCTGGTGATATCTCGGGTGCTATTACAGATAGCGCAATAAATCAATGTGCACTGTCTGTAGGAGGCCCTGGCGCATGAATCTGTGCAGCGGGATCGACCTCGGACCACCATGGGCCGAGAAAGTCACCGTCTCATGGGGCCGGACTGTCAGGGTCAGGGAAAAATCCGATATATATCTGGTGATATCTCGGGTGCTATTAGAGATAGCGCAATAAATCAAAGTGAATTATCTGCATGGGGCCCTTGCGCATGAATCTGTGCAGCGGGATCTACCTGGGACCACGAGGGACCGAGAAAACCATCGACACATGGGGCCGGACTCTCAGGGTCAAGGAAAAATCCAATATATATCTGGTGATATCTCGGGTGCTATTAGAGATAGCGCAAAAAATCAAAGTGAATTATCTGCAGGGGGCCCTGGCGCATGAATCTGTGCAGCGGGATCTACCTGGGACCACGAGGGACCGAGATAACCACCGACACATGGGGCCGGACACTCAGGGTCAGGGAAAAATTCAATATATATCTGGTGATATCTCGGGTGCTATTAGAGATAGCGCAATAAATCAAAGTGCATTATCTATAGGATGCCCTGGCGCATAAATCTGTGCAGCGGGATCGACCTCGGACCACCAGGGGCCGAGAAAACCACCGTCTCATGGGGCCGGAATGTCAGGGTCAGGGAAAAATCCGATATATATCTGGTGATATCTCGGGTGCTATTAGAGATAGGGCAATAAATCAAAGTGAATTATCTGCATGGGGCCCTGGCGCATGAATCTCTGCAGCGGGGTGTACCTCGGACCACGAGGGACCGAGAAGACCATCGACACATGGGGCCGGACTGTCAGGGTCAAGGAACAATCCAATATATATCTGGTGATATCTCGGATGCTATTAAAGATAGCGCAATAAATCAAAGTGCATTGTCTGCAGGAGGCCCTGGCGCATGTATCTGTGCAGCGGGATCGACCTCGGACCACCAGGGGCCGAGAATATCACCGTCTCATGGGGTCGGACTGGCAGGGTCAGGGAAAAATCCAATATATATCTGGTGATATCTCGGGTGCTATTAAAGATAGCGCAATAAATCAAAGTGCATTGTCTGTTGGAGGCCCTGGCGCATGAATCTGTGCAGCGGGATCGACCTCGGACCACCAGGGGCCGAGGAAATCACCGTCTCATGGGGCCGGACAGACAGGGTCAGGGAAAAATCCAATATATATCTGGCGATATCTCGGGTGCTATTAGAGATAGCGCAATAAACCAAAGTGAACTATCTGCAGGGGGCCCTGGCTCATGAATCTGTGCAGCGGGAACGACCTAGGACCACCAGTGGCCGAGAAAACCACCGACACATGGGGCCGGACTGTCAGGGTCAGGGAAAAATCCAATATATATATGGTGATATCTGGGGTGCTATTAGAGGTAGCGCAATAAATCAAAGTCCATTGTCTGTACGAGGCACTGGCGTATGAATCTGTGCAGCAGGAACTACCTCGGACCACCAGGGGCCGAGAAAATTACAGATATTCGGAGTCCGTCACACAAGGTCATGTAAAAATCCAGCATCTATCTGATGATATCTCGGGTACTGTTACAGATAGCGCAATAAACCAAAGTGAATTCTCTGCAGGAAGCCTTGGCGCATGAATCTGTGCAGCGGAATCGACCTCGGACCACCAGGGGCCGAGAAAACCACCGACAATTGGGGCCGGACACACAGGGTCGAGGAAAAATTCAATATAAATCTGGTGATATCTCGGGTGCTATTGCAGATAGCGCAATAAATCAAAGTGCATTGTCTGTAGGAGGCCCTAGCCCATGAATCTGTCCAGCGGGAACGACCTCGGACCACCAAGGGCTGAGAAAATCACCGTCTCATGGGGCCGGGTTGGCAGGGTCAGGGAAAATCCAATATATATCTGGTGATATCTAGGGTGCTCTTACAGATAGCGCACTAAACCAAAGTAAATTATCTACAGCGGGCCCTGGCGCATGAATCTGTGCAGCGGGAACGACCTCGGACCACCAGGGGCCGAGAAAACCACCGACACATGGGGCCGCGCTGTCAGGGTCGGGGAAAAATCCAATATATATCTGGTGATATCTCGGGTGCTATTAGAGATAGCGCAATAAACCAAAGTGAATTATCTATAGGATGCCCTGGCGCATAAATCTGTGCAGCGGGATCGACCTCGGACCACGAGGGACCGAGAAAAACATCGACACATGGGGCCGGACTGTCAGGGTCAAGGAAAAATCCAATATTTATCTGGTGATATCTCGGGTGCTATTAGAGATAGCGCAATAAATCAAAGTGCATTGTCTGTAGGAGGCCCTGGCGCATGAATCTGTGCAGAGGGATTGACCTCGGACCAGCAGGGGCCGAGAAAACCACCGTCTCACGGGGCCGGACACTTAGTGTCAGGGGAAAATCCAATATATATCTGGTGATATCTCGGGTGCTATTAGAAGTAGCGCAATAAATCAAAGTCCATTGTCTGTACGAGGCACTGGCGTATGAATCTGAGCAGCAGGAACTACCTCGGACCACCAGGGGCCGAGAAAATTACAGATATTCGGAATCCGTCACACAAGGTCATGTAAAAATCCAGCATCTATCTGATGATATTTCGGGTGCTGTTACAGATAGCGCAATAAACCAAAGTGCATTGTCTGTAGCAGGCCCTGGCGCATGAATCTGTGCAGCGGGATCGACCTCGGACCACCAGGGGCCGAGAAAACCACCGTCTCATGGGGTCGGACACTCAGGGTCAGGGAAAAATCCAATATATATCTGGTGATATCTCGGGTGCTATTAGTAATAGCGCAATAAATCAATGTGAATTATCTGCAGGGGGCGCTGGCGCATGAATCTGTGCACCGGGATCGACCTCGACCCACCAGGGGCCGAGAAAACCACCGTCTCATGGGGCCGGACACTCATTGTCAGGGGAAAATCCAATATATATATGGTGATATCTCGGGTGCTATTACAGATACCACAATAAATCAAAGTGCATTGTCTGTAGGAGGCCCTGGCGCATGAATCTGTGCAGCGGGATCGACCTCGGACCACCAGGGGCCGAGAAAACCACCGTCTCATGGGGTCGGACACTCAGGGTCAGGGAAGAATCCAATTTATATCTGGTGATATCTCGGGTGCTATTAGGGATAGCGAAATAAACCAATGTGCATTGTCTGCAGGAGGCCCTGGCGCATGAATCTGTGCAGCGGGAACGACCACGGACCACCAGGGGCCGAGAAAACCACCGTCTCATGGGGTCGGAGACTCAGGGTCAGGGAAAAATCCAATATATATCTGGTGATATCTCGGGTGCTATTAGAGATAGCGGAATAAATCAAAGTGAATTATCTGCATGGGGCCCTGGCGCATGAATCTCTGCAGCGGGGTCTACCTCGGACCACGAGGGACCGAGAAGACCATCGACACATGGGGCCGGACTGTCAGGGTCAAGGAACAATCCAATATATATCTGGTGATATCTCGGATGCTATTAAAGATAGCGCAATAAACCAAAGTGAATTGCCTGCAGGAAGCCTTGGCGCATGAATCTGTTCAGCCGGATCGACCTCGGACTACGAGGGACCGAGTAAACCATCGACACATGGGGCCGGACTGTCAGGGTCAGGGAAAAATCCAATATATATCTGGTGATATCTCGGGTGCTATTAGAGATAGCGCAATAAATCAAAGTGAATTATCTGCATGGGGCCCTGGCGCATGAATCTGTGCAGCGTGATCTACCTGGGACCACGAGGGACCGAGAAAACCATCGACACATGGAGCCGGACTGTCAGGGTCAAGGAAAAATCCAATATATATCTGGTGATATCTCGGGTGCTATAAGAGATAGCGAAATAAATCAAATTGCATTGTCTGCAGGAGGCCCTGGCGCATGAAACTGTGCTGCGGGAACGACCTCGGACCAGCAGGGGCCGAGAAAACTACCGTCTCATGGGGCCGGACACTCTGGGTCAGGGAAAAATCCAATATATATCTGGTGATATCTCGGGTGCTATTGCAGATAGCGCAATAAATCAAAGTGCATTGTCTGTTGGAGGCCCTGTCGCATGAATCTGTGCAGCGGCATCGACCTCGGACCACCAGGGGCGGAGAAAAGCTCCGTCTCATGGGGCCGGACTGTCAGGGTCAGGGATAAATCCAATATATATCTGGTGATATCTCGGGTGCTATTAGAGATGGCGAAATAAACCAAAGTGAATTGCCTGCAGGAAGCCTTGGCGCATGAATCTGTTCAGCCGGATCGACCTCGGACCACGAGGGACCGAGAAAACCATCGCCACATGGGGCCGGACTGTCAGGGTCAAGGAAAAATGCAATATATATCTGGTAATATCTCGGGTCCTATTAGAGATAGCGAAATAAATCAAAGTGCGTTGTCTGTAGGGGGCCCTGGCGCATGAATCTGTGCAGCGGGATCGACCTCGGACCAACAGGGGCCGAGAAAACCACCGTCTCATGGGGTCGGACACTCAGGGTCAGGGAAAAATCCAATATATATCTGGTGATATCTCGGGTGCTATTAGGGATAGCGAAATAAATCAACGTGCATTGTCTGCAGGAGGCCCTGGCGCATGAATCTGTGCAGCGGGAACGACCACGGACCACCAGGGGCCGAGAAAACCACCGTCTCATGGGGTCGGAGACTCAGGGTCAGGGAAAAATCCAATATATATCTGGTGATATCTCGGGTGCTATTAGAGATAGCGGAATAAATCAAAGTGAATTATCTGCATGGGGCCCTGGCGCATGAATCTCTGCAGCGGGGTCTACCTCGGACCACGAGGGACCGAGAAGACCATCGACACATGGGGCCGGACTGTCAGGGTCAAGGAACAATCCAATATATATCTGGTGATATCTCGGATGCTATTAAAGATAGCGCAATAAATCAAAGTGCATTGTCTGCAGGAGGCCCTGGCGCATGGATCTGTGCAGCGGGATCGACCTCGGACCACCAGGGGCCGAGAAAACCACCGTCTCATGGGGTCGGACACTCAGGGTCAGGGAAAAATCCAATATATATCTGGTGATATCTCGGGTGCTATTAGGGATAGCGAAATAAACCAATGTGCATTGTCTGCAGGAGGCCCTGGCGCATGAATCTGTGCAGCGGGATCGACCTCGGACCACCATGGGCCGAGAAAGTCACCGTCTCATGGGGCCGGACTGTCAGGGTCAGGGAAAAATCCTATATATATCTGGTGATATCTCGGGTGCTATTAATGATAGCGCAATAAATCAAAGTGCATTGTCTGCAGGAGGCCCTGGCGCATGGATCTGTGCAGCGGGATCGACCTCGGACCACCAGGGGCCGAGAATATCACCGTCTCATGGGGCCGGACTGTTAGGGTCAGGGAAAAATCCAATATATATCTGGTGATATCTCGGGTGCTATTAGAGATAGCGCAATAAATCAAAGTGCATTGTCTGCAGGAGGCCCTAGCGCATGAATCTGTGCAGTGGGAACGACCTGGGACCACCAGGGGCCGAGAAAACTACCGTCTCATGGGGCCGGACACTCATTGTCAGGGGAAAATCCAATATATATATATTGATATCTCGGGTGCTATTACAGATAGCACAATAAATCAAAGTGCATTGTCTGTAGCAGGCCCTGGCGCATGGATCTGTGCAGCGGGATCGACCTCGGACCACCAGGGGCCGAGAATATCACCGTCTCATGGGGCCGGACTGTTAGGGTCAGGGAAAAATCCAATATATATCTGGTGATATCTCGGGTGCTATTAGAGGTAGCGCAATAAATCAAAGCGCATTGTCTGTAGGAGGCACTGGCGAATGAATCTGTGCAGCAGGAACTACCTCGGACCACCAGGGGCCGAGAAAATTACAGATATTCGGAATCCGTCACCCAAGGTCTTGTAAAAATCCAGCATATATCTTTTGATATCTCGGGTGCTATTACAGATCGCGCAATAAACCAAAGTGAATTGCCTGCAGGAGGCCTTGGCGCATGAATCTGTTCAGCCGGATCGACCTCGGACTACGAGGGACCGAGTAAACCATCGACACATGGGGCCGGACTGTCAGGGTCTGGGAAAAATCCAATATATATCTGGTGATATCTCGGGTGCTATTAGAGATAGCGCAATAAATCAAAGCGCATTGTCTGTAGGAGGCACTGGCGAATGAATCTGTGCAGCAGGAACTACCTCGGACCACCAGGGGCCGAGAAAATTACAGATATTCGGAATCCGTCACCCAAGGTCATGTAAAAATCCAGCATATATCTTTTGATATCTCGGGTGCTATTACAGATCGCGCAATAAACCAAAGTGAATTGCCTGCAGGAGGCCTTGGCGCATGAATCTGTTCAGCCGGATCGACCTCGGACTACGAGGGACCGAGTAAACCATCGACACATGGGGCCGGACTGTCAGGGTCTGGGAAAAATCCAATATATATCTGGTGATATCTCGGGTGCTATTAGAGATAGCGCAATAAATCAAAGCGCATTGTCTGTAGGAGGCACTGGCGAATGAATCTGTGCAGCAGGAACTACCTCGGACCACTAGGGGCCGAGAAAATTACAGATATTCGGAATCCGTCACCCAAGGTCATGTAAAAATCCAGCATATATCTTTTGATATCTCGGGTGCTATTACAGATCGCGCAATAAACCAAAGTGAATTGCCTGCAGGAAGCCTTGGCGCATGAATCTGTTCAGCCGGATCGACCTCGGACTACGAGGGACCGAGTAAACCATCGACACATGGGGCCGGACTGTCAGGGTCAAGGAAAAATCCAATATATATCTGGTGATATCTCGGGTGCTATTAGAGATAGCGCAATAAATCAAAGTGCATTGTCTGTAGGAGGCCCTGGCGCATGAATCTGTGCAGCGGGATCGACCTCGGACCACCAGGGGCCGAGGAAATCACCGTCTCATGGGGCCGGACAGACAGGGTCAGGGAAAAATCCAATATATATCTGGTGATATCTCGTGTGCTATTACAGATAGCGCAATAAATCAAAGTGCATTGTCTGTAGGAGGCCCTGGAGCGTGAATCTGTGCAGCGGGATCGACCTAGGACCACCAGGGGCCGAGAAAACCACCGTGTCATGGGGTCGGACACTCATTGTCAGGGGAAAATCCAATATATATATGGTGATATCTCGGGTGCTATTACAGATACCACAATAAATCAAAGTCCATTGTCTGTAGGAGGCCCTGGCGCATGAATCTGTGCAGCGGGATCGACCTCGGACCACCAGGGGCCGAGAAAACCACCGTCTCATGGGGTCGGACACTCAGGGTCAGGGAAAAATCCAATTTATATCTGGTGATATCTCGGGTGCTATTAGGGATAGCGAAATAAACCAATGTGCATTGTCTGCAGGAGGCCCTGGCGCATGAATCTGTGCAGCGGGATCGACCTCGGACCAACAGGGGCCGAGAAAACCACCGTCTCATGGGGTCGGACACTCAGGGTTAGGGAAAAATCCAATATATATCTGGTGATATCTCGGGTGCTATTAGGGATAGCGAAATAAATCAACGTGCATTGTCTGCAGGAGGCCCTGGCGCATGAATCTGTGCAGCGGGAACGACCTCGGACCACCAGGGGCTGAGAAAACCACCGTCTCATGGGGTCGGAGACTCAGGGTCAGGGAAAAATCCAATATATATCTGGTGATATCTCGGGTGCTATTAGAGATAGCGGAATAAATCAAAGTGAATTATCTGCATGGGGCCCTGGCGCATGAATCTCTGCAGCGGGGTCTACCTCGGACCACGAGGGACCGAGAAGACCATCGACACATGGGGCCGGACTGTCAGGGTCAAGGAACAATCCAATATATATCTGGTGATATCTCGGATGCTATTAAAGATAGCGCAATAAATCAAAGTGCATTGTCTGCAGGAGGCCCTGGCGCATGAATCTGTGCAGCGGGATCGACCTCGGACCACCAGGGTCCGAGAATATCACCGTCTCATGGGGCCGGACTGTTAGGGTCAGGGAAAAATCCAATATATATCTGGTGATATCTCGGGTGCTATTAGAGATAGCGCAATAAATCAAAGTGCATTGTCTGCAGGAGGCCCTGGCGCATGAATCTGTGCAGCGGGATCGACCTCGGACCACCAGGGGCCGAGAATATCACGGTCTCATGGGGCCGGACTGTTAGGGTCAGGGAAAAATCCAATATATATCTGGTGATATCTCGGGTGCTATTAGAGATAGCGCAATAAATCAAAGTGCATTGTCTGCAGGAGGCCCTAGCGCATGAATCTGTGCAGTGGGAACGACCTGGGACCACCAGGGGCCGAGAAAACTACCGTCTCATGGGGCCGGACACTCATTGTCATGGAAAAATCCAAAATATATCTGGTGATATCTCGGGTGCTATTACAGATAGCGCAATAAATCAATGTGCACTGTCTGTAGGAGGCCCTGGCGCATGAATCTGTGCAGCGGGAACGACCTCGGACCCGTAGGGGCCGAGAAAACCACCGTCTCATGGGGTCGGACACTCAGGGTCAGGGAAAAATCCAATATATATCTGGTGATATCTCGGGTGCTATTAGGGATAGCGAAATAAATCAACGTGCATTGTCTGCAGGAGGCCCTGGCGCATGAATCTGTGCAGCGGGAACGACCTCGGACCACCAGGGGCCGAGAAAACCACCGTCTCATGGGGTCGGAGACTCAGGGTCAGGGAAAAATCCAATATATATCTGGTGATATCTCGGGTGCTATTAGAGATAGCGGAATAAATCAAAGTGAATTATCTGCATGGGGCCCTGGCGCATGAATCTCTGCAGCGGGGTCTACCTCGGACCACGAGGGACCGAGAAGACCATCGACACATGGGGCCGGACTGTCAGGGTCAGGGAAAAATCCAATATATATCTGGTGATATCTCGGGTGCTATTAGAGATAGCGCAATAAATCAAAGTGCATTGTCTGCAGGAGGCCCTAGCGCATGAATCTGTGCAGTGGGAACGACCTGGAACCACCAGGGGCCGAGAAAACTACCGTCTCATGGGGCCGGACACTCATTGTCAGGGGAAAATCCAATATATATATATGGTGATATCTCGGATGCTATAACAGATAGCGCAATAGATCAAAGTGCATTGTGTGTAGGAGGCCCTGGCGCATGAATCTGTGCAGCGGGATTGACCTCGGACCAGCAGGGGCCGAGAAAACCACCGTCTCACGGGGCCGGACACTTAGTGTCAGGGGAAAATCCAATATATATCTGGTGATATCTCGGGTGCTATTACAGATAGCGCAATAAATCAAAGTGCATTTTCTGTAGGAAGCCCTGGTGCATGAATCTGTGCAGCAGGAACGACCTCGGACCACCAGGCGCCGAGAAAATTACCGTCTCATGGGGCCGGACACTCAGGGTCATGGAAAAATCCAATATATATCTGGTGATATCTCGGGTGCTATTAAAGATAGCGCAATAAACCAAAGTGCATTGTCTGCAGGAGGTCCTGGCGCATGAGTCTGTGCAGCGGGAACGACCTCGGACCACCAGGGGCCGAGAAAACTACCGTCTCATGGGGCCGGACTGTCAGTGTCATGGAAAAATCCAATATATATCTGGTGATATCTCGGGTGCTATTAGAGATAGCGGAATAAATCAAAGTGCATTGTCTGTAGGAGGCACTGGCGAATGAATCTGTGCAGCAGGAACGACCTCGGACCACCAGGCGCCGAGAAAATTACCGTCTCATGGGGCCGGACACTCAGGGTCATGGAAAAATCCAATATATATCTGGTGATATCTCGGGTGCTATTAAAGATAGCGCAATAAACCAAAGTGCATTGTCTGCAGGAGGTCCTGGCGCATGAATCTGTGCAGCGGGAACGACCTCGGACCACCAGGGGCCGAGAAAACTACCGTCTCATGGGGCCGGACTGTCAGGGTCAGGGAAAAATCCAATATATATATGGTGATATCTCGGGTGCTATTAGAGTTAGGGCAATAAACCAAAGGTAATTATCTATAGGAGGCCCTGGCGCATGCATCTGTGCAGCGGGAACGACCTCGGACCTCCAGGGGCCGAGAAAACCACCGTCTCATGGGGCCGGACTGTCAGGGTCAGAGAAAAATCCAATATATATCTGGTGATATCTCGGGTGCTATTGCAGATAGCATAATAAATCAAAGTGCATTGTCTGTAGGAGGCCCTGGCGCATGAATCTGTGCAGCGGGATCGACCTCGGACCACCAGGGGCCGAGAAAACTACCGTCTCATGGGGCCGGACTGTCAGGGTCAGGGAAAAATCCAATATATATCTGGTGATATCTCGGGAGCTATTACAGATAGCGCAATAAATCAAAGTGCATTGTCTGTAGGAGGCCCTAGCGCATGAATCTGTGCAGCGGGATCGACCTCGGACCACCAGGGGCCGAGAACATCACCGTCTCATGGGGCCGGACTGTCAGGGTCTGGGAAAAATCCAATATATATCTGGTGATATCTCGGTTGCTATTAGAGATAGCGGAATAAATCAAAGTGCATTGTCTGTAGGAGGCACTGTCGAATGAATCTGTTCAGCAGGAACGACCTCGGACCACCAGGCGCCGAGAAAATTACCGTCTCATGGGGCCGGACACTCAGGGTCATGGAAAAATCCAATATATATCTGGTGATATCTCGGGTGCTATTAAAGATAGCGCAATAAACCAAAGTGCATTGTCTGCAGGAGGTCCTGGCGCATGAGTCTGTGCAGCGGGAACGACCTCGGACCACCAGGGGCCGAGAAAACTACCGTCTCATGGGGCCGGACTGTCAGGGTCAGGGAAAAATCCAATATATATCTGGTGATATCTCGGGAGCTATTACAGATAGCGCAATAAATCAAAGTGCATTGTCTGTAGGAGGCCCTGGCGCATGAATCTGTGCAGCGGGATCGACCTCGGACCACCAGGGGCCGAGAACATCACAGTCTCATGGGGCCGGACTGTCAGGGTCAGGGAAAAATCCAATATATATCTGGTGATATCTCGGGTGCTATTAGGGATAGCGGAATAAATCAAAGTGCATTGTCTGTAGGAGGCACTGGCGAATGAATCTGTGCAGCAGGAACGACCTCGGACCACCAGGCGCCGAGGAAAATTAGAGATATTCGGAATCCGTCACCGAAGGTCATGTAAAAATCCAGCATATATCTGGTGATATCTCGGGTGCTATTAGAGATAGCGGAATAAATCAAAGTGCATTGTCTGTAGGAGGCACTGGCGAATGAATCTGTGCAGTAGGAACGACCTCGGACCACCAGGCGCCGAGAAAATTACCGTCTCATGGGGCCGGACACTCAGGGTCATGGAAAGATCCAATATATATCTGGTGATATCTCGGGTGCTATTAAAGATAGCGCAATAAACCAAAGTGCATTGTCTGCAGGAGGTCCTGGCGCATGAGTCTGTGCAGCGGGAACGACCTCGGACCACCAGGGGCCGAGAAAACTACCGTCTCATGGGGCCGGACTGTCAGGGTCAGGGAAAAATCCAATATATATCTGGTGATATCTCGGGAGCTATTACAGATAGCGCAATAAATCAAAGTGCATTGTCTGTAGGGGGCCCTGGCGCATGAATCTGTGCAGCGGGATCGACCTCGGACCACCAGGGGCCGAGAACATCACAGTCTCATGGGGCCGGACTGTCAGGGTCAGGGAAAAATCCAATATATATCTGGTGATATCTCGGGTGCTATTAGGGATAGCGGAATAAATCAAAGTGCATTGTCTGTAGGAGGCACTGGCGAATGAATCTGTGCAGCAGGAACGACCTCGGACCACCAGGCGCCGAGGAAAATTACAGATATTCGGAATCCGTCACCGAAGGTCATGTAAAAATCCAGCATATATCTGGTGATATCTCGGGTGCTATTACAGATAGCGCAATAAACCAAAGTGAATTATCTGCAGGAGGCCCTGGCGCATGAATCTGTGCAGCGGGAACGACCTCGGACCACCAGGGGCCTAGAAAACCACCGTCTCATGGGGCCGGAAACTCGGGGTCAGGGGAAAATCCAATATATATCTGGTGATATCTCGGGTGCTATTACAGATAGCGCAATAAACCGAAGTGCATTGTCTGCAGAAGGTCCTGGCGCATGAATCTGTGCAGCGGGAACGACCTCGGACCACCAGGGGCCGAGAGAACTACCGTCTCATGGGGCCGGACTGTCAGGGTCAGGGAAAAATCCAATATATATCTGGTGATATCTCGGGTGCTATTAGAGATAGCGCAATAAATCAAAGCGCATTGTCTGTAGGAGGCACTGGCGAATGAATCTGTGCAGCAGGAACTACCTCGGACCACCAGGGGCCGAGAAAATTACAGATATTCGGAATCCGTCACCCAAGGTCATGTAAAAATCCAGCATATATCTTTTGATATCTCGGGTGCTATTACAGATCGCGCAATAAACCAAAGTGAATTGCCTGCAGGAGGCCTTGGCGCATGAATCTGTTCAGCCGGATCGACCTCGGACTACGAGGGACCGAGTAAACAATCGACACATGGGGCCGGACTGTCAGGGTCTGGGAAAAATCCAATATATATCTGGTGATATCTCGGGTGCTATTAGAGATAGCGCAATAAATCAAAGCGCATTGTCTGTCGGAGGCACTGGCGAATGAATCTGTGCAGCAGGAACTACCTCGGACCACTAGGGGCCGAGAAAATTACAGATATTCGGAATCCGTCACCCAAGGTCATGTAAAAATCCAGCATATATCTTTTGATATCTCGGGTGCTATTACAGATCGCGCATTAAACCAAAGTGAATTGCCTGCAGGAAGCCTTGGCGCATGAATCTGTTCAGCCGGATCGACCCCGGACTACGAGGGACCGAGTAAACCATCGACACATGGGGCCGGACTGTCAGGGTCAAGGAAAAATCCAATATATATCTGGTGATATCTCGGGTGCTATTAGAGATAGCGCAATAAATCAAAGTGCATTGTCTGTAGGAGGCCCTGGCGCATGAATCTGTGCAGCGGGATCGACCTCGGACCACCAGGGGCCGAGGAAATCACCGTCTCATGGGGCCGGACAGACAGGGTCAGGGAAAAATCCAATATATATCTGGTGATATCTCGTGTGCTATTACAGATAGCGCAATAAATCAAAGTGCATTGTCTGTAGGAGGCCCTGGAGCGTGAATCTGTGCAGCGGGATCGACCTAGGACCACCAGGGGCCGAGAAAACCACCGTGTCATGGGGTCGGACACTCATTGTCAGGGGAAAATCCAATATATATATGGTGATATCTCGGGTGCTATTACAGATACCACAATAAATCAAAGTCCATTGTCTGTAGGAGGCCCTGGCGCATGAATCTGTGCAGCGGGATCGACCTCGGACCACCAGGGGCCGAGAAAACCACCGTCTCATGGGGTCGGACACTCAGGGTCAGGGAAAAATCCAATTTATATCTGGTGATATCTCGGGTGCTATTAGGGATAGCGAAATAAACCAATGTGCATTGTCTGCAGGAGGCCCTGGCGCATGAATCTGTGCAGCGGGATCGACCTCGGACAAACAGGGGCCGAGAAAACCACCGTCTCATGGGGTCGGAGACTCAGGGTCAGGGAAAAATCCAATATATATCTGGTGATATCTCGGGTGCTATTAGAGATAGCGGAATAAATCAAAGTGAATTATCTGCATGGGGCCCTGGCGCATGAATCTCTGCAGCGGGGTCTACCTCGGACCACGAGGGACCGAGAAGACCATCGACACATGGGGCCGGACTGTCAGGGTCAAGGAACAATCCAATATATATCTGGTGATATCTCGGATGCTATTAAAGATAGCGCAATAAATCAAAGTGCATTGTCTGCAGGAGGCCCTGGCGCATGAATCTGTGCAGCGGGATCGACCTCGGACCACCAGGGTCCGAGAATATCACCGTCTCATGGGGCCGGACTGTTAGGGTCAGGGAAAAATCCAATATATATCTGGTGATATCTCGGGTGCTATTAGAGATAGCGCAATAAATCAAAGTGCATTGTCTGCAGGAGGCCCTGGCGCATGAATCTGTGCAGCGGGATCGACCTCGGACCACCAGGGGCCGAGAATATCACCGTCTCATGGGGCCGGACTGTTAGGGTCAGGGAAAAATCCAATATATATCTGGTGATATCTCGGGTGCTATTAGAGATAGCGCAATAAATCAAAGTGCATTGTCTGCAGGAGGCCCTAGCGCATGAATCTGTGCAGTGGGAACGACCTGGGACCACCAGGGGCCGAGAAAACTACCGTCTCATGGGGCCGGACACTCATTGTCAGGGGAAAATCCAATATATCTCTGGTGATATCTCGGGTGCTATTACAGATACCACAATAAATCAAAGTGCATTGTCTGTAGGAGGCCCTGGCGCATGAATCTGTGCAGCGGGATCGACCTCGGACCACCAGGGGCCGAGAACATCACCGTCTCATGGGGCCGGACTGTCAGGGTCTGGGAAAAATCCAATATATATCTGGTGATATCTCGGTTGCTATTAGAGATAGCGGAATAAATCAAAGTGCATTGTCTGTAGGAGGCACTGTCGAATGAATCTGTTCAGCAGGAACGACCTCGGACCACCAGGCGCCGAGAAAATTACCGTCTCATGGGGCCGGACACTCAGGGTCATGGAAAAATCCAATATATATCTGGTGATATCTCGGGTGCTATTAAAGATAGCGCAATAAACCAAAGTGCATTGTCTGCAGGAGGTCCTGGCGCATGAGTCTGTGCAGCGGGAACGACCTCGGACCACCAGGGGCCGAGAAAACTACCGTCTCATGGGGCCGGACTGTCAGGGTCAGGGAAAAATCCAATATATATCTGGTGATATCTCGGGAGCTATTACAGATAGCGCAATAAATCAAAGTGCATTGTCTGTAGGAGGCCCTGGCGCATGAATCTGTGCAGCGGGATCGACCTCGGACCACCAGGGGCCGAGAACATCACAGTCTCATGGGGCCGGACTGTCAGGGTCAGGGAAAAATCCAATATATATCTGGTGATATCTCGGGTGCTATTAGGGATAGCGGAATAAATCAAAGTGCATTGTCTGTAGGAGGCACTGGCGAATGAATCTGTGCAGCAGGAACGACCTCGGACCACCAGGCGCCGAGGAAAATTAGAGATATTCGGAATCCGTCACCGAAGGTCATGTAAAAATCCAGCATATATCTGGTGATATCTCGGGTGCTATTAGAGATAGCGGAATAAATCAAAGTGCATTGTCTGTAGGAGGCACTGGCGAATGAATCTGTGCAGTAGGAACGACCTCGGACCACCAGGCGCCGAGAAAATTACCGTCTCATGGGGCCGGACACTCAGGGTCATGGAAAGATCCAATATATATCTGGTGATATCTCGGGTGCTATTAAAGATAGCGCAATAAACCAAAGTGCATTGTCTGCAGGAGGTCCTGGCGCATGAGTCTGTGCAGCGGGAACGACCTCGGACCACCAGGGGCCGAGAAAACTACCGTCTCATGGGGCCGGACTGTCAGGGTCAGGGAAAAATCCAATATATATCTGGTGATATCTCGGGAGCTATTACAGATAGCGCAATAAATCAAAGTGCATTGTCTGTAGGGGGCCCTGGCGCATGAATCTGTGCAGCGGGATCGACCTCGGACCACCAGGGGCCGAGAACATCACAGTCTCATGGGGCCGGACTGTCAGGGTCAGGGAAAAATCCAATATATATCTGGTGATATCTCGGGTGCTATTAGGGATAGCGGAATAAATCAAAGTGCATTGTCTGTAGGAGGCACTGGCGAATGAATCTGTGCAGCAGGAACGACCTCGGACCACCAGGCGCCGAGGAAGATTACAGATATTCGGAATCCGTCACCGAAGGTCATGTAAAAATCCAGCATATATCTGGTGATATCTCGGGTGCTATTACAGATAGCGCAATAAACCAAAGTGAATTATCTGCAGGAGGCCCTGGCGCATGAATCTGTGCAGCGGGAACGACCTCGGACCACCAGGGGCCTAGAAAACCACCGTCTCATGGGGCCGGAAACTCGGGGTCAGGGGAAAATCCAATATATATCTGGTGATATCTCGGGTGCTATTACAGATAGCGCAATAAACCGAAGTGCATTGTCTGCAGAAGGTCCTGGCGCATGAATCTGTGCAGCGGGAACGACCTCGGACCACCAGGGGCCGAGAGAACTACCGTCTCATGGGGCCGGACTGTCAGGGTCAGGGAAAAATCCAATATATATCTGGTGATATCTCGGGTGCTATTAGAGATAGCGCAATAAATCAAAGCGCATTGTCTGTAGGAGGCACTGGCGAATGAATCTGTGCAGCAGGAACTACCTCGGACCACCAGGGGCCGAGAAAATTACAGATATTCGGAATCCGTCACCCAAGGTCATGTAAAAATCCAGCATATATCTTTTGATATCTCGGGTGCTATTACAGATCGCGCAATAAACCAAAGTGAATTGCCTGCAGGAGGCCTTGGCGCATGAATCTGTTCAGCCGGATCGACCTCGGACTACGAGGGACCGAGTAAACAATCGACACATGGGGCCGGACTGTCAGGGTCTGGGAAAAATCCAATATATATCTGGTGATATCTCGGGTGCTATTAGAGATAGCGCAATAAATCAAAGCGCATTGTCTGTCGGAGGCACTGGCGAATGAATCTGTGCAGCAGGAACTACCTCGGACCACTAGGGGCCGAGAAAATTACAGATATTCGGAATCCGTCACCCAAGGTCATGTAAAAATCCAGCATATATCTTTTGATATCTCGGGTGCTATTACAGATCGCGCATTAAACCAAAGTGAATTGCCTGCAGGAAGCCTTGGCGCATGAATCTGTTCAGCCGGATCGACCCCGGACTACGAGGGACCGAGTAAACCATCGACACATGGGGCCGGACTGTCAGGGTCAAGGAAAAATCCAATATATATCTGGTGATATCTCGGGTGCTATTAGAGATAGCGCAATAAATCAAAGTGCATTGTCTGTAGGAGGCCCTGGCGCATGAATCTGTGCAGCGGGATCGACCTCGGACCACCAGGGGCCGAGGAAATCACCGTCTCATGGGGCCGGACAGACAGGGTCAGGGAAAAATCCAATATATATCTGGTGATATCTCGTGTGCTATTACAGATAGCGCAATAAATCAAAGTGCATTGTCTGTAGGAGGCCCTGGAGCGTGAATCTGTGCAGCGGGATCGACCTAGGACCACCAGGGGCCGAGAAAACCACCGTGTCATGGGGTCGGACACTCATTGTCAGGGGAAAATCCAATATATATATGGTGATATCTCGGGTGCTATTACAGATACCACAGTAAATCAAAGTCCATTGTCTGTAGGAGGCCCTGGCGCATGAATCTGTGCAGCGGGATCGACCTCGGACCACCAGGGGCCGAGAAAACCACCGTCTCATGGGGTCGGACACTCAGGGTCAGGGAAAAATCCAATTTATATCTGGTGATATCTCGGGTGCTATTAGGGATAGCGAAATAAACCAATGTGCATTGTCTGCAGGAGGCCCTGGCGCATGAATCTGTGCAGCGGGATCGACCTCGGACAAACAGGGGCCGAGAAAACCACCGTCTCATGGGGTCGGAGACTCAGGGTCAGGGAAAAATCCAATATATATCTGGTGATATCTCGGGTGCTATTAGAGATAGCGGAATAAATCAAAGTGAATTATCTGCATGGGGCCCTGGCGCATGAATCTCTGCAGCGGGGTCTACCTCGGACCACGAGGGACCGAGAAGACCATCGACACATGGGGCCGGACTGTCAGGGTCAAGGAACAATCCAATATATATCTGGTGATATCTCGGATGCTATTAAAGATAGCGCAATAAATCAAAGTGCATTGTCTGCAGGAGGCCCTGGCGCATGAATCTGTGCAGCGGGATCGACCTCGGACCACCAGGGTCCGAGAATATCACCGTCTCATGGGGCCGGACTGTTAGGGTCAGGGAAAAATCCAATATATATCTGGTGATATCTCGGGTGCTATTAGAGATAGCGCAATAAATCAAAGTGCATTGTCTGCAGGAGGCCCTGTCGCATGAATCTGTGCAGCGGGATCGACCTCGGACCACCAGGGGCCGAGAATATCACCGTCTCATGGGGCCGGACTGTTAGGGTCAGGGAAAAATCCAATATATATCTGGTGATATCTCGGGTGCTATTAGAGATAGCGCAATAAATCAAAGTGCATTGTCTGCAGGAGGCCCTAGCGCATGAATCTGTGCAGTGGGAACGACCTGGGACCACCAGGGGCCGAGAAAACTACCGTCTCATGGGGCCGGACACTCATTGTCAGGGGAAAATCCAATATATCTCTGGTGATATCTCGGGTGCTATTACAGATACCACAATAAATCAAAGTGCATTGTCTGTAGGAGGCCCTGGCGCATGAATCTGTGCAGCGGGATCGACCTCGGACCACCAGGGGCCGAGAAAACCACCGTCTCATGGGGTCGGACACTCAGGGTCAGGGAAAAATCCAATTTATATCTGGTGATATCTCGGGTGCTATTACGGATAGCGAAATAAACCAACGTGCATTGTCTGCAGGAGGCCCTGGCGCATGAATCTGTGCAGCGGGATCGACCTCGGACCACCATGGGCCGAGAAAGTCACCATCTCATGGGGCCGGACTGTCAGGGTCAGGGAAAAATCCTATATCTATCTGGTGATATCTCGGGTGCTATTAGAGATAGCGCAAAAAATCAAAGTGAATTATCTGCAGGGGGCCCTGGCGCATGAATCTGTGCAGCGGGAACGACCTCGGACAAGCAGGGGCCGAGGAAACCACCGTCTCATGGTGTCGGAGACTCAGGGTCATGGAAAAATCCAAAATATATCTGGTGATATCTCGGGTGCTATTACAGATAGCGCAATAAATCAATGTGCACTGTCTGTAGGAGGCCCTGGCGCATGAATCTGTGCAGCGGGATCGACCTCGGACCACCAGGGGCCGAGAAAACTACCGTCTCATGGGGCCGGACTGTCAGGGTCAGGGAAAAATCCAATATATATCTGGTGATATCTCGGGAGCTATTACAGATAGCGCAATAAATCAAAGTGCATTGTCTGTAGGAGGCCCTAGCGCATGAATCTGTGCAGCGGGATCGACCTCGGACCACCAGGGGCCGAGAACATCACCGTCTCATGGGGCCGGACTGTCAGGGTCTGGGAAAAATCCAATATATATCTGGTGATATCTCGGTTGCTATTAGAGATAGTGGAATAAATCAAAGTGCATTGTCTGTAGGAGGCACTGTCGAATGAATCTGTTCAGCAGGAACGACCTCGGACCACCAGGCGCCGAGAAAATTACCGTCTCATGGGGCCGGACACTCAGGGTCATGGAAAAATCCAATATATATCTGGTGATATCTCGGGTGCTATTAAAGATAGCGCAATAAACCAAAGTGCATTGTCTGCAGGAGGTCCTGGCGCATGAGTCTGTGCAGCGGGAACGACCTCGGACCACCAGGGGCCGAGAAAACTACCGTCTCATGGGGCCGGACTGTCAGGGTCAGGGAAAAATCCAATATATATCTGGTGATATCTCGGGAGCTATTACAGATAGCGCAATAAATCAAAGTGCATTGTCTGTAGGAGGCCCTGGCGCATGAATCTGTGCAGCGGGATCGACCTCGGACCACCAGGGGCCGAGAACATCACAGTCTCATGGGGCCGGACTGTCAGGGTCAGGGAAAAATCCAATATATATCTGGTGATATCTCGGGTGCTATTAGGGATAGCGGAATAAATCAAAGTGCATTGTCTGTAGGAGGCACTGGCGAATGAATCTGTGCAGCAGGAACGACCTCGGACCACCAGGCGCCGAGGAAAATTAGAGATATTCGGAATCCGTCACCGAAGGTCATGTAAAAATCCAGCATATATCTGGTGATATCTCGGGTGCTATTAGAGATAGCGGAATAAATCAAAGTGCATTGTCTGTAGGAGGCACTGGCGAATGAATCTGTGCAGTAGGAACGACCTCGGACCACCAGGCGCCGAGAAAATTACCGTCTCATGGGGCCGGACACTCAGGGTCATGGAAAAATCCAATATATATCTGGTGATATCTCGGGTGCTATTAAAGATAGCGCAATAAACCAAAGTGCATTGTCTGCAGGAGGTCCTGGCGCATGAGTCTGTGCAGCGGGAACGACCTCGGACCACCAGGGGCCGAGAAAACTACCGTCTCATGGGGCCGGACTGTCAGGGTCAGGGAAAAATCCAATATATATCTGGTGATATCTCGGGAGCTATTACAGATAGCGCAATAAATCAAAGTGCATTGTCTGTAGGGGGCCCTGGCGCATGAATCTGTGCAGCGGGATCGACCTCGGACCACCAGGGGCCGAGAACATCACAGTCTCATGGGGCCGGACTGTCAGGGTCAGGGAAAAATCCAATATATATCTGGTGATATCTCGGGTGCTATTAGGGATAGCGGAATAAATCAAAGTGCATTGTCTGTAGGAGGCACTGGCGAATGAATCTGTGCAGCAGGAACGACCTCGGACCACCAGGCGCCGAGGAAAATTACAGATATTCGGAATCCGTCACCGAAGGTCATGTAAAAATCCAGCATATATCTGGTGATATCTCGGGTGCTATTACAGATAGCGCAATAAACCAAAGTGAATTATCTGCAGGAGGCCCTGGCGCATGAATCTGTGCAGCGGGAACGACCTCGGACCACCAGGGGCCTAGAAAACCACCGTCTCATGGGGCCGGAAACTCGGGGTCAGGGGAAAATCCAATATATATCTGATGATATCTCGGGTGCTATTACAGATAGCGCAATAAACCGAAGTGCATTGTCTGCAGAAGGTCCTGGCGCATGAATCTGTGCAGCGGGAACGACCTCGGACCAACAGGGGCCGAGAAAACTACCGTCTCATGGGGCCGGACTGTCAGGGTCAGGGAAAAATCCAATATATATCTGGTGATATCTCGGGTGCTATTAGAGATAGCGCAATAAATCAAAGCGCATTGTCTGTAGGAGGCACTGGCGAATGAATCTGTGCAGCAGGAACTACCTCGGACCACCAGGGGCCGAGAAAATTACAGATATTCGGAATCCGTCACCCAAGGTCATGTAAAAATCCAGCATATATCTTTTGATATCTCGGGTGCTATTACAGATCGCGCAATAAACCAAAGTGAATTGCCTGCAGGAGGCCTTGGCGCATGAATCTGTTCAGCCGGATCGACCTCGGACTACGAGGGACCGAGTAAACCATCGACACATGGGGCCGGACTGTCAGGGTCAAGGAAAAATCCAATATATATCTGGTGATATCTCGGGTGCTATTAGAGATAGCGCAATAAATCAAAGTGCATTGTCTGTAGGAGGCCCTGGCGCATGAATCTGTGCAGCGGGATCGACCTCGGACCACCAGGGGCCGAGGAAATCACCGTCTCATGGGGCCGGACAGACAGGGTCAGGGAAAAATCCAATATATATCTGGTGATATCTCGTGTGCTATTACAGATAGCGCAATAAATCAAAGTGCATTGTCTGCAGGAGGCCCTGGCGCATGAATCTGTGCAGCGGGATCGACCTTGGACCACCAGGTGCCGAGAAAACCACCGTCTCATGGGGTCGGACACTCAGGGTCAGGGAAAAATCCAATTTATATCTGGTGATATCTCGGGTGCTATTAGGGATAGCGAAATAAACCAATGTGCATTGTCTGCAGGAGGCCCTGGCGCATGAATCTGTGCAGCGGGATCGACCTCGGACCAACAGGGGCCGAGAAAACCACCGTCTCATGGGGTCGGACACTCAGGGTTAGGGAAAAATCCAATATATATCTGGTGATATCTCGGGTGCTATTAGGGATAGCGAAATAAATCAACGTGCATTGTCTGCAGGAGGCCCTGGCGCATGAATCTGTGCAGCGGGAACGACCTCGGACCACCAGGGGCTGAGAATACCACCGTCTCATGGGGTCGGAGACTCAGGGTCAGGGAAAAATCCAATATATATCTGGTGATATCTCGGGTGCTATTAGAGATAGCGGAATAAATCAAAGTGAATTATCTGCATGGGGCCCTGGCGCATGAATCTCTGCAGCGGGGTCTACCTCGGACCACGAGGGACCGAGAAGACCATCGACACATGGGGCCGGACTGTCAGGGTCAAGGAACAATCCAATATATATCTGGTGATATCTCGGATGCTATTAAAGATAGCGCAATAAATCAAAGTGCATTGTCTGCAGGAGGCCCTGGCGCATGAATCTGTGCAGCGGGATCGACCTCGGACCACCAGGGTCCGAGAATATCACCGTCTCATGGGGCCGGACTGTTAGGGTCAGGGAAAAATCCAATATATATCTGGTGATATCTCGGGTGCTATTAGAGATAGCGCAATAAATCAAAGTGCATTGTCTGCAGGAGGCCCTGGCGCATGAATCTGTGCAGCGGGATCGACCTCGGACAACCAGGGGCCGAGAATATCACGGTCTCATGGGGCCGGACTGTTAGGGTCAGGGAAAAATCCAATATATATCTGGTGATATCTCGGGTGCTATTAGAGATAGCGCAATAAATCAAAGTGCATTGTCTGCAGGAGGCCCTAGCGCATGAATCTGTGCAGTGGGAACGACCTGGGACCACCAGGGGCCGAGAAAACTACCGTCTCATGGGGCCGGACACTCATTGTCAGGGGAAAATCCAATATATATCTGGTGATATCTCGGGTGCTATTACAGATACCACAATAAATCAAAGTGCATTGTCTGTAGGAGGCCCTGGCGCATGAATCTGTGCAGCGGGATCGACCTCGGACCACCAGGGGCCGAGAAAACCACCGTCTCATGGGGTCGGACACTCAGGGTCAGGGAAAAATCCAATTTATATCTGGTGATATCTCGGGTGCTATTACGGATAGCGAAATAAACCAACGTGCATTGTCTGCAGGAGGCCCTGGCGCATGAATCTGTGCAGCGGGATCGACCTCGGACCACCATGGGCCGAGAAAGTCACCGTCTCATGGGGCCGGACTGTCAGGGTCAGGGAAAAATCCTATATCTATCTGGTGATATCTCGGGTGCTATTAGAGATAGCGCAAAAAATCAAAGTGAATTATCTGCAGGGGGCCCTGGCGCATGAATCTGTGCAGCGGGAACGACCTCGGACAAGCAGGGGCCGAGGAAACCACCGTCTCATGGTGTCGGAGACTCAGGGTCATGGAAAAATCCAAAATATATCTGGTGATATCTCGGGTGCTATTACAGATAGCGCAATAAATCAATGTGCACTGTCTGTAGGAGGCCCTGGCGCATGAATCTGTGCAGCGGGAACGACCTCGGACCCGTAGGGGCCGAGAAAAC
Source organism: Nomia melanderi (assembly GCF_051020985.1). Lineage (NCBI taxonomy): Eukaryota > Metazoa > Arthropoda > Insecta > Hymenoptera > Halictidae > Nomia > Nomia melanderi. The sequence continues at coordinate 6,382,177 of NW_027475132.1, read as the reverse complement.
CACCGTCTCATGGGGTCGGACACTCAGGGTCAGGGAAAAATCCAATATATATCTGGTGATATCTCGGGTGCTATTAGGGATAGCGAAATAAATCAACGTGCATTGTCTGCAGGAGGCCCTGGCGCATGAATCTGTGCAGCGGGAACGACCTCGGACCACCAGGGGCCGAGAAAACCACCGTCTCATGGGGTCGGAGACTCAGGGTCAGGGAAAAATCCAATATATATCTGGTGATATCTCGGGTGCTATTAGAGATAGCGGAATAAATCAAAGTGAATTATCTGCATGGGGCCCTGGCGCATGAATCTCTGCAGCGGGGTCTACCTCGGACCACGAGGGACCGAGAAGACCATCGACACATGGGGCCGGACTGTCAGGGTCAGGGAAAAATCCAATATATATCTGGTGATATCTCGGGTGCTATTAGAGATAGCGCAATAAATCAAAGTGCATTGTCTGCAGGAGGCCCTAGCGCATGAATCTGTGCAGTGGGAACGACCTGGAACCACCAGGGGCCGAGAAAACTACCGTCTCATGGGGCCGGACACTCATTGTCAGGGGAAAATCCAATATATATATATGGTGATATCTCGGGTGCTATTACAGATAGCGCAATAGATCAAAGTGCATTGTCTGTAGGAGGCCCTGGCGCATGAATCTGTGCAGCGGGATTGACCTCGGACCAGCAGGGGCCGAGAAAACCACCGTCTCACGGGGCCGGACACTTAGTGTCAGGGGAAAATCCAATATATATCTGGTGATATCTCGGGTGCTATTACAGATAGCGCAATAAATCAAAGTGCATTTTCTGTAGGAAGCCCTGGTGCATGAATCTGTGCAGCAGGAACGACCTCGGACCACCAGGCGCCGAGAAAATTACCGTCTCATGGGGCCGGACACTCAGGGTCATGGAAAAATCCAATATATATCTGGTGATATCTCGGGTGCTATTAGGGATAGCGGAATAAATCAAAGTGCATTGTCTGTAGGAAGCACTGGCGAATGAATCTGTGCAGCAGGAACGACCTCGGACCACCAGGCGCCGAGGAAAATTACAGATATTCGGAATCCGTCACCGAAGGTCATGTAAAAATCCAGCATATATCTGGTGATATCTCGGGTGCTATTACAGATAGCGCAATAAACCAAAGTGCATTGTCTGTAGGAGGCCCTGGCGCATGAAACTGTGCAGCGGGATCGACCTCGGACCACCAGGGGCCAAGAAAACCACCGTCTCATGGGGTCGGAATGTCAGGGTCAGGGAAAAATCCAATATATATCTGGTGATATCTCGGTTGCTATTAGAGATAGCGGAATAAATCAAAGTGCATTGTCTGTAGGAGGCACTGGCGAATGAATCTGTGCAGTAGGAACGACCTCGGACCACCAGGCGCCGAGAAAATTACCGTCTCATGGGGCCGGACACTCAGGGTCATGGAAAAATCCAATATATATCTGGTGATATCTCGGGTGCTATTAAAGATAGCGCAATAAACCAAAGTGCATTGTCTGCAGGAGGCCCTGGCGCATGAATCTGTGCAGCGGGATTGACCTCGGACCAGCAGGGGCCGAGAAAACCACCGTCTCACGGGGCCGGACACTTAGTGTCCGGGGAAAATCCAATATATATCTGGTGATATCTCGGGTGCTATTACAGATAGCGCAATAAATCAAAGTGCATTTTCTGTAGGAAGCCCTGGTGCATGAATCTGTGCAGCAGGAACGACCTCGGACCACCAGGCGCCGAGAAAATTACCGTCTCATGGGGCCGGACACTCAGGGTCATGGAAAAATCCAATATATATCTGGTGATATCTCGGGTGCTATTAAAGATAGCGCAATAAACCAAAGTGCATTGTCTGCAGGAGGTCCTGGCGCAGGAGTCTGTGCAGCGGGAACGACCTCGGACCACCAGGGGCCGAGAAAACTACCGTCTCATGGGGCCGGACTGTCAGGGTCAGGGAAAAATCCAATATATATCTGGTGATATCTCGGGTGCTATTAGAGATAGCGGAATAAATCAAAGTGCATTGTCTGTAGGAGGCACTGGCGAATGAATCTGTGCAGCAGGAACGACCTCGGACCACCAGGCGCCGAGAAAATTACCGTCTCATGGGGCCGGACACTCAGGGTCATGGAAAAATCCAATATATATCTGGTGATATCTCGGGTGCTATTAAAGATAGCGCAATAAACCAAAGTGCATTGTCTGCAGGAGGTCCTGGCGCATGAATCTGTGCAGCGGGAACGACCTCGGACCACCAGGGGCCGAGAAAACTACCGTCTCATGGGGCCGGACTGTCAGGGTCAGGGAAAAATCCAATATATATCTGGTGATATCTCGGGAGCTATTACAGATAGCGCAATAAATCAAAGTGCATTGTCTGTAGGGGGCCCTGGCGCATGAATCTGTGCAGCGGGGTCGACCTCGGACCACCAGGGGCCGAGAACATCACAGTCTCATGGGGCCGGACTGTCAGGGTCAGGGAAAAATCCAATATATATCTGGTGATATCTCGTGTGCTATTAGAGATAGCGCAATAAACCAAAGTGAGCTATCTGCAGGGGGCCCAGGCGCATGAATCTGTGCAGCGGGAACGACCTAGGACCACCAGGGGCCGAGAAAACCACCGACACATGCGGCCGGCCTGTCAGGGTCAGGGAAAAATCCAATATATATCTGGTGATATCTCGGGAGCTATTACAGATAGCGGAATAAATCAAAGTGCATTGTCTGTATGAGGCATTGGCGCATGAATCTGTGCAGCGGGATCGACCTCGGACCACCAGGGGCCGAGAACATCACCGTCTCATGGGGCCGGACTGTCAGGGTCAGGGAAAAATCCAAGATATATCTGGTGATATCTCGGGTGCTATTAGAGATAGCGCAATAAACCAAAGTGAACTATCTGCAGGGGGCCCTGGCGCATGAATCTGTGCAGCGGGGACGACCTAGGACCACCAGGGGCCGAGAAAACCACCGACACATGGGGCCGGACTGTCAGGGTCAGGGAAAAATCCAATATATATATGGTGATATCTCGGGTGCTATTAGAGTTAGGGCAATAAACCAAACGTAATTATCTATAGGAGGCCCTGGCGCATGCATCTGTGCAGCGGGAACGACCTCGGACCTCCAGGGGCCGAGAAAACCACCGTCTCATGGGGCCGGACTGTCAGGGTCAGAGAAAAATCCAATATATATCTGGTGATATCTCGGGTGCTATTGCAGATAGCGCAATAAATCAAAGTGCATTGTCTGTAGGAGGCCCTGGCGCATGAATCTGTGCAGCGGGATCGACCTTGGACCACCAGGGGCCGAGAAAACTACCGTCTCATGGGGCCGGACTGTCAGGGTCAGGGAAAAATCCAATATATATCTGGTGATATCTCGGGAGCTATTACAGATAGCGCAATAAATCAAAGTGCATTGTCTGTAGGAGGCCCTAGCGCATGAATCTGTGCAGCGGGATCGACCTCGGACCACCAGGGGCCGAGAACATCACCGTCTCATGGGGCCGGACTGTCAGGGTCTGGGAAAAATCCAATATATATCTGGTGATATCTCGGTTGCTATTAGAGATAGCGGAATAAATCAAAGTGCATTGTCTGTAGGAGGCCCTGGCGCATGAATCTGTGCAGCGGGATCGACCTCGGACCACCAGGGGCCGAGAACATCACAGTCTCATGGGGCCGGACTGTCAGGGTCAGGGAAAAATCCAATATATATCTGGTGATATCTCGGGTGCTATTAGGGATAGCGGAATAAATCAAAGTGCATTGTCTGTAGGAGGCACTGGCGAATGAATCTGTGCAGTAGGAACGACCTCGGACCACCAGGCGCCGAGGAAAATTAGAGATATTCGGAATCCGTCACCGAAGGTCATGTAAAAATCCAGCATATATCTGGTGGTATCTCGGGTGCTATTAGAGATAGCGGAATAAATCAAAGTGCATTGTCTGTAGGAGGCACTGGCGAATGAATCTGTGCAGTAGGAACGACCTCGGACCACCAGGCGCCGAGAAAATTACCGTCTCATGGGGCCGGACACTCAGGGTCATGGAAAAATCCAATATATATCTGGTGATATCTCGGGTGCTATTAAAGATAGCGCAATAAACCAAAGTGCATTGTCTGCAGGAGGTCCTGGCGCATGAGTCTGTGCAGCGGGAACGACCTCGGACCACCAGGGGCCGAGAAAACTACCGTCTCATGGGGCCGGACTGTCAGGGTCAGGGAAAAATCCAATATATATCTGGTGATATCTCGGGAGCTATTACAGATAGCGCAATAAATCAAAGTGCATTGTCTGTAGGGGGCCCTGGCGCATGAATCTGTGCAGCGGGATCGACCTCGGACCACCAGGGGCCGAGAACATCACAGTCTCATGGGGCCGGACTGTCAGGGTCAGGGAAAAATCCAATATATATCTGGTGATATCTCGGGTGCTATTAGGGATAGCGGAATAAATCAAAGTGCATTGTCTGTAGGAGGCACTGGCGAATGAATCTGTGCAGCAGGAACGACCTCGGACCACCAGGCGCCGAGGAAAATTACAGATATTCGGAATCCGTCACCGAAGGTCGTGTAAAAATCCAGCATATATCTGGTGATATCTCGGGTGCTATTACAGATAGCGCAATAAACCAAAGTGAATTATCTGCAGGAGGCCCTGGCGCATGAATCTGTGCAGCGGGAACGACCTCGGACCACCAGGGGCCTAGAAAACCACCGTCTCATGGGGCCGGAAACTCGGGGTCAGGGGAAAATCCAATATATATCTGGTGATATCTCGGGTGCTATTACAGATAGCGCAATAAACCGAAGTGCATTGTCTGCAGAAGGTCCTGGCGCATGAATCTGTGCAGCGGGAACGACCTCGGACCACCAGGGGCCGAGAAAACTACCGTCTCATGGGGCCGGACTGTCAGGGTCAGGGAAAAATCCAATATATATCTGGTGATATCTCGGGTGCTATTAGAGATAGCGCAAAAAATCAAAGTGCATTGTCTGCAGGAGGCCCTAGCGCATGAATCTGTGCAGTGGGAACGACCTGGGACCACCAGGGGCCGAGAAAACTACCGTCTCATGGGGCCGGACACTCATTGTCAGGGGAAAATCCAATATATATCTGGTGATATCTCGGGTGCTATTACAGATACCACAATAAATCAAAGTGCATTGTCTGTAGGAGGCCCTGGCGCATGAATCTGTGCAGCGGGATCGACCTCGGACCACCAGGGGCCGAGAAAACCACCGTCTCATGGGGCCGGACTGTCAGGGTCAGGGAAAAATCCAATATATATCTGGTGATATCTCGTGTGCTATTAGAGATAGCGCAATAAACCAAAGTGAGCTATCTGCAGGGGGCCCAGGCGCATGAATCTGTGCAGCGGGAACGACCTAGGACCACCAGGGGCCGAGAAAACCACCGACACATGCGGCCGGCCTGTCAGGGTCAGGGAAAAATCCAATATATATCTGGTGATATCTCGGGAGCTATTACAGATAGCGGAATAAATCAAAGTGCATTGTCTGTATGAGGCATTGGCGCATGAATCTGTGCAGCGGGATCGACCTCGGACCACCAGGGGCCGAGAACATCACCGTCTCATGGGGCCGGACTGTCAGGGTCAGGGAAAAATCCAAGATATATCTGGTGATATCTCGGGTGCTATTAGAGATAGCGCAATAAACCAAAGTGAACTATCTGCAGGGGGCCCTGGCGCATGAATCTGTGCAGCGGGGACGACCTAGGACCACCAGGGGCCGAGAAAACCACCGACACATGGGGCCGGACTGTCAGGGTCAGGGAAAAATCCAATATATATATGGTGATATCTCGGGTGCTATTAGAGTTAGGGCAATAAACCAAACGTAATTATCTATAGGAGGCCCTGGCGCATGCATCTGTGCAGCGGGAACGACCTCGGACCTCCAGGGGCCGAGAAAACCACCGTCTCATGGGGCCGGACTGTCAGGGTCAGAGAAAAATCCAATATATATCTGGTGATATCTCGGGTGCTATTGCAGATAGCGCAATAAATCAAAGTGCATTGTCTGTAGGAGGCCCTGGCGCATGAATCTGTGCAGCGGGATCGACCTTGGACCACCAGGGGCCGAGAAAACTACCGTCTCATGGGGCCGGACTGTCAGGGTCAGGGAAAAATCCAATATATATCTGGTGATATCTCGGGAGCTATTACAGATAGCGCAATAAATCAAAGTGCATTGTCTGTAGGAGGCCCTAGCGCATGAATCTGTGCAGCGGGATCGACCTCGGACCACCAGGGGCCGAGAACATCACCGTCTCATGGGGCCGGACTGTCAGGGTCTGGGAAAAATCCAATATATATCTGGTGATATCTCGGTTGCTATTAGAGATAGCGGAATAAATCAAAGTGCATTGTCTGTAGGAGGCCCTGGCGCATGAATCTGTGCAGCGGGATCGACCTCGGACCACCAGGGGCCGAGAACATCACAGTCTCATGGGGCCGGACTGTCAGGGTCAGGGAAAAATCCAATATATATCTGGTGATATCTCGGGTGCTATTAGGGATAGCGGAATAAATCAAAGTGCATTGTCTGTAGGAGGCACTGGCGAATGAATCTGTGCAGTAGGAACGACCTCGGACCACCAGGCGCCGAGGGAAATTAGAGATATTCGGAATCCGTCACCGAAGGTCATGTAAAAATCCAGCATATATCTGGTGGTATCTCGGGTGCTATTAGAGATAGCGGAATAAATCAAAGTGCATTGTCTGTAGGAGGCACTGGCGAATGAATCTGTGCAGTAGGAACGACCTCGGACCACCAGGCGCCGAGAAAATTACCGTCTCATGGGGCCGGACACTCAGGGTCATGGAAAAATCCAATATATATCTGGTGATATCTCGGGTGCTATTAAAGATAGCGCAATAAACCAAAGTGCATTGTCTGCAGGAGGTCCTGGCGCATGAGTCTGTGCAGCGGGAACGACCTCGGACCACCAGGGGCCGAGAAAACTACCGTCTCATGGGGCCGGACTGTCAGGGTCAGGGAAAAATCCAATATATATCTGGTGATATCTCGGGAGCTATTACAGATAGCGCAATAAATCAAAGTGCATTGTCTGTAGGGGGCCCTGGCGCATGAATCTGTGCAGCGGGATCGACCTCGGACCACCAGGGGCCGAGAACATCACAGTCTCATGGGGCCGGACTGTCAGGGTCAGGGAAAAATCCAATATATATCTGGTGATATCTCGGGTGCTATTAGGGATAGCGGAATAAATCAAAGTGCATTGTCTGTAGGAGGCACTGGCGAATGAATCTGTGCAGCAGGAACGACCTCGGACCACCAGGCGCCGAGGAAAATTACAGATATTCGGAATCCGTCACCGAAGGTCGTGTAAAAATCCAGCATATATCTGGTGATATCTCGGGTGCTATTACAGATAGCGCAATAAACCAAAGTGAATTATCTGCAGGAGGCCCTGGCGCATGAATCTGTGCAGCGGGAACGACCTCGGACCACCAGGGGCCTAGAAAACCACCGTCTCATGGGGCCGGAAACTCGGGGTCAGGGGAAAATCCAATATATATCTGGTGATATCTCGGGTGCTATTACAGATAGCGCAATAAACCGAAGTGCATTGTCTGCAGAAGGTCCTGGCGCATGAATCTGTGCAGCGGGAACGACCTCGGACCACCAGGGGCCGAGAAAACTACCGTCTCATGGGGCCGGACTGTCAGGGTCAGGGAAAAATCCAATATATATCTGGTGATATCTCGGGTGCTATTAGAGATAGCGCAAAAAATCAAAGTGAATTATCTGCAGGGGGCTCTGACGCATGAATCTGTGCAGCGGGAACGACCTCGGACCAGCAGGGGCCGAGGAAACCACCGTCTCATGGGGCCGGACACTCAGGGACGGTGAAAAGTCCAATATATATCTGGTGATATCTCGGGTGCTATTACAGATAGCGCAATAAATCAAAGTGCATTTTCTGTAGGAAGCCCTGGTGCATGAATCTGTGCAGCAGGAACGACCTCGGACCACCAGGCGCCGAGAAAATTACCGTCTCATGGGGCCGGACACTCAGGGTCATGGAAAAATCCAATATATATCTGGTGATATCTCGGGTGCTATTAAAGATAGCGCAATAAACCAAAGTGCATTGTCTGCAGGAGGTCCTGGCGCATGAGTCTGTGCAGCGGGAACGACCTCGGACCACCAGGGGCCGAGAAAACTACCGTCTCATGGGGCCGGACTGTCAGGGTCAGGGAAAAATCCAATATATATCTGGTGATATCTCGGGTGCTATTAGAGATAGCGGAATAAATCAAAGTGCATTGTCTGTAGGAGGCACTGGCGAATGAATCTGTGCAGCAGGAACGACCTCGGACCACCAGGCGCCGAGAAAATTACCGTCTCATGGGGCCGGACACTCAGGGTCATGGAAAAATCCAATATATATCTGGTGATATCTCGGGTGCTATTAAAGATAGCGCAATAAACCAAAGTGCATTGTCTGCAGGAGGTCCTGGCGCATGAATCTGTGCAGCGGGAACGACCTCGGACCACCAGGGGCCGAGAAAACTACCGTCTCATGGGGCCGGACTGTCAGGGTCAGGGAAAAATCCAATATATATCTGGTGATATCTCGGGAGCTATTACAGATAGCGCAATAAATCAAAGTGCATTGTCTGTAGGGGGCCCTGGCGCATGAATCTGTGCAGCGGGGTCGACCTCGGACCACCAGGGGCCGAGAACATCACAGTCTCATGGGGCCGGACTGTCAGGGTCAGGGAAAAATCCAATATATATCTGGTGATATCTCGTGTGCTATTAGAGATAGCGCAATAAACCAAAGTGAGCTATCTGCAGGGGGCCCAGGCGCATGAATCTGTGCAGCGGGAACGACCTAGGACCACCTGTGGCCGAGAAAACCACCGACACATGCGGCCGGCCTGTCAGGGTCAGGGAAAAATCCAATATATATCTGGTGATATCTCGGGAGCTATTACAGATAGCGGAATAAATCAAAGTGCATTGTCTGTATGAGGCATTGGCGCATGAATCTGTGCAGCGGGATCGACCTCGGACCACCAGGGGCCGAGAACATCACCGTCTCATGGGGCCGGACTGTCAGGGTCAGGGAAAAATCCAAGATATATCTGGTGATATCTCGGGTGCTATTAGAGATAGCGCAATAAACCAAAGTGAACTATCTGCAGGGGGCCCTGGCGCATGAATCTGTGCAGCGGGAACGACCTAGGACCACCAGGGGCCGAGAAAACCACCGACACATGGGGCCGGACTGTCAGGGTCAGGGAAAAATCCAATATATATATGGTGATATCTCGGGTGCTATTAGAGTTAGGGCAATAAACCAAAGGTAATTATCTATAGCAGGCCCTGGCGCATGCATCTGTGCAGCGGGAACGACCTCGGACCTCCAGGGGCCGAGAAAACCACCGTCTCATGGGGCCGGACTGTCAGGGTCAGAGAAAAATCCAATATATATCTGGTGATATCTCGGGTGCTATTGCAGATAGCGCAATAAATCAAAGTGCATTGTCTGTAGGAGGCCCTAGCGCATGCATCTGTGCAGCGGGATCGACCTCGGACCACCAGGGGCCGAGAACATCACCGTCTCATGGGGCCGGACTGTCAGGGTCGGGGAAAAATCCAATATATATCTGGTGATATCTCGGTTGCTATTAGAGATAGCGGAATAAATCAAAGTGCATTGTCTGTAGGAGGCACTGTCGAATGAATCTGTTCAGCAGGAACGACCTCGGACCACCAGGCGCCGAGAAAATTACCGTCTCATGGGGCCGGACACTCAGGGTCATGGAAAAATCCAATATATATCTGGTGATATCTCGGGTGCTATTAAAGATAGCGCAATAAACCAAAGTGCATTGTCTGCAGGAGGTCCTGGCGCATGAGTCTGTGCAGCGGGAACGACCTCGGACCACCAGGGGCCGAGAAAACTACCGACTCATGGGGCCGGACTGTCAGGGTCAGGGAAAAATCCAATATATATCTGGTGATATCTCGGGAGCTATTACAGATAGCGCAATAAATCAAAGTGCATTGTCTGTAGGAGGCCCTGGCGCATGAATCTGTGCAGCGGGATCGACCTCGGACCACCAGGGGCCGAGAACATCACAGTCTCATGGGGCCGGACTGTCAGGGTCAGGGAAAAATCCAATATATATCTGGTGATATCTCGGGTGCTATTAGGGATAGCGGAATAAATCAAAGTGCATTGTCTGTAGGAGGCACTGGCGAATGAATCTGTGCAGCAGGAACGACCTCGGACCACCAGGCGCCGAGGAAAATTAGAGATATTCGGAATCCGTCACCGAAGGTCATGTAAAAATCCAGCATATATCTGGTGATATCTCGGGTGCTATTAGAGATAGCGGAATAAATCAAAGTGCATTGTCTGTAGGAGGCACTGGCGAATGAATCTGTGCAGTAGGAACGACCTCGGACCACCAGGCGCCGAGAAAATTACCGTCTCATGGGGCCGGACACTCAGGGTCATGGAAAAATCCAATATATATCTGGTGATATCTCGGGTGCTATTAAAGATAGCGCAATAAACCAAAGTGCATTGACTGCAGGAGGTCCTGGCGCATGAGTCTGTGCAGCGGGAACGACCTCGGACCACCAGGGGCCGAGAAAACTACCGTCTCATGGGGCCGGACTGTCAGGGTCAGGGAAAAATCCAATATATATCTGGTGATATCTCGGGAGCTATTACAGATAGCGCAATAAATCAAAGTGCATTGTCTGTAGGGGGCCCTGGCGCATGAATCTGTGCAGCGGGATCGACCTCGGACCACCAGGGGCCGAGAACATCACAGTCTCATGGGGCCGGACTGTCAGGGTCAGGGAAAAATCCAATATATATCTGGTGATATCTCGGGTGCTATTAGGGATAGCGGAATAAATCAAAGTGCATTGTCTGTAGGAGGCACTGGCGAATGAATCTGTGCAGCAGGAACGACCTCGGACCACCAGGCGCCGAGGAAAATTACAGATATTCGGAATCCGTCACACAAGGTCATGTAAAAATCCAGCATCTATCTGATGATATCTCGGGTGCTGTTACAGTTAGCGCAATAAACCAAAGAGAATTGTCTGCAGGAAGCCTTGGCGCATGAATCTGTGCAGCGGAATCGACCTCGGACCACCAGGGGCCGAGAAAACCACCGTCTCATGGGGTCGGACACTCAGGGTCAGGGAAAATTCCAATATATATCTGGTGATATCTCGGGTGCTATTGCAGATAGCGCAATAAATCAAAGTGCATTGTCTGTAGGAGGCCCTGGCGCATGAATCTGTGCAGCGGGAACGACCTGGGACCACCAGGGGCCGAGAAAACTACCGTCTCATGGGGCCGGACTGTCAGGGTCAGGGAAAAATCCAATATATATCTGGTGATATCTCGGGTGCTATTAGAGATAGCGGAATAAATCAAAGTGCATTGTCTGTAGGAGGCACTGGCGAATGAATCTGTGCAGCAGGAACGACCTCGGACCACCAGGCGCCGAGAAAATTACCGTCTCATGGGGCCGGACACTCAGGGTCATGGAAAAATCCAATATATATCTGGTGATATCTCGGGTGCTATTAAAGATAGCGCAATAAACCAAAGTGCATTGTCTGCAGGAGGTCCTGGCGCATGAGTCTGTGCAGCGGGAACGACCTCGGACCACCAGGGGCCGAGAAAACTACCGTCTCATGGGGCCGGACTGTCAGGGTCAGGGAAAAATCCAATATATATCTGGTGATATCTCGGGTGTTATTAGAGATAGCGGAATAAATCAAAGTGCATTGTCTGTAGGAGGCACTGGCGAATGAATCTGTGCAGCAGGAACGACCTCGGACCACCAGGCGCCGAGAAAATTACCGTCTCATGGGGCCGGACACTCAGGGTCATGGAAAAATCCAATATATATCTGGTGATATCTCGGGTGCTATTAAAGATAGCGCAATAAACCAAAGTGCATTGTCTGCAGGAGGTCCTGGCGCATGAATCTGTGCAGCGGGAACGACCTCGGACCACCAGGGGCCGAGAAAACTACCGTCTCATGGGGCCGGAATGTCAGGGTCAGGGAAAAATCCAATATATATCTGGTGATATCTCGTGTGCTATTAGAGATAGCGCAATAAACCAAAGTGAGCTATATGCAGGGGGCTCAGGCGCATGAATCTGTGCAGCGGGAACGACCTAGGACCACCAGGGGCCGTGAAAACCACCGACACATGCGGCCGGCCTGTCAGGGTCAGGGAAAAATCCAATATATATCTGGTGATATCTCGGGAGCTATTACAGATAGCGGAATAAATCAAAGTTCATTGTCTGTATGAGGCATTGGCGCATGAATCTGTGCAGCGGGAACGACCTAGGACCACCAGGGGCCGAGAAAACCACCGACACATGGGGCCGGACTGTCAGGGTCAGGGAAAAATCCAATATATATATGGTGATATCTCGGGTGCTATTAGAGTTAGGGCAATAAACCAAAGGTAATTATCTATAGCAGGCCCTGGCGCATGCATCTGTGCAGCGGGAACGACCTCGGACCTCCAGGGGCCGAGAAAACCACCGTCTCATGGGGCCGGACTGTCAGGGTCAGAGAAAAATCCAATATATATCTGGTGATATCTCGGGTGCTATTGCAGATAGCGCAATAAATCAAAGTGCATTGTCTGTAGGAGGCCCTAGCGCATGAATCTGTGCAGCGGGATCGACCTCGGACCACCAGGGGCCGAGAACATCACCGTCTCATGGGGCCGGACTGTCAGGGTCGGGGAAAAATCCAATATATATCTGGTGATATCTCGGTTGCTATTAGAGATAGCGGAATAAATCAAAGTGCATTGTCTGTAGGAGGCACTGTCGAATGAATCTGTTCAGCAGGAACGACCTCGGACCACCAGGCGCCGAGAAAATTACCGTCTCATGGGGCCGGACACTCAGGGTCATGGAAAAATCCAATATATATCTGGTGATATCTCGGGTGCTATTAAAGATAGCGCAATAAACCAAAGTGCATTGTCTGCAGGAGGTCCTGGCGCATGAGTCTGTGCAGCGGGAACGACCTCGGACCACCAGGGGCCGAGAAAACTACCGTCTCATGGGGCCGGACTGTCAGGGTCAGGGAAAAATCCAATATATATCTGGTGATATCTCGGGAGCTATTACAGATAGCGCAATAAATCAAAGTGCATTGTCTGTAGGAGGCCCTGGCGCATGAATCTGTGCAGCGGGATCGACCTCGGACCACCAGGGGCCGAGAACATCACAGTCTCATGGGGCCGGACTGTCAGGGTCAGGGAAAAATCCAATATATATCTGGTGATATCTCGGGAGCTATTACAGATAGCGCAATAAATCAAAGTGCATTGTCTGTAGGAGGCCCTGGCGCATGAAACTGTGCAGCGGGATCGACCTCGGACCACCAGGGGCCAAGAAAACCACCGTCTCATGGGGTCGGACTGTCAGGGTCAGGGAAAAATCCAATGTATATCTGGTGATATCTCGTGTGCTATTAGAGATAGCGCAATAAACCAAAGTGAGCTATCTGCAGGGGGCCCAGGCGCATGAATCTGTGCAGCGGGAACGACCTAGGACCACCAGGGGCCGAGAAAACCACCGACACATGCGGCCGGCCTGTCAGGGTCAGGGAAAAATCCAATATATATCTGGTGATATCTCGGGAGCTATTACAGATAGCGGAATAAATCAAAGTGCATTGTCTGTATGAGGCATTGGCGCATGAATCTGTGCAGCGGGATCGACCTCGGACCACCAGGGGCCGAGAACATCACCGTCTCATGGGGCCGGACTGTCAGGGTCAGGGAAAAATCCAAGATATATCTGGTGATATCTCGGGTGCTATTAGAGATAGCGCAATAAACCAAAGTGATCTATCTGCAGGGGCCCTGGCGCATGAATCTGTGCAGCGGGAACGACCTAGGACCACCAGGGGCCGAGAAAACCACCGACACATGGGGCCGGACTGTCAGGGTCAGGGAAAAATCCAATATATATATGGTGATATCTCGGGAGCTATTAGAGTTAGGGCAATAAACCAAAGGTAATTATCTATAGGAGGCCCTGGCGCATGAATCTGTGCAGCGGGAACGACCTCGGACCTCCAGGGGCCGAGAAAACCACCGTCTCATGGAGCCGGACTGTCAGGGTCAGAGAAAAATCCAATATATATCTGGTGATATCTCGGGTGCTATTGCAGATAGCGCAATAAATCAAAGTGCATTGTCTGTAGGAGGCCCTGGCGCATGAATCTGTGCAGCAGGAACGACCTCGGACCACCAGGCGCCGAGGAAAATTAGAGATATTCGGAATCCGTCACCGAAGGTCATGTAAAAATCCAGCATATATCTGGTGATATCTCGGGTGCTATTAGAGATAGCGGAATAAATCAAAGTGCATTGTCTGTAGGAGGCACTGGCGAATGAATCTGTGCAGTAGGAACGACCTCGGACCACCAGGCGCCGTGAAAATTACCGTCTCATGGGGCCGGACACTCAGGGTCATGGAAAAATCCAATATATATCTGGTGATATCTCGGGTGCTATTAAAGATAGCGCAATAAACCAAAGTGCATTGTCTGCAGGAGGTCCTGGCGCATGAGTCTGTGCAGCGGGAACGACCTCGGACCACCAGGGGCCGAGAAAACTACCGTCTCATGGGGCCGGACTGTCAGGGTCAGGGAAAAATCCAATATATATCTGGTGATATCTCGGGAGCTATTACAGATAGCGCAATAAATCAAAGTGCATTGTCTGTAGGGGGCCCTGGCGCATGAATCTGTGCAGCGGGATCGACCTCGGACCACCAGGGGCCGAGAACATCACAGTCTCATGGGGCCGGACTGTCAGGGTCAGGGAAAAATCCAATATATATCTGGTGATATCTCGGGTGCTATTAGGGATAGCGGAATAAATCAAAGTGCATTGTCTGTAGGAGGCACTGGCGAATGAATCTGTGCAGCAGGAACGACCTCGGACCACCAGGCGCCGAGGAAAATTACAGATATTCGGAATCCGTCGCCGAAGGTCATGTAAAAATCCAGCATATATCTGGTGATATCTCGGGTGCTATTACAGATAGCGCAATAAACCAAAGTGAATTATCTGCAGGAGGCCCTGGCGTATGAATCTGTGCAGCGGGAACGACCTCGGACCACCAGGGGCCTAGAAAACCACCGTCTCATGGGGCCGGAAACTCGGGGTCAGGGGAAAATCCAATATATATCTGGTGATATCTCGGGTGCTATTACAGATAGCGCAATAAACCGAAGTGCATTGTCTGCAGAAGGTCCTGGCGCATGAATCTGTGCAGCGGGAACGACCTCGGACCACCAGGGGCCGAGAAAACTACCGTCTCATGGGGCCGGACTGTCAGGGTCAGGGAAAAATCCAATATATATCTGGTGATATCTCGGGAGCTATTACAGATAGCGCAATAAATCAAAGTGCGTTGTCTGTAGGGGGCCCTGGCGCATGAATCTGTGCAGCGGGATCGACCTCGGACCACCAGGGGCCGAGAACATCACAGTCTCATGGGGCCGGACTGTCAGGGTCAGGGAAAAATCCAATATATATCTGGTGATATCTCGGGTGCTATTAGGGATAGCGGAATAAATCAAAGTGCATTGTCTGTAGGAGGCACTGGCGAATGAATCTGTGCAGCAGGAACGACCTCGGACCACCAGGCGCCGAGGAAAATTACAGATATTCGGAATCCGTCACCGAAGGTCATGTAAAAATCCAGCATATATCTGGTGATATCTCGGGTGCTATTACAGATAGCGCAATAAACCAAAGTGCATTGTCTGTAGGAGGCCCTGGCGCATGAATCTGTGCAGCGGGAACGACCTCGGACCACCAGGGGCCGAGAAAACCACCGTCTCATGGGGCCGGACTGTCAGGGTCAGGGAAAAATCCAATATATATCTGGTGATATCTCGGGTGCTATTGCAGATAGCGCAATAAATCAAAGTGCATTGTCTGTAGGAGGCCCTGGCGCATGAATCTGTGCAGCGGGATCGACCTCGGACCACCAGGGGCCGAGAAAATCTCCGTCTCATGGGGCCGGACTGTCGGGGTCAGGGAAAAATCCAATATATATCTGGTGATATCTCGGGTGCTATTAGAGATAGCGAAATAAATCCAAGTGCATTGTCTGTAGGAGGCCCTGGCGCATGAATCTGTGCAGCGGGAACGACGTCGGACCACCAGGGGCCGATAAAACCACCGTCTCATGGGGCCGGACTCTCATGGTCAGGGAAAAATCCAATATATATCTGGTGATATCTCGGGTGCTGTTAGAGATAGCGCAATAAACCAAAGTGCATTGTCTGCAAGAGGCCCTGGCGCATAAATCTGTGCCGCGGGAACGACCTCGGACAACCAGGGGCCGAGATAACCACCGACACATGGGGCCGGACACTCAGGGTCAGGGAAAAATTCAATATATATCTGGTGATATCTCGGGTGCTATTAGAGATGGCGCAATAAATCAAAGTGCATTATCTATAGGATGCCCTGGCGCATAAATCTGTGCAGCGGGATCGACCTCGGACCACCAGGGGCCGAGAAAACCACCGACACATGTGGCCGGACTGTCAGGGTCAGGGAAAAATCCAATATATATCTGGCGATATCTCGGG
Organism: Nomia melanderi; assembly: GCF_051020985.1. Lineage (NCBI taxonomy): Eukaryota > Metazoa > Arthropoda > Insecta > Hymenoptera > Halictidae > Nomia > Nomia melanderi. Next base: position 6,365,473 of record NW_027475132.1, on the reverse strand, counting down.
TGCTATTAGAGATAGCGCAATAAACCAAAGTGAACTATCTGCAGGGGGCCCTGGCTCATGAATCTGTGCAGCGGGAACGACCTAGGACCACCAGTGGCCGAGAAAACCACCGACACATGGGGCCGGACTGTCAGGGTCTGGGAAAAATCCAATATATATATGGCGATATCTCGGGTGCTATTAGAGGTAGCGCAATAAATCAAAGTCCATTGTCTGTACGAGGCACTGGCGTATGAATCTGTGCAGCAGGAACTACCTCGGACCACCAGGGGCCGAGAAAATTACAGATATTCGGAATTCGTCACACAAGGTCATGTAAAAATCCAGCATCTATCTGATGATATCTCGGGTGCTGTTACAGATAGCGCAATAAACCAAAGTGAATTGTCTGCAGGAAGCCTTGGCGCTTGAATCTGTGCAGCGGAATCGACCACGGACCACCAGGGGCCGAGAAAACCACCGTCTCATGGGGTCGGACACTCAGGGTCAGGGAAAATTCCAATATATATCTGGTGATATCTCGGGTGCTATTGCAGGTAGCGCAATAAATCAAAGTGCATTGTCTGTAGGAGGCCCTGGCGCATGAATCTGTGCAGCGGCATCGACCTCGGACCACCAGGGGCCGAGAAAAGCTCCGTCTCATGGGGCCGGACTGTCGGGGTCAGGGAAAAATCCAATATATATCTGGTGATATCTCGGGTGCTATTAGAGATAGCGAAATAAATCCAAGTGCATTGTCTGTAGGAGGCCCTGGCGCATGAATCTGTGCAGCGGGTACGACGTCGGACCACCAGGGGCCGATAAAACCACCGTCTCATGGGGCCGGACTCTCATGGTCAGGGAAAAATCCAATATATATCTGGTGATATCTCGGGTGCTGTTAGAGATAGCGCAATAAACCAAAGTGCATTGTCTGCAAGAGGCCCTGGCGCATAAATCTGTGCCGCGGGAACGACCTCGGACAACCAGGGGCCGAGATAACCACCGACACATGGGGCCGGACACTCAGGGTCAGGGAAAAATTCAATATATATCTGGTGATATCTCGGGTGCTATTAGAGATAGCGCAATAAATCAAGGTGCATTATCTATAGGATGCCCTGGCGCATAAATCTGTTCAGCGGGATCGACCTCGGACCACCAGGGGCCGAGAAAACCACCGACACATGGGGCCGGACTGTCAGGGTCAGGGAAAAATCCAATATATATCTGGCGATATCTCGGGTGCTATTAGAGATAGCGCAATAAACCAAAGTGAACTATCTGCAGGGGGCCCTGGCTCATGAATCTGTGCAGCGGGAACGACCTAGGACCACCAGTGGCCGAGAAAACCACCGACACATGGGGCCGGACTGTCAGGGTCTGGGAAAAATCCAATATATATATGGCGATATCTCGGGTGCTATTAGAGGTAGCGCAATAAATCAAAGTCCATTGTCTGTACGAGGCACTGGCGTATGAATCTGTGCAGCAGGAACTACCTCGGACCACCAGGGGCCGAGAAAATTACAGATATTCGGAATTCGTCACACAAGGTCATGTAAAAATCCAGCATCTATCTGATGATATCTCGGGTGCTGTTACAGATAGCGCAATAAACCAAAGTGAATTGTCTGCAGGAAGCCTTGGCGCTTGAATCTGTGCAGCGGAATCGACCACGGACCACCAGGGGCCGAGAAAACCACCGTCTCATGGGGTCGGACACTCAGGGTCAGGGAAAATTCCAATATATATCTGGTGATATCTCGGGTGCTATTGCAGGTAGCGCAATAAATCAAAGTGCATTGTCTGTAGGAGGCCCTGGCGCATGAATCTGTGCAGCGGCATCGACCTCGGACCACCAGGGGCCGAGAAAAGCTCCGTCTCATGGGGCCGGACTGTCAGGGTCAGGGATAAATCCAATATATATCTGGTGATATCTCGGGTGCTATTAGAGATAGCGAAATAAATCAAAGTGCATTGTTTGCAGGAGGCCCTGGCGCATAAATCTGTGCCGCGGGAACGACCTCGGACCACCAGGGGCCGAGAAAACCACCGTCTCATGGGGCCGGACACTCAGTGTCAGGGGAAAATCCAATATATATCTGGTGATATCTCGGGTGCTATTACAGATGGCGCAATAAAGCAAAGTGCATTGTCTGTAGGAGGCCCTGGCGCATGAATCTGTGCAGCGGGAACGACCTAGGACCACCAGGGGCCGAGAAAACCACCGACACATGCGGCCGGCCTGTCAGGGTCCGGGGAAAATCCAATATATATCTGGTGATATCTCGGGTGCTATTAGAGATAGCGCAATAAATCAAAGTACATTGTCTGTAGGAGGCCCTGGCGCATGAATCTGTGCAGCGGGATCGACCTTGGACCAGCAGGGGCCGAGAAAATCTCCGTCTCATGCGGCCGGACTGTCAGGGTCAGGGAAAAATCCAATATACAGTCTGTTTGACAAGAGCGTGTACGGCAAAACTCTTACCTGCGATGTCTTAGGTAAGAAATTCCACTTCAAGCAGGTAACTTGAATGTTTCCCTAAGATGCTTTGTACAAAAAACCTTCAGTTGTTGATCGAGCTTATTCGTAAAACGACGCATTTCATTATGAGTGCCGCGTACGCATCACGTTACGAAGCAGTGTTTCTGTGTTCCCATCCTAAAGGACCAAAAATGTCATACACAGCGGCTGCTAAATACATGAAGAAATCGAAGACATTTGTTAGTAAGTGGGTGAAACGATATTTGGAGGTCAAAAATGTCGATGACCTACCAAATCGTGGCACTAAGTCAAAGACGACGAAGAAAGAGGATAAATTGATTTTACGCGAATTGGAGAAGAATCCCCGTCTATTGTTACGTAGTGGACAGGCAGTTTTATGTAGAAAGGGTTTGAAATTGTTATGTGATACGATAAGAAGACGATTATTGGCAAATAATGTGAAATTGAGAAGCACAATAAAGAAAGTGCTACTATCCGAGAAACATGTCACAAAAAGACTCGCTTCGGCGAATGAAAATTTGAACCGTGATTGGGACAATGTAATTTTTTCGGACGAAACTCCTTTTTGGGCACATACTTTTATAACCCATACCTTGTGTAACCACGCCAATAAACTCCTTCAGCGAACCGTTAAACACCCGGTAAGGGTGCATGTTTGGGGTTGCTTCTCGAAGCAGAGATTCGGTACTTTGCACGTATTCACTGACAATTTAAACGCTGCCAAAATGGTCAAAATCTATCAGAGAGCCTTATTACCATCTGCCCAGAGGTGGTTTATAAGAAATAATAAACATTGGCTACTGGAAGAGGATAATGACCCAAAACATCGAAGTCGACACTGTACAGCCTGGAAAGAGGAAAATCACATCGATGTACTAGATTAGCCTTCACAGTCGACGGATGCAAATCCAATAGAAAATGTTTGGGCAATCATGAAGATCAAGCTCAGAGGAAAGAAGCACAACACGATCAAGAAGCTGATTCGTCAAATTCGATTGGTATGGAGGTCCTTATCTCGCGATTATGCGATTACATTAGTAGAAAGTATGCCTCGAAGATGTAAATTAATTATTGATAATGGCGGTGACTGGGCACCATATTAATAATAACGCATCTTAGTATACACCATAAAGAATTTGTGTATTTTTTTCGAACCCGATATCCGAAATAGTTTTCGAGTATTGCCGGACACGCTCTTGTCAAACAGAGTGTATATCTGGTGATATCTCGGGTAATATTAGAGATAGCGAAATAAATCAAACTGCATTGTCTGCAGGAGGCCCTGGCGCATAAATCTGTGCCGCGGGATCGACCTCGGACCACCAGGGGCCGAGAAAACCACCGACACATGAGGCCGGACACTCAGGGTCGAGGAAAAATTCAATATATATCTGGTGATATCTCGGGTGCTCTTACAGATAGCGCACTAAACCAAAGTGAATTATCTGCAGGGGGCCCTGGCTCATGAATCTGTGCAGCGGGATCGACCTCGGACCACCAGGGGCCGAGAAAACCGCAGTCTCATGGGGCCGGACACTCAGGGTCAGGGAAAAATACAATATATATCTGGTGATATCTCGGGTGCTATTACAGATAGCGCAATAAATCAAAGTGCATTACCTGTAGGAGGCCCTGGCGCATGAATCTGTGCAACGGGAACGTCCTCGGACCTCCAGGGGCCGAGACAACGACCGTCTCATGGGGCCGGACACTCAGGGTCAGGGTAAAATCCAATATATATCTGGTGATATCTCGGGTGCTATTACAGATAGCGCAATAAATCAAAGTGCATTGCCTGTAGGTGGCCCTGGCGCATGAATCTGTGCAGCGGGAACGACCTCGGACGACCAGGGGCCGAGAAAACCACAGTCTCATGGGGCCGGACACTCAGGGTCAGGGGAAAATCCAATATATATCTGGTGATATCTCGGGTGCTATTAGAGATAGCGCAATAAACCAAAGTGAATTATCTGCAGGAGGCCCTGGCGCATGAATCTGTGCAGCGGGAACGACCTCGGACCACCGGGGTCCGAGAAAACGACCGTCTCATGGGGCCGGACACTGAGGGTCAGTGAAAAATCCAATATATATCTGCTGATATCTCGGGTGCTATTACAGATAGCGCAATACATCAAAGTGCATTGTCTGTAGGAGGCCCTGGCGCATGAATCTGTGCAGCGGTAACGACCTCGGACCACCAGGGGCCGAAAAAACCACAGTCTCATGGGGCCGGACACTCAGGGTCAGGGTAAAATGCAATATATATCTGGTGATATCTCGGGTGCTATTACAGATAGCGCAATAAATCAAAGTGCATTGTCTGTAGGAGGCCCTGGCGCATGAATCTGTGCAGCGGGAACGACCTCGGATCACCAGGGGCCGAAAAAACCACAGTCTCATGGGGCCGGTCACTCAGGGTCAGGGGAAAATCCAATATATATCTGGTGATATTTCGGGTGCTATTACAGATAGCGCAATAAATCAAAGTGCATTGTCTGTAGGAGGCCCTGGCGCATGAATCTGTGTAACGGGAACGACCTCGGACCACCAGGGGCCGAGAAAACCACAGTCTCATGGGGCCGGACACTCAGGGTCAGGGGAAAATCCAATATATATCTGGTGATATCTCGGGTGCTATTAGAGATAGCGCAATAAACGAAAGTGCATTGTCTGTAGGAGGCCCTGGCGCATGAATCTGTGCAGCGGGAACGACCTCGGAACACCAGGGACCGAGAAAACCACCGTCTCATGGGGCCGGATACTCAGGGTCAGTGAAAAATCCAATATATATGTGGTGATATCTCGGCTGCTATTACAGATAGCGCAATAAATCAAAGTGAATTATCTGCAGTAGGCCCTGGCGCATGAATCTGTGCAGCGGGAACGACCTCGGACCACCAGGGGCCGAGAAAACTACCGTCTCATGGGGCCGGTCACTCAGGGTCAGTGAAAAATCCAATATATATCTGCTGATATCTCGGGTGCTATTAGAGATAGCGCAATAAACCAAAGTGAATTATCTGCAGGAGGCCCTGGCGCATGAATCTATGCAGCGGGAACGACCTCGGACCACCAGGGGCCGAGAAAACGACCGTCTCATGGGGCCGGACACTCAGGGTCAGTGAAAAATCCAATATATATCTGCTGATATCTCGGGAGCTATTACAGATAGCGCAATAAACGAAAGTGCATTGTCTGTAGGAGGCCCTGGCGCATGAATCTGTGCAGCGGGAACGACCTCGGAACACCAGGGACCGAGAAAACCACCGTCTCATGGGGCCGGATACTCAGGGTCAGTGAAAAATCCAATATATATGTGGTGATATCTCGGCTGCTATTACAGATAGCGCAATAAATCAAAGTGAATTATCTGCAGTAGGCCCTGGCGCATGAATCTGTGCAGCGGGAACGACCTCGGACCACCAGGGGCCGAGAAAACTACCGTCTCATGGGGCCGGTCACTCAGGGTCAGTGAAAAATCCAATATATATCTGCTGATATCTCGGGTGCTATTAGAGATAGCGCAATAAACCAAAGTGAATTATCTGCAGGAGGCCCTGGCGCATGAATCTATGCAGCGGGAACGACCTCGGACCACCAGGGGCCGAGAAAACGACCGTCTCATGGGGCCGGACACTCAGGGTCAGTGAAAAATCCAATATATATCTGCTGATATCTCGGGTGCTATTACAGATAGCGCAATGAATCAAAGTGCATTGTCTGTAGGAGGCCCTGGCGCATGAATCTGTGCAGCGGGAACGACCTCGGACCACCAGGGGCCGAGAAAACCACAGTCTCATGGGACCGGACACTCAGGGTCAGTGAAAAATCCAATATATATGTGGTGATATCTCGGGTGCTATTACAGATAGCGCAATAAATCAAAGTGAATTATCTGCAGTAGGCCCTGGCGTATGAATCTGTGCAGCGGGAACGACCTCGGAACACCAGGGGCCGAGAAAACTACCGTCTCATGGGGCCGGTAACTCAGGGTCAGTGAAAAATCCAATATATATCTGCTGATATCTCGGGTGCTATTACAGATAGCGCAATAAATCAAAGTGCATTGTCTGTAGGAGGACCTGGCGCATGAATCTGTGCAGGGGGAACGACCTCGGACCACCAGGGGCCGAAAAAACCGCAGTCTCATGGGGCAGGACACTCAGGGTCAGGGTAAAATCCAATATATATCTGGTGATATCTCGGGTGCTATTACAGATAGCGCAATAAATCAAAGTGCATTGTCTGTAGGAGGCCCTGGCGCATGAATCTCTGCAGCGGAAACGTCCTCGGACCTCCAGGGGCCGAGACAACGACCGTCTCATGGGGCCGGACACTCAGGGTCAGGGTAAAATCCAATATATATCTGGTGATATCTCGGGTGCTATTACAGATAGCGCAATAAATCAAAGTGCATTGTCTGTAGGAGGCCCTGGTGCATGAATCTGTGCAGCGGGAACGACCTCGGACCACCAGGGGCGAGACAACCACCTTCTCATGGGGCCGGACACTCAGGGTCAGGGAAAAATCCAATATATATCTGGTGATATCTCGGGTGCTATTAGAGATAGCGAAATAAATCAAAGTGCATTGTCTGCAGGAGGCCCTGGCGCATGAATCTTTGCAGCGGGATCGGCCTCGGACCACCAGGGGCCGAGAAAATCACCGTCTCATGGGGCCGGAAACTCAGGGTCAGGGAAAAATCCAATATATATCTGGTGATATCTCGGGTCCTATTACAGATAGCGCAATAAATCAAAGTGCATTACCTGTAGGAGGCCCTGGCGCATGAATCTGTGCAGCGGGAACGTCCTCTGACCTCCAGGGGCCGAGAAAACCGCAGTCTCATGGGGCCGGACACTCAGGGTCAGGGAAAAATCCAATATATATCTCGTGATATCTCGTGTGCTATTAGAGATAGCGAAATAAATCAAAGTGCATTGTCTGCAGGAGGCCCTGGCGCATAAATCTGTGCCGCGAGAAACACGTCGGACCACCAGGGGCCGAGAAAACCACCGTCTCATGGGGCCGGACACTCAGGGTCAGGGGAAAATCCAATATATATCTGGTGATATCTCGGGTGCTATTATAGATAGCGCAATAAATCATAGTGCATTGTCTGTAGGAGGCCCTGTCGCATGAATCTGGGAAGCGGGAGCGACCTCGGATCACCAGGGGCCGAGAAAAGCACCGTCACATGGGGCAGGACACTCAGGGTCAGTGAAAAATCCAATATATATCTGGTGATATCTCGGGTGCTATTACAGATAGCGCAATAAATCAAAGTGCAATGTCTGCAGGAGGCCCTGGCCCATGAATCTGTGCAGCGGGAACGACCTCGGACCACCAGGGGCCGAGAAAACCACAGTCTCATGGGGCCGGACACTCAGGGTCAGGGGAAAATCCAATATATATCTGGTGATATCTCGGGTGCTATTAGAGATAGCGCAATAAACCAAAGTGAATTATCTGCAGGAGGCCCTGGCGCATGAATCTGTGCAGCGGGAACGACCTCGGACCACCAGGGGCCGAGAAAACTACCGTCTCATGGGGCCGGTCACACAGGGTCAGTGAAAAATCCAATATATATATGCTGATATCTCGGGTGCTATTAGAGATAGCGCAATAAACCAAAGTGAATTATCTGCAGGAGGCCCTGGCGCATGAATCTGTGCAACGGAAACGACCTCGTACCACCAGGGGCCGAGAAAACCACAGTCTCATGGGGCCGGACACTCAGGGTCAGGGTAAAATCCAATATATATCTGTTGATATCTCGGGTGCTATTACAGATAGCGCAATAAATCAAAGTGCATTGTCTGTAGGAGGCCCTGGCGCATGAATCTGTGCAGCGGGAACGACCTCGGAGCACCAGGGGCGAGACAACCACCTTCTCATGGGGCCGGAAACTCAGGGTCAGGGAAAAATCCAATATATATCTGGTGATATCTCGGGTCCTATTACAGATAGCGCAATAAATCAAAGTGCATTACCTGTAGGAGGCCCTGGCGCATGAATCTGTGCAGCGGGAACGTCCTCGGACCTCCAGGGGCCGAGAAAACCGCAGTCTCATGGGGCCGGACACTCAGGGTCAGGGGAAAATCCAATATATATCTGGTGATATCTCGGGTGCTATTAGAGATAGCGCAATAAACCAAAGTGCAATGTCTGCAGGAGGCCCTGGCCCATGAATCTGTGCAGCGGGAACGACCTCGGACCACCAGGGGCCGAGAAAACCACAGTCTCATGGGGCCGGACACTCAGGGTCAGGGGAAAATCCAATATATATCTGGTGATATCTCGGGTGCTATTAGAGATAGCGCAATAAACCAAAGTGAATTATCTGCAGGAGGCCCTGGCGCATGAATCTGTGCAGCGGGAACGACCTCGGACCACCAGGGGCCGAGAAAACTACCGTCTCATGGGGCCGGTCACACAGGGTCAGTGAAAAATCCAATATATATATGCTGATATCTCGGGTGCTATTAGAGATAGCGCAATAAACCAAAGTGAATTATCTGCAGGAGGCCCTGGCGCATGAATCTGTGCAACGGGAACGACCTCGGACCACCAGGGGCCGAGAAAACCACAGTCTCATGGGGCCGGACACTCAGGGTCAGGGTAAAATCCAATATATATCTGTTGATATCTCGGGTGCTATTACAGATAGCGCAATAAATCAAAGTGCATTGTCTGTAGGAGGCCCTGGCGCATGAATCTGTGCAGCGGGAACGACCTCGGAGCACCAGGGGCGAGACAACCACCTTCTCATGGGGCCGGAAACTCAGGGTCAGGGAAAAATCCAATATATATCTGGTGATATCTCGGGTCCTATTACAGATAGCGCAATAAATCAAAGTGCATTACCTGTAGGAGGCCCTGGCGCATGAATCTGTGCAGCGGGAACGTCCTCGGACCTCCAGGGGCCGAGAAAACCGCAGTCTCATGGGGCCGGACACTCAGGGTCAGGGGAAAATCCAATATATATCTGGTGATATCTCGGGTGCTATTAGAGATAGCGCAATAAACCAAAGTGAATTATCTGCAGGAGGCCCTGGCGCATGAATCTGTGCAACGAGAACGACCTCGGAACACCAGGGGCCGAGAAAACCACAGTCACATGGGGCAGGACACTCAGGGTCAGTGAAAAATCCAATATATATATGGTGATATCTCGGGTGCTATTACAGATACCGCAATAAATCAAAGTGAATTATCTGCAGCAGGCCCCGGCGCATGAATCTGTGCAGCGGGAACGACCTCGGACCACCAGGGGCCGAGAAAACTACCGTCTCATGGGGACGGACACTCAGGGTCAGTGAAAAATCCAATATATATCTGGTGATATCTCGGCTCCTATTACCGATAGCGCAATATATCAAAGTGCATTGTCTGTAGGAGGCCCTGTCGCATGAATCTGGGAAGCGGGAGCGACCTCGGATCACCAGGGGCCGAGAAAAGCACCGTCACATGGGGCAGGACACTCAGGGTCAGTGAAAAATCCAATATATATCTGGTGATATCTCGGGTGCTATTACAGATAGCGCAATAAATCAAAGTGCAATGTCTGCAGGAGGCCCTGGCCCATGAATCTGTGCAGCGGGAACGACCTCGGACCACCAGGGGCCGAGAAAACCACAGTCTCATGGGGCCGGACACTCAGGGTCAGGGGAAAATCCAATATATATCTGGTGATATCTCGGGTGCTATTAGAGATAGCGCAATAAACCAAAGTGAATTATCTGCAGGAGGCCCTGGCGCATGAATCTGTGCAGCGGGAACGACCTCGGACCACCAGGGGCCGAGAAAACTACCGTCTCATGGGGCCGGTCACACAGGGTCAGTGAAAAATCCAATATATATCTGCTGATATCTCGGGTGCTATTCGAGATAGCGCAATAAACCAAAGTGAATTATCTGCAGGAGGCCCTGGCGCATGAATCTGTGCAGCGGGAACGACCTCGGACCACCAGGGGCCGAGAAAACGACCGTCTCATGGGGCCGGACACACAGGGTCAGTGAAAAATTTAATATATATCTGCTGATATCTCGGGTGCTATTACAGATAGCGCAATAAATCAAAGTGCATTGTCTGTAGGAGGCCCTGGCGCATGAATCTGTGCAGCGGGAACGACCTCGGACCACCAGGGGCCGAAAAAACCACAGTCTCATGGGGCCGGACACTCAGGGTCAGGGTAAAATCCAATATATATCTGTTGATATCTCGGGTGCTATTACAGATAGCGCAATAAATCAAAGTGAATTATCTGCAGGAGGCCCTGGCGCATGAATCTGTGCAGCGGGAACGACCTCGGACCACCAGGGGCCGAGAAAACTACCGTCTCATGGGGCCGGTCACTCAGGGTCAGTGAAAAATCCAATATATATCTGGTGATATCTCGGGTGCTATTAGAGATAGCGCAATAAACCAAAGTGAATTATCTGCAGGAGGCCCTGGCGCATGAATCTGTGCAACGGGAACGACCTCGGACCACCAGGGGCCGAGAAAACCACAGTCTCATGGGGCCGGACACTCAGGGTCAGGGTAAAATCCAATATATATCTGTTGATATCTCGGGTGCTATTACAGATAGCGCAATAAATCAAAGTGCATTGTCTGTAGGAGGCCCTGGCGCATGAACCTGTGCAGCGGGAACGACCTCGGAGCACCAGGGGCGAGAAAACCACCTTCTCATGGGGCCGGAAACTCAGGGTCAGGGAAAAATCCAATATATATCTGGTGATATCTCGGGTCCTATTACAGATAGCGCAATAAATCAAAGTACATTACCTGTAGGAGGCCCTGGCGCATGAATCTGTGCAGCGGGAACGTCCTCGGACCTCCAGGGGCCGAGAAAACCGCTGTCTCATGGGGCCGGACACTCAGGGTCAGGGGAAAATCCAATATATATCTGGTGATATCTCGGGTGCTATTAGAGATAGCGCAATAAACCAAAGTGAATTATCTGCAGGAGGCCCTGGCGCATGAATCTGTGCAACGGGAACGACCTCGGAACACCAGGGACCGAGAAAACCACCGTCACATGGGGCAGGACACTCAGGGTCAGTGAAAAATCCAATATATATATGGTGATATCTCGGGTGCTATTACAGATACCGCAATAAATCAAAGTGCATTGTCTGTAGGAGACCCTGGCGCATGAACCTGTGCAGCGGGAACGACCTCGGACCACCAGGGGCCGAGAAAACGACCGTCTCATGGGGCCGGACGCTCAGGGTCAGGGAAAAATCCAATATATAGGTGGTGATATCTCGGGTGCTATTACAGATAGCGCAATAAATCAAAGTGAATTATCTGCAGGAGGCCCTGGCGCATGAATCTGTGCAGCGGGAACGACCTCGGACCACCAGGGGCCGAGAAAACCACAGTCTCATGGGGCCGTTCACTCAGGGTCAGGGAAAATTCCAATATATATCTGGTGATATCTCGGGTGCTATTACAGATAGCGCAATAAATCAAAGTGCAATGTCTGCAGGAGGCCCTGGCCCATGAATCTGTGCAGCGGGAACGACCTCGGACCACCAGGGGCCGAGAAAACCACAGTCTCATGGGGCCGGACACTCAGGGTCAGGGGAAAATCCAATATATATCTGGTGATATCTCGGGTGCTATTAGAGATAGCGCAATAAACCAAAGTGAATTATCTGCAGGAGGCCCTGGCGCATGAATCTGTGCAGCGGGAACGACCTCGGACCACCAGGGGCCGAGAAAACTACCGTCTCATGGGGCCGGTCACACAGGGTCAGTGAAAAATCCAATATATATGTGGTGATATCTCGGGTGCTATTACAGATAGCGCAATAAATCAAAGTGCATTGTCTGCAGGAGGCCCTGGCGCATGAATCTGTGCAACGGGAACGACCTCGGACCACCAGGGGCCGAGAAAACCACAGTCTCATGGGGCCGGACACTCAGGGTCAGGGTAAAATCCAATATATATCTGTTGATATCTCGGGTGCTATTACAGATAGCGCAATAAATCAAAGTGCATTGTCTGTAGGAGGCCCTGGCGCATGAATCTGTGCAGCGGGAACGACCTCGGACCACCAGGGGCCGAGAAAACTACCGTCTCATGGGGACGGACACTCAGGGTCAGTGAAAAATCCAATATATATCTGGTGATATCTCGGCTCCTATTACCGATAGCGCAATATATCAAAGTGCATTGTCTGTAGGAGGCCCTGTCGCATGAATCTGGGAAGCGGGAGCGACCTCGGATCACCAGGGGCCGAGAAAAGCACCGTCACATGGGGCAGGACACTCAGGGTCAGTGAAAAATCCAATATATATCTGGTGATATCTCGGGTGCTATTACAGATAGCGCAATAAATCAAAGTGCAATGTCTGCAGGAGGCCCTGGCCCATGAATCTGTGCAGCGGGAACGACCTCGGACCACCAGGGGCCGAGAAAACCACAGTCTCATGGGGCCGGACACTCAGGGTCAGGGGAAAATCCAATATATATCTGGTGATATCTCGGGTGCTATTAGAGATAGCGCAATAAACCAAAGTGAATTATCTGCAGGAGGCCCTGGCGCATGAATCTGTGCAGCGGGAACGACCTCGGACCACCAGGGGCCGAGAAAACTACCGTCTCATGGGGCCGGTCACACAGGGTCAGTGAAAAATCCAATATATATCTGCTGATATCTCGGGTGCTATTCGAGATAGCGCAATAAACCAAAGTGAATTATCTGCAGGAGGCCCTGGCGCATGAATCTGTGCAGCGGGAACGACCTCGGACCACCAGGGGCCGAGAAAACGACCGTCTCATGGGGCCGGACACACAGGGTCAGTGAAAAATTTAATATATATCTGCTGATATCTCGGGTGCTATTACAGATAGCGCAATAAATCAAAGTGCATTGTCTGTAGGAGGCCCTGGCGCATGAATCTGTGCAGCGGGAACGACCTCGGACCACCAGGGGCCGAAAAAACCACAGTCTCATGGGGCCGGACACTCAGGGTCAGGGTAAAATCCAATATATATCTGTTGATATCTCGGGTGCTATTACAGATAGCGCAATAAATCAAAGTGAATTATCTGCAGGAGGCCCTGGCGCATGAATCTGTGCAGCGGGAACGACCTCGGACCACCAGGGGCCGAGAAAACTACCGTCTCATGGGGCCGGTCACTCAGGGTCAGTGAAAAATCCAATATATATCTGGTGATATCTCGGGTGCTATTAGAGATAGCGCAATAAACCAAAGTGAATTATCTGCAGGAGGCCCTGGCGCATGAATCTGTGCAACGGGAACGACCTCGGACCACCAGGGGCCGAGAAAACCACAGTCTCATGGGGCCGGACACTCAGGGTCAGGGTAAAATCCAATATATATCTGTTGATATCTCGGGTGCTATTACAGATAGCGCAATAAATCAAAGTGCATTGTCTGTAGGAGGCCCTGGCGCATGAACCTGTGCAGCGGGAACGACCTCGGAGCACCAGGGGCGAGAAAACCACCTTCTCATGGGGCCGGAAACTCAGGGTCAGGGAAAAATCCAATATATATCTGGTGATATCTCGGGTCCTATTACAGATAGCGCAATAAATCAAAGTACATTACCTGTAGGAGGCCCTGGCGCATGAATCTGTGCAGCGGGAACGTCCTCGGACCTCCAGGGGCCGAGAAAACCGCTGTCTCATGGGGCCGGACACTCAGGGTCAGGGGAAAATCCAATATATATCTGGTGATATCTCGGGTGCTATTAGAGATAGCGCAATAAACCAAAGTGAATTATCCGCAGGAGGCCCTGGCGCATGAATCTGTGCAACGGGAACGACCTCGGAACACCAGGGACCGAGAAAACCACCGTCACATGGGGCAGGACACTCAGGGTCAGTGAAAAATCCAATATATATATGGTGATATCTCGGGTGCTATTACAGATACCGCAATAAATCAAAGTGCATTGTCTGTAGGAGACCCTGGCGCATGAACCTGTGCAGCGGGAACGACCTCGGACCACCAGGGGCCGAGAAAACGACCGTCTCATGGGGCCGGACGCTCAGGGTCAGGGAAAAATCCAATATATAGGTGGTGATATCTCGGGTGCTATTACAGATAGCGCAATAAATCAAAGTGAATTATCTGCAGGAGGCCCTGGCGCATGAATCTGTGCAGCGGGAACGACCTCGGACCACCAGGGGCCGAGAAAACCACAGTCTCATGGGGCCGTTCACTCAGGGTCAGGGAAAATTCCAATATATGTATCTGGTGATATCTCGGGTGCTATTACAGATAGCGCAATAAATCAAAGTGCAATGTCTGCAGGAGGCCCTGGCCCATGAATCTGTGCAGCGGGAACGACCTCGGACCACCAGGGGCCGAGAAAACCACAGTCTCATGGGGCCGGACACTCAGGGTCAGGGGAAAATCCAATATATATCTGGTGATATCTCGGGTGCTATTAGAGATAGCGCAATAAACCAAAGTGAATTATCTGCAGGAGGCCCTGGCGCATGAATCTGTGCAGCGGGAACCACCTCGGACCACCAGGGGCCGAGAAAACTACCGTCTCATGGGGCCGGTCACACAGGGTCAGTGAAAAATCCAATATATTTCTGCTGATATCTCGGGTGCTATTCGAGATAGCGCAATAAACCAAAGTGAATTATCTGCAGGAGGCCCTGGCGCATGAATCTGTGCAGCGGGAACGACCTCGGACCACCAGGGGCCGAGAAAACGACCGTCTCATGGGGCCGGACACACAGGGTCAGTGAAAAATTTAATATATATCTGCTGATATCTCGGGTGCTATTACAGATAGCGCAATAAATCAAAGTGCATTGTCTGTAGGAGGCCCTGGCGCATGAATCTGTGCAGCGGGAACGACCTCGGACCACCAGGGGGAGAAAAAACCACAGTCTCATGGGGCCGGACACTCAGGGTCAGGGTAAAATCCAATATATATCTGTTGATATCTCGGGTGCTATTACAGATAGCGCAATAAATCAAAGTGCAATGTCTGTAGGAGGCCCTGGCGCATGAACCTGTGCTGCGGGAACGACCTCGGAGCACCAGGGGCGAGAAAACCACCTTCTCATGGGGCCGGAAACTCAGGGTCAGGGAAGAATCCAATATATATCTGGTGATATCTCGGGTCCTATTACAGATAGCGCAATAAATCAAAGTACATTACCTGTAGGAGGCCCTGGCGCATGAATCTGTGCAGCGGGAACGACCTCGGACCACCAGGGGCCGAAAAAACCACAGTCTCATGGGGCCGGACACTCAGGGTCAGGGTAAAATCCAATATATATCTGTTGATATCTCGGGTGCTATTACAGATAGCGCAATAAATCAAAGTGAATTATCTGCAGGAGGCCCTGGCGCATGAATCTGTGCAGCGGGAACGACCTCGGACCACCAGGGGCCGAGAAAACTACCGTCTCATGGGGCCGGTCACTCAGGGTCAGGGAAAATTCCAATATATATCTGGTGATATCTCGGGTGCTATTACAGATAGCGCAATAAATCAAAGTGCAATGTCTGCAGGAGGCCCTGGCCCATGAATCTGTGCAGCGGGAACGACCTCGGACCACCAGGGGCCGAGAAAACCACAGTCTCATGGGGCCGGACACTCAGGGTCAGGGGAAAATCCAATATATATCTGGTGATATCTCGGGTGCTATTAGAGATAGCGCAATAAACCAAAGTGAATTATCTGCAGGAGGCCCTGGCGCATGAATCTGTGCAGCGGGAACGACCTCGGACCACCAGGGGCCGAGAAAACTACCGTCTCATGGGGCCGGTCACACAGGGTCAGTGAAAAATCCAATATATATATGCTGATATCTCGGGTGCTATTAGAGATAGCGCAATAAACCAAAGTGAATTATCTGCAGGAGGCCCTGGCGCATGAACCTGTGCAACGGGAACGACCTCGGACCACCAGGGGCCGAGAAAACCACAGTCTCATGGGGCCGGACACTCAGGGTCAGGGTAAAATCCAATATATATCTGTTGATATCTCGGGTGCTATTACAGATAGCGCAATAAATCAAAGTGCATTGTCTGTAGGAGGCCCTGGCGCATGAATCTGTGCAGCGGGAACGACCTCGGAGCACCAGGGGCGAGACAACCACCTTCTCATGGGGCCGGAAACTCAGGGTCAGGGAAAAATCCAATATATATCTGGTGATATCTCGGGTCCTATTACAGATAGCGCAATAAATCAAAGTGCATTACCTGTAGGAGGCCCTGGCGCATGAATCTGTGCAGCGGGAACGTCCTCGGACCTCCAGGTGCCGAGAAAACCGCAGTCTCATGGGGCCGGACACTCAGGGTCAGGGGAAAATCCAATATATATCTGGTGATATCTCGGGTGCTATTAGAGATAGCGCAATAAACCAAAGTGAATTATCTGCAGGAGGCCCTGGCGCATGAATCTGTGCAACGAGAACGACCTCGGAACACCAGGGGGCGAGAAAACCACCGTCACATGGGGCAGGACACTCAGGGTCAGTGAAAAATCCAATATATATATGGTGATATCTCGGGTGCTATTACAGATACCGCAATAAATCAAAGTGAATTATCTGCAGCAGGCCCTGGCGCATGAATCTGTGCAGCGGGAACGACCTCGGACCACCAGGGGCCGAGAAAACTACCGTCTCATGGGGACGGACACTCAGGGTCAGTGAAAAATCCAATATATATCTGGTGATATCTCGGCTCCTATTACCGATAGCGCAATATATCAAAGTGCATTGTCTGTAGGAGGCCCTGTCGCATGAATCTGGGAAGCGGGAGTGACCTCGGATCACCAGGGGCCGAGAAAAGCACCGTCACATGGGGCAGGACACTCAGGGTCAGTGAAAAATCCAATATATATATGGTGATATCTCGGGTGCTATTACAGATACCGCAATAAATCAAAGTGCATTGTCTGTAGGAGACCCTGGCGCATGAACCTGTGCAGCGGGAACGACCTCGGACCACCAGGGGCCGAGAAAACGACCGTCTCATGGGGCCGGACGCTCAGGGTCAGGGAAAAATCCAATATATAGGTGGTGATATCTCGGGTGCTATTACAGATAGCGCAATAAATCAAAGTGAATTATCTGCAGGAGGCCCTGGCGCATGAATCTGTGCAGCGGGAACGACCTCGGACCACCAGGGGCCGAGAAAACCACAGTCTCATGGGGCCGTTCACTCAGGGTCAGGGAAAATTCCAATATATATCTGGTGATATCTCGGGTGCTATTACAGATAGCGCAATAAATCAAAGTGCAATGTCTGCAGGAGGCCCTGGCCCATGAATCTGTGCAGCGGGAACGACCTCGGACCACCAGGGGCCGAGAAAACCACAGTCTCATGGGGCCGGACACTCAGGGTCAGGGGAAAATCCAATATATATCTGGTGATATCTCGGGTGCTATTAGAGATAGCGCAATAAACCAAAGTGAATTATCTGCAGGAGGCCCTGGCGCATGAATCTGTGCAGCGGGAACGACCTCGGACCACCAGGGGCCGAGAAAACTACCGTCTCATGGGGCCGGTCACACAGGGTCAGTGAAAAATCCAATATATATCTGCTGATATCTCGGGTGCTATTCGAGATAGCGCAATAAACCAAAGTGAATTATCTGCAGGAGGCCCTGGCGCATGAATCTGTGCAGCGGGAACGACCTCGGACCACCAGGGGCCGAGAAAACGACCGTCTCATGGGGCCGGACACACAGGGTCAGTGAAAAATTTAATATATATCTGCTGATATCTCGGGTGCTATTACAGATAGCGCAATAAATCAAAGTGCATTGTCTGTAGGAGGCCCTGGCGCATGAATCTGTGCAGCGGGAACGACCTCGGACCACCAGGGGCCGAAAAAACCACAGTCTCATGGGGCCGGACACTCAGGGTCAGGGTAAAATCCAATATATATCTGTTGATATCTCGGGTGCTATTACAGATAGCGCAATAAATCAAAGTGAATTATCTGCAGGAGGCCCTGGCGCATGAATCTGTGCAGCGGGAACGACCTCGGACCACCAGGGGCCGAGAAAACTACCGTCTCATGGGGCCGGTCACTCAGGGTCAGTGAAAAATCCAATATATATCTGGTGATATCTCGGGTGCTATTAGAGATAGCGCAATAAACCAAAGTGAATTATCTGCAGGAGGCCCTGGCGCATGAATCTGTGCAACGGGAACGACCTCGGACCACCAGGGGCCGAGAAAACCACAGTCTCATGGGGCCGGAAACTCAGGGTCAGGGAAAAATCCAATATATATCTGGTGATATCTCGGGTCCTATTACAGATAGCGCAATAAATCAAAGTGCATTACCTGTAGGAGGCCCTGGCGCATGAATCTGTGCAGCGGGAACGTCCTCGGACCTCCAGGGGCCGAGAAAACCGCAGTCTCATGGGGCCGGACACTCAGGGTCAGGGGAAAATCCAATATATATCTGGTGATATCTCGGGTGCTATTAGAGATAGCGCAATAAACCAAAGTGAATTATCTGCAGGAGGCCCTGGCGCATGAATCTGTGCAACGAGAACGACCTCGGAACACCAGGGGGCGAGAAAACCACCGTCACATGGGGCAGGACACTCAGGGTCAGTGAAAAATCCAATATATATATGGTGATATCTCGGGTGCTATTACAGATACCGCAATAAATCAAAGTGAATTATCTGCAGCAGGCCCTGGCGCATGAATCTGTGCAGCGGGAACGACCTCGGACCACCAGGGGCCGAGAAAACTACCGTCTCATGGGGACGGACACTCAGGGTCAGTGAAAAATCCAATATATATCTGGTGATATCTCGGCTCCTATTACCGATAGCGCAATATATCAAAGTGCATTGTCTGTAGGAGGCCCTGTCGCATGAATCTGGGAAGCGGGAGTGACCTCGGATCACCAGGGGCCGAGAAAAGCACCGTCACATGGGGCAGGACACTCAGGGTCAGTGAAAAATCCAATATATATATGGTGATATCTCGGGTGCTATTACAGATACCGCAATAAATCAAAGTGCATTGTCTGTAGGAGACCCTGGCGCATGAACCTGTGCAGCGGGAACGACCTCGGACCACCAGGGGCCGAGAAAACGACCGTCTCATGGGGCCGGACGCTCAGGGTCAGGGAAAAATCCAATATATAGGTGGTGATATCTCGGGTGCTATTACAGATAGCGCAATAAATCAAAGTGAATTATCTGCAGGAGGCCCTGGCGCATGAATCTGTGCAGCGGGAACGACCTCGGACCACCAGGGGCCGAGAAAACCACAGTCTCATGGGGCCGTTCACTCAGGGTCAGGGAAAATTCCAATATATATCTGGTGATATCTCGGGTGCTATTACAGATAGCGCAATAAATCAAAGTGCAATGTCTGCAGGAGGCCCTGGCCCATGAATCTGTGCAGCGGGAACGACCTCGGACCACCAGGGGCCGAGAAAACCACAGTCTCATGGGGCCGGACACTCAGGGTCAGGGGAAAATCCAATATATATCTGGTGATATCTCGGGTGCTATTAGAGATAGCGCAATAAACCAAAGTGAATTATCTGCAGGAGGCCCTGGCGCATGAATCTGTGCAGCGGGAACGACCTCGGACCACCAGGGGCCGAGAAAACTACCGTCTCATGGGGCCGGTCACACAGGGTCAGTGAAAAATCCAATATATATCTGCTGATATCTCGGGTGCTATTCGAGATAGCGCAATAAACCAAAGTGAATTATCTGCAGGAGGCCCTGGCGCATGAATCTGTGCAGCGGGAACGACCTCGGACCACCAGGGGCCGAGAAAACGACCGTCTCATGGGGCCGGACACACAGGGTCAGTGAAAAATTTAATATATATCTGCTGATATCTCGGGTGCTATTACAGATAGCGCAATAAATCAAAGTGCATTGTCTGTAGGAGGCCCTGGCGCATGAATCTGTGCAGCGGGAACGACCTCGGACCACCAGGGGCCGAAAAAACCACAGTCTCATGGGGCCGGACACTCAGGGTCAGGGTAAAATCCAATATATATCTGTTGATATCTCGGGTGCTATTACAGATAGCGCAATAAATCAAAGTGAATTATCTGCAGGAGGCCCTGGCGCATGAATCTGTGCAGCGGGAACGACCTCGGACCACCAGGGGCCGAGAAAACTACCGTCTCATGGGGCCGGTCACTCAGGGTCAGTGAAAAATCCAATATATATCTGGTGATATCTCGGGTGCTATTAGAGATAGCGCAATAAACCAAAGTGAATTATCTGCAGGAGGCCCTGGCGCATGAATCTGTGCAACGGGAACGACCTCGGACCACCAGGGGCCGAGAAAACCACAGTCTCATGGGGCCGGACACTCAGGGTCAGGGTAAAATCCAATATATATCTGTTGATATCTCGGGTGCTATTACAGATAGCGCAATAAATCAAAGTGCATTGTCTGTAGGAGGCCCTGGCGCATGAACCTGTGCAGCGGGAACGACCTCGGAGCACCAGGGGCGAGAAAACCACCTTCTCATGGGGCCGGAAACTCAGGGTCAGGGAAAAATCCAATATATATCTGGTGATATCTCGGGTCCTATTACAGATAGCGCAATAAATCAAAGTACATTACCTGTAGGAGGCCCTGGCGCATGAATCTGTGCAGCGGGAACGTCCTCGGACCTCCAGGGGCCGAGAAAACCGCTGTCTCATGGTGCCGGACACTCAGGGTCAGGGGAAAATCCAATATATACCTGGTGATATCTCGGGTGCTATTAGAGATAGCGCAATAAACCAAAGTGAATTATCTGCAGGAGGCCCTGGCGCATGAATCTGTGCAACGGGAACGACCTCGGAACACCAGGGACCGAGAAAACCACCGTCACATGGGGCAGGACACTCAGGGTCAGTGAAAAATCCAATATATATATGGTGATATCTCGGGTGCTATTACAGATACCGCAATAAATCAAAGTGCATTGTCTGTAGGAGACCCTGGCGCATGAACCTGTGCAGCGGGAACGACCTCGGACCACCAGGGGCCGAGAAAACGACCGTCTCCTGGGGCCGGACGCTCAGGGTCAGGGAAAAATCCAATATATAGGTGGTGATATCTCGGGTGCTATTACAGATAGCGCAATAAATCAAAGTGAATTATCTGCAGGAGGCCCTGGCGCATGAATCTGTGCAGCGGGAACGACCTCGGACCACCAGGGGCCGAGAAAACCACAGTCTCATGGGGCCGTTCAATCAGGGTCAGGGAAAATTCCAATATATATCTGGTGATATCTCGGGTGCTATTACAGATAGCGCAATAAATCAAAGTGAATTATCTGCAGGAGGCCCTGGCGCATGAATCTGTGCAGCGGGAACGACCTCGGACCACCAGGGGCCGAGAAAACCACAGTCTCATGGGTCCGTTCACTCAGGGTCAGGGAAAATTCCAATATATATCTGGTGATATCTCGGGTGCTATTACAGATAGCGCAATAAATCAAAGTGCATTGTTTGTAGGAGGCCCTGGCGCATGAATCTGTGCAGCGGGAACGACCTCGGACCACCAGGGGCCGAGAAAACCACAGTCTCATGGGGCCGGACACTCAGGGTCAGGGGAAAATCCAATATATATCTGGTGATATCTCGGGTGCTATTAGAGATAGCGCAATAAATCAAAGTGCATTGTCTGTAGGAGGCCCTGGCGCATGAATCTGTGCAGCGGGAACGACCTCGGAACACCAGGGGCCGAGAAAACCACCGTCTCATGGGGCAGGACACTCAGGGTCAGTGAAAAATCCAATATACATCTGGTGATATCTCGGGTGCTATTACAGATAGCGCAATAAATCAAAGTGCATTGTCTGTCGGAGACCCTGGCGCATGAACCTGTGCAGCGGCAGCGACCTCGGACCTCCAGGGGCCGAGAAAACCACAGTCTCATGGGGCCGGACACTCAGGGTCAGGGGAAAATCCAATATATATCTGGTGATATCTCGGGTGCTATTAGAGATAGCGCAATAAATCAAAGTGCATTGTCTGTAGGAGGCCCTGGCGCATGAATCTGTGCAGCGGGAACGACCTCGGAACACCAGGGACCGAGAAAACCACCGTCTCCTGGGGCCGGACACTCAGGGTCAGTGAAAAATCCAATATATATGTGGTGATATCTCGGGTGCTATTACAGATAGCGCAATAAATCAAAGTGCATTGTCTGTAGGAGACCCTGGCGCATGAACCTGTGCAGCGGGAACGACCTCGGACCACCAGGGGCCGAGAAAACGACCGTCTCATGGGGCCGGACTTTCAGGGTCGGTGTAAAATCCAATATATATCTGGTGATATCTCGGGTGCTATTAGAGATAGCGCAATAAACCAAAGTGAATTATCTGCAGGAGGGCCTAGCGTATTAATCTGAGCAGCAGGAACGACCTCGGACCACCAGGCGCCGAGAAAATTACAGATATTCGGAACCCGTCACCTAATGTCATGTAAAAATCCAGCATATATCTGGTGACATCTCGGGTGCTCTTACAGATAGCGCACTAAACCAAAGTGAATTATCTGCAGGGGGCCCTGGCGCATGAATCTGTGCAGAGGGAACGACCTGGGACCACCAAGGGCCGAGAAAACCACCCTCTCATGGGGCCGGACACTCAGGGTCAGGGGAAAATCCAATATATATACGGTGATATCTCGGGTGCTATTAAAGATAGCGCAATGAATCATAGTGAATTGTCTGTAGGAGGCCCTAGCGCATGAATCTGTGCAGCTGGAACGACCTCGGACCACCAGGGGCCGAGAAAACCACCGTCTCAAGGGGTCGGACTGTCAGGGTCAGGGAAAAATCCAATATATATCTGGTGATATCTCGGGTGCTATTAGAGATAGCGAAATAAATCAAAGTGCATTGTCTGTAGGAGTCCCTAGCGCATGAATCTGTGCAGCGGGAACGACCTCGGACCACCAGGGGCCGAGAAAACTACCGTCTCATGGGGCCGGACACTCAGGGTCAGTGAAAAATCCAATATATATGTGGTGATATCTCGGGTGCAATTACAGATAGCGCAATAAATCAAAGTGCATTGTCTGTAGGAGACCCTGGCGCATGAACCTGTGCAGCGGGAACGACCTCGGACCACCAGGGGCCGAGAAAACGACCGTCTCATGGGGCCGGACGCTCAGGGTCAGTGAAATATCCAATATATATCTGGTGATATCTCGGGTGCTATTAGAGATAGCGCAATAAACCAAAGTGAATTATCTGCAGGAGGCCCTGGCGCATGAATCTGTGCAACGGGAACGACCTCGGACCACCAGGGGCCGAGAAAACCACAGTCTCATGGGGCCGGACACTCAGGGTCAGGGGAAAATCCAATATAGATCTGGTGATATCTCGGGTGCTATTACAGATAGCGCAATAAACCAAAGTGAATTATCTGCAGGAGGCCCTGGCGCATGAATCTGTGCAACGGGAACGACCTCGGACCACCAGGGGCCGCGAAAACCACAGTCTGATGGGGCCGGACACTCAGGGTCAGGGGAAAATCCAATATAGATCTGGTGATATCTGGGGTGCTATTACAGATAGCGCAATAAATCGAAGTGCATTACCTGTAGGAGGCCCTGGCGCATGAATCTGTGCAGCGGGAACGACCTCGGACCACCAGGGGCCGAGAAAACCACAGTCTCATGGGGCCGGACACTCAGGGTCAGGGGAAAATCCAATATATATCTTGTGATATCTCGGGTGCTATTAGAGATAGCGCAATAAACCAAAGTGAATTATCTGCAGGAGGCCCTGGCGCATGAATCTGTGCAGCGGGAACGACCTCGGACCACCAGGGGCCGAAAAAACCACTGTCTCATGGGGCCGCACACTCAGGGTCAGGGTAAAATCCAATATATATCTGGTGATATCTCGGGTGCTATTACAGATAGCTCAATAAATCAAAGTGCATTGTCTGTAGGAGGCCCTGGCGCATGAATCTGTGCAGCGGGAACGACCTCGGACCACCAGGGGCCGAGAAAACCACCAACACATGGGGCCGGACTGTCAGGGTCTGGGAAAAATCCAATATATATCTGGTGATATCTCGAGTGCTATTAGAGATAGCGCAATAAACCAAAGTGAATTATCTGCAGAAGGGCCTAGCGTATTAATCTGAGCAGCAGGAACGACCTCGGACCACCAGGCGCCGAGAAAATTACAGATATTCGGAACCCGTCACCTAATGTCATGTAAAAATCCAGCATATATCTGGTGACATCTCGGGTGCTCTTACAGATAGCGCACTAAATCAAAGTGAATTATCTGCAGGGGGCCCTGGCGCATGAATCTGTGCAGAGGGAACGACCTCGGACCACCAAGGGCCGAGAAAACCACCGTCTCATGGGGCCGGACACTCAGGGTCAGGGGAAAATCCAATATATATACGGTGATATCTTGGGTGCTATTAAAGATAGCGCAATAAATCATAGTGAATTGTCTGTAGGAGGCCCTAGCGCATGAATGTGTGCAGCGGGAACGACCTCGGACCACCAGGGGCCGAGAAAACTACCGTCTCATGGGGCCGGTCACTCAGGGTCAGTGAAAAATCCAATATATATCTGGTGATATCTCGGGTGCTATTAGAGATAGCGCAATAAATCAAAGTGCATTGTCTGTCGGAGACCCTGGCGCATGAACCTGTGCAGCGGCAGCGACCTCGGACCTCCAGGGGCCGAGAAAACCACAGTCTCATGGGGCCGGACACTCAGGGTCAGGGGAAAATCCAATATATATCTGGTGATATCTCGGGTGCTATTAGAGATAGCGCAATAAATCAAAGTGCATTGTCTGTAGGAGGCCCTGGCGCATGAATCTGTGCAGCGGGAACGACCTCGGAACACCAGGGACCGAGAAAACCACCGTCTCCTGGGGCCGGACACTCAGGGTCAGTGAAAAATCCAATATATATGTGGTGATATCTCGGGTGCTATTACAGATAGCGCAATAAATCAAAGTGCATTGTCTGTAGGAGACCCTGGCGCATGAACCTGTGCAGCGGGAACGACCTCGGACCACCAGGGGCCGAGAAAACGACCGTCTCATGGGGCCGGACTTTCAGGGTCGGTGTAAAATCCAATATATATCTGGTGATATCTCGGGTGCTATTAGAGATAGCGCAATAAACCAAAGTGAATTATCTGCAGGAGGGCCTAGCGTATTAATCTGAGCAGCAGGAACGACCTCGGACCACCAGGCGCCGAGAAAATTACAGATATTCGGAACCCGTCACCTAATGTCATGTAAAAATCCAGCATATATCTGGTGACATCTCGGGTGCTCTTACAGATAGCGCACTAAACCAAAGTGAATTATCTGCAGGGGGCCCTGGCGCATGAATCTGTGCAGAGGGAACGACCTGGGACCACCAAGGGCCGAGAAAACCACCCTCTCATGGGGCCGGACACTCAGGGTCAGGGGAAAATCCAATATATATACGGTGATATCTCGGGTGCTATTAAAGATAGCGCAATGAATCATAGTGAATTGTCTGTAGGAGGCCCTAGCGCATGAATCTGTGCAGCTGGAACGACCTCGGACCACCAGGGGCCGAGAAAACCACCGTCTCAAGGGGTCGGACTGTCAGGGTCAGGGAAAAATCCAATATATATCTGGTGATATCTCGGGTGCTATTAGAGATAGCGAAATAAATCAAAGTGCATTGTCTGTAGGAGTCCCTAGCGCATGAATCTGTGCAGCGGGAACGACCTCGGACCACCAGGGGCCGAGAAAACTACCGTCTCATGGGGCCGGACACTCAGGGTCAGTGAAAAATCCAATATATATGTGGTGATATCTCGGGTGCAATTACAGATAGCGCAATAAATCAAAGTGCATTGTCTGTAGGAGACCCTGGCGCATGAACCTGTGCAGCGGGAACGACCTCGGACCACCAGGGGCCGAGAAAACGACCGTCTCATGGGGCCGGACGCTCAGGGTCAGTGAAATATCCAATATATATCTGGTGATATCTCGGGTGCTATTAGAGATAGCGCAATAAACCAAAGTGAATTATCTGCAGGAGGCCCTGGCGCATGAATCTGTGCAACGGGAACGACCTCGGACCACCAGGGGCCGAGAAAACCACAGTCTCATGGGGCCGGACACTCAGGGTCAGGGGAAAATCCAATATAGATCTGGTGATATCTCGGGTGCTATTACAGATAGCGCAATAAACCAAAGTGAATTATCTGCAGGAGGCCCTGGCGCATGAATCTGTGCAACGGGAACGACCTCGGACCACCAGGGGCCGCGAAAACCACAGTCTGATGGGGCCGGACACTCAGGGTCAGGGGAAAATCCAATATAGATCTGGTGATATCTGGGGTGCTATTACAGATAGCGCAATAAATCGAAGTGCATTACCTGTAGGAGGCCCTGGCGCATGAATCTGTGCAGCGGGAACGACCTCGGACCACCAGGGGCCGAGAAAACCACAGTCTCATGGGGCCGGACACTCAGGGTCAGGGGAAAATCCAATATATATCTTGTGATATCTCGGGTGCTATTAGAGATAGCGCAATAAACCAAAGTGAATTATCTGCAGGAGGCCCTGGCGCATGAATCTGTGCAGCGGGAACGACCTCGGACCACCAGGGGCCGAAAAAACCACTGTCTCATGGGGCCGCACACTCAGGGTCAGGGTAAAATCCAATATATATCTGGTGATATCTCGGGTGCTATTACAGATAGCTCAATAAATCAAAGTGCATTGTCTGTAGGAGGCCCTGGCGCATGAATCTGTGCAGCGGGAACGACCTCGGACCACCAGGGGCCGAGAAAACCACCAACACATGGGGCCGGACTGTCAGGGTCTGGGAAAAATCCAATATATATCTGGTGATATCTCGAGTGCTATTAGAGATAGCGCAATAAACCAAAGTGAATTATCTGCAGAAGGGCCTAGCGTATTAATCTGAGCAGCAGGAACGACCTCGGACCACCAGGCGCCGAGAAAATTACAGATATTCGGAACCCGTCACCTAATGTCATGTAAAAATCCAGCATATATCTGGTGACATCTCGGGTGCTCTTACAGATAGCGCACTAAATCAAAGTGAATTATCTGCAGGGGGCCCTGGCGCATGAATCTGTGCAGAGGGAACGACCTCGGACCACCAAGGGCCGAGAAAACCACCGTCTCATGGGGCCGGACACTCAGGGTCAGGGGAAAATCCAATATATATACGGTGATATCTTGGGTGCTATTAAAGATAGCGCAATAAATCATAGTGAATTGTCTGTAGGAGGCCCTAGCGCATGAATGTGTGCAGCGGGAACGACCTCGGACCACCAGGGGCCGAGAAAACTACCGTCTCATGGGGCCGGTCACTCAGGGTCAGTGAAAAATCCAATATATATCTGGTGATATCTCGGGTGCTATTAGAGATAGCGCAATAAACCAAAGTGAATTATCTGCAGGAGGCCCTGGCGCATGAATCTGTGCAACGGGAACGACCTCGGACCACCAGGGGCCGAGAAAACCACAGTCTCATGGGGCCGGACACTCAGGGTCAGGGTAAAATCCAATAAATATCTGTTGATATCTCGGGTGCTATTACAGATAGCGCAATAAATCAAAGTGCATTGTCTGTAGGAGGCCCTGGCGCATGAATCTGTGCAGCGGGAACGACCTCGGAGCACCAGGGGCGAGACAACCACCTTCTCATGGGGCCGGAAACTCAGGGTCAGGGAAAAATCCAATATATATCTGGTGATATCTCGGGTCCTATTACAGATAGCGCAATAAATCAAAGTGCATTACCTGTAGGAGGCCCTGGCGCATGAATCTGTGCAGCGGGAACGTCCTCGGACCTCCAGGGGCCGAGAAAACCGCAGTCTCATGGGGCCGGACACTCAGGGTCAGGGGAAAATCCAATATATATATGGTGATATCTCGGGTGCTATTAGAGATAGCGCAATAAACCAAAGTGAATTATGTGCAGGAGGCCCTGGCGCATGAATCTGTGCAACGGGAACGACCTCGGAACACCTGGGGCCGAGAAAACCACCGTCACATGGGGCAGGACACTCAGGGTCAGTGAAAAATCCAATATATATAGGGTGATATCTCGGGTGCTATTACAGATACCGCAATAAATCAAAGTGCATTGCCTGTAGGAGACCCTGGCGCATGAACCTGTGCAGCGGGAACGACCTCGGACCACCAGGGGCCGAGAAAACGACCGTCTCATGGGGCCGGACGCTCAGGGTCAGTGAAAAATCCAATATATATCTGGTGATATCTCGGGTGCTATTACAGATAGCGCAATAAATCAAAGTGCATTACCTGTAGGAGGCCCTGGCGCATGAATCTGTGCAGCGGGAACGACCTCGGACCACCAGGGGCCGAGAAAACTACCGTCTCATGGGGCCGGTCACTCAGGGTCAGTGAAAAATCCAATATATATCTGGTGATATCTCGGGTGCTATTAGAGATAGCGCAATAAACCAAAGTGAATTATCTGCAGGAGGCCCTGGCGCATGAATCTGTGCAGCGGGAACGACCTCGGACCACCAGGGGCCGAGAAAACCACCGTCCCATGGGGCCGGACACTCAGGGTCAGGGTAGAGTCCAATATATAGGTGGTGATATCTCGGGTGCTATTACAGATAGCGCAATAAATCAAAGTGCATTGTCTGTAGGAGACCCTGGCGCATGAACCTGTGCAGCGGGAACGACCTCGGACCACCAGGGGCCGAGAAAACGACCGTCTCATGGGGCCGGACGCTCAGGGTCAGTGAAAAATCCAATATATATCTGGTGATATCTCGGGTGCTATTACAGATAGCGCAATAAATCAAAGTGCATTACCTGTAGGAGGCCCTGGCGCATGAATCTGTGCAGCGGGAACGACCTCGGACCACCAGGGGCCGAGAAAACTACCGTCTCATGGGGCCGGTCACTCAGGGTCAGTGAAAAATCCAATATATATCTGGTGATATCTCGGGTGCTATTAGAGATAGCGCAATAAACCAAAGTGAATTATCTGCAGGAGGCCCTGGCGCATGAATCTGTGCAACGGGAACGACCTCGGACCACCAGGGGCCGAGAAAACCACAGTCTCATGGGGCCGGACACTCAGGGTCAGGGTAAAATCCAATAAATATCTGTTGATATCTCGGGTGCTATTACAGATAGCGCAATAAATCAAAGTGCATTGTCTGTAGGAGGCCCTGGCGCATGAATCTGTGCAGCGGGAACGACCTCGGAGCACCAGGGGCGAGACAACCACCTTCTCATGGGGCCGGAAACTCAGGGTCAGGGAAAAATCCAATATATATCTGGTGATATCTCGGGTCCTATTACAGATAGCGCAATAAATCAAAGTGCATTACCTGTAGGAGGCCCTGGCGCATGAATCTGTGCAGCGGGAACGTCCTCGGACCTCCAGGGGCCGAGAAAACCGCAGTCTCATGGGGCCGGACACTCAGGGTCAGGGGAAAATCCAATATATATATGGTGATATCTCGGGTGCTATTAGAGATAGCGCAATAAACCAAAGTGAATTATCTGCAGGAGGCCCTGGCGCATGAATCTGTGCAACGGGAACGACCTCGGAACACCAGGGGCCGAGAAAACCACCGTCACATGGGGCAGGACACTCAGGGTCAGTGAAAAATCCAATATATATAGGGTGATATCTCGGGTGCTATTACAGATACCGCAATAAATCAAAGTGCAATGTCTGCAGGAGGCCCTGGCCCATGAATCTGTGCAGCGGGAACGACCTCGGACCACCAGGGGCCGAGAAAACCACAGTCTCATGGGGCCGGACACTCAGGGTCAGGGGAAAATCCAATATATATCTGGTGATATCTCGGGTGCTATTAGAGATAGCGCAATAAACCAAAGTGAATTATCTGCAGGAGGCCCTGGCGCATGAATCTGTGCAGCGGGAACGACCTCGGACCACCAGGGGCCGAGAAAACTACCGTCTCATGGGGCCGGTCACACAGGGTCAGTGAAAAATCCAATATATATCTGCTGATATCTCGGGTGCTATTCGAGATAGCGCAATAAACCAAAGTGAATTATCTGCAGGAGGCCCTGGCGCATGAATCTGTGCAGCGGGAACGACCTCGGACCACCAGGGGCCGAGAAAACGACCGTCTCATGGGGCCGGACACTCAGGGTCAGTGAAAAATTTAATATATATCTGCTGATATCTCGGGTGCTATTACAGATAGCGCAATAAATCAAAGTGCATTGTCTGTAGGAGGCCCTGGCGCATGAATCTGTGCAGCGGGAACGACCTCGGACCACCAGGGGCCGAAAAAACCACAGTCTCATGGGGCCGGACACTCAGGGTCAGGGTAAAATCCAATATATATCTGTTGATATCTCGGGTGCTATTACAGATAGCGCAATAAATCAAAGTGAATTATCTGCAGGAGGCCCTGGCGCATGAATCTGTGCAGCGGGAACGACCTCGGACCACCAGGGGCCGAGAAAACTACCGTCTCATGGGGCCGGTCACTCAGGGTCAGTGAAAAATCCAATATATATCTGGTGATATCTCGGCTGCTATTAGAGATAGCGCAATAAACCAAAGTGAATTATCTGCAGGAGGCCCTGGCGCATGAATCTGTGCAACGGGAACGACCTCGGACCACGAGGGGCCGAGAAAACGACCGTCTCATGGGGCCGGACGCTCAGGGTCAGTGATAAATCCAATATATATCTGGTGATATCTCGGGTGCTATTAGAGATAGCACAATAAACCAAAGTGAATTAACTGCAGGAGGCCCTGGCGCATGAATCTGTGCAACGGGAACGACCTCGAACCACCAGGGGCCGAGAAAACGACCGTCTCATGGGGCCGGACACTCAGGGTCAGGAGAAAATCCAAAATAGATCTGCTGATATCTCGGGTGCCATTACAGATAGCGCAATAAATCAAAGTGCATTGTCTGTAGGAGGCCCTGGCGCATGAATCTGTGCAACGGGAACGACCTCGGACCACCAGGGGCCGAGAAAACCACAGTCTCATGGGGCCGGACACTCAGGGTCAGAGGAAAATCCAATATATATCTGGTGATATCTCGGGTGCTATTAGAGATTGCGCAATAAATCAAAGTGCATTGTCTGTAGGAGGCCCTGGCGCATGAATCAGTGCAGCGGGAACGACCTCGGAACACCAGGGGCCGAGAAAACCACGGTCTCATGGGGCAGGACACTCAGCGTCAGTGAAAAATCCAATATATATCTGGTGATATCTCGGGTGCTATTACAGAAAGCGCAATAAATCAAAGTGCATTGTCTGTAGGAGACCCTGGCGCATGAACCTGTGCAGCGGGAACGTTCTCGGACCTCCAGGGGCCGAGAAAACCACAGTCTCATGGGGCCGGACACACAGGGTCAGGGGAAAATCCAATATATATCTGCTGATATCTCGGGTGCTATTAGAGATAGCGCAATAAATCAA
The DNA here is from genome assembly GCF_051020985.1 of Nomia melanderi. Taxonomy (NCBI): domain Eukaryota; kingdom Metazoa; phylum Arthropoda; class Insecta; order Hymenoptera; family Halictidae; genus Nomia; species Nomia melanderi. Next base: position 6,333,558 of record NW_027475132.1, on the reverse strand, counting down.
AGTGAGTTATCTGCAGGAGGCCCTGGCGCATGAATCTGTGCAGCGGGAACGACCTCGGACCACCAGGGGCCGAGACAACCACCGTCTCATGGGGCCGGACACTCTGGGTCAGGGAAAAATCCAATATATATCTTGTGATATCTCAGGTGCTATTAGAGATACCGCAATAAATCAAAGTGCATTGTCTGTAGGAGGCCCTGGCGCATGAATCTGTGCAGCGGGAACGACCTCGGACCACCAGGGGCCGAGAAAGCCACCGTCTCATGGGGCAGGACACTCAGGGTCAGTGAAAAATCCAATATATATCTGGTGATATCTCGGGTGCTATTACAGATAGCGCAATAAATCAAAGTGCATTGTCTGTAGGAGGCCCTGGCGCATGAACCTGTGCAGCGGCAACGACCTCGGACCACCAGGGGCCGAGAAAACGACCGTCTCATGGGGCCGGACACTCAGGGTCAGGGTAAAATCCAATATATATCTGGTGATATCTCGGGTGCTATTACAGATAGCGCAATAAATCAAAGTGCATTGTCTGTAGGAGGCCCTGGCGCATGAATCTGTTCAGCGGGAACGACCTCGGACGACCAGGGACCGAGAAAACCACAGTCTCATGGGGCCGGACACTCAGGGTCAGGGGAAAATCCAATATATATCTGGTGATATCTCGGGTGCTATTAAAGATAGCGCAATAAACCAAAGTGCATTGTCTGTAGGAGTCCCTAGCGCATGAATCTGTGCAGCGGGAACGACCTCGGACCACCAGGGGCCGAGAAAACTACCGTCTCATGGGGCCGGACACTCAGGGTCAGTGAAAAATCCAATATATATGTGGTGATATCTCGGGTGCTATTACAGATAGCGCAATAAATCAAAGTGCATTGTCTGTAGGAGGCCCTGGCGCATGAATCTGTGCAGCGGGAACGACCTCGGACCACCAGGGGCCGAAAAAACCACAGTCTCATGGGGCCGGACACTCAGGGTCAGTGAAAAATCCAATATATATGTGGTGATATCTCGGGTGCAATTACAGATAGCGCAATAAATCAAAGTGCATTGTCTGTAGGAGACCCTGGCGCATGAACCTGTGCAGCGGGAACGACCTCGGACCACCAGGGGCCGAGAAAACGACCGTCTCATGGGGCCGGACGCTCAGGGTCAGTGAAATATCCAATATATATCTGGTGATATCTCGGGTGCTATTAGAGATAGCGCAATAAACCAAAGTGAATTATCTGCAGGAGGCCCTGGCGCATGAATCTGTGCAACGGGAACGACCTCGGACCACCAGGGGCCGAGAAAACCACAGTCTCATAGGGCCGGACACTCAGGGTCAGGGGAAAATCCAATATAGATCTGGTGATATCTCGGGTGCTATTACAGATAGCGCAATAAACCAAAGTGAATTATCTGCAGGAGGCCCTGGCGCATGAATCTGTGCAACGGGAACGACCTCGGACCACCAGGGGCCGCGAAAACCACAGTCTGATGGGGCCGGACACTCAGGGTCAGGGGAAAATCCAATATAGATCTGGTGATATCTGGGGTGCTATTACAGATAGCGCAATAAATCAAAGTGCATTACCTGTAGGAGGCCCTGGCGCATGAATCTGTGCAGCGGGAACGACCTCGGACCACCAGGGGCCGAGAAAACCACAGTCTCATGGGGCCGGACACTCAGGGTCAGGGGAAAATCCAATATATATCTTGTGATATCTCGGGTGCTATTAGAGATAGCGCAATAAACCAAAGTGAATTATCTGCAGGAGGCCCTGGCGCATGAATCTGTGCAGCGGGAACGACCTCGGACCACCAGGGGCCGAAAAAACCACTGTCTCATGGGGCCGCACACTCAGGGTCAGGGTAAAATCCAATATATATCTGGTGATATCTCGGGTGCTATTACAGATAGCTCAATAAATCAAAGTGCATTGTCTGTAGGAGGCCCTGGCGCATGAATCTGTGCAGCGGGAACGACCTCGGACCACCAGGGGCCGAGAAAACCACCAACACATGGGGCCGGACTGTCAGGGTCTGGGAAAAATCCAATATATATCTGGTGATATCTCGAGTGCTATTAGAGATAGCGCAATAAACCAAAGTGAATTATCTGCAGGAGGGCCTAGCGTATTAATCTGAGCAGCAGGAACGACCTCGGACCACCAGGCGCCGAGAAAATTACAGATATTCGGAACCCGTCACCTAATGTCATGTAAAAATCCAGCATATATCTGGTGACATCTCGGGTGCTCTTACAGATAGCGCACTAAACCAAAGTGAATTATCTGCAGGGGGCCCTGGCGCATGAATCTGTGCAGAGGGAACGACCTCGGACCACCAAGGGCCGAGAAAACCACCGTCTCATGGGGCCGGACACTCAGGGTCAGGGGAAAATCCAATATATATACGGTGATATCTTGGGTGCTATTAAAGATAGCGCAATAAATCATAGTGAATTGTCTGTAGGAGGCCCTAGCGCATGAATGTGTGCAGCGGGAACGACCTCGGACCACCAGGGGCCGAGAAAACCACCGTCCCATGGGGCCGGACACTCAGGGTCAGGGTAGAGTCCAATATATAGGTGGTGATATCTCGGGTGCTATTACAGATAGCGCAATAAATCAAAGTGCATTGTCTGTAGGAGACCCTGGCGCATGAACCTGTGCAGCGGGAACGACCTCGGACCACCAGGGGCCGAGAAAACGACCGTCTCATGGGGCCGGACGCTCAGGGTCAGTGAAAAATCCAATATATATCTGGTGATATCTCGGGTGCTATTACAGATAGCGCAATAAATCAAAGTGCATTACCTGTAGGAGGCCCTGGCGCATGAATCTGTGCAGCGGGAACGACCTCGGACCACCAGGGGCCGAGAAAACTACCGTCTCATGGGGCCGGTCACTCAGGGTCAGTGAAAAATCCAATATATATCTGGTGATATCTCGGGTGCTATTAGAGATAGCGCAATAAACCAAAGTGAATTATCTGCAGGAGGCCCTGGCGCATGAATCTGTGCAACGGGAACGACCTCGGACCACCAGGGGCCGAGAAAACCACAGTCTCATGGGGCCGGACACTCAGGGTCAGGGTAGAGTCCAATATATAGGTGGTGATATCTCGGGTGCTATTACAGATAGCGCAATAAATCAAAGTGCATTGTCTGTAGGAGGCCCTGGCGCATGAATCTGTGCAGCGGGAACGACCTCGGAGCACCAGGGGTGAGACAACCACCTTCTCATGGGGCCGGAAACTCAGGGTCAGGGAAAAATCCAATATATATCTGGTGATATCTCGGGTCCTATTACAGATAGCGCAATAAATCAAAGTGCATTACCTGTAGGAGGCCCTGGCGCATGAATCTGTGCAGCGGGAACGTCCTCGGACCTCCAGGGGCCGAGAAAACCGCAGTCTCATGGGGACGGACACTCAGGGTCAGGGGAAAATCCAATATATATATGGTGATATCTCGGGTGCTATTAGAGATAGCGCAATAAACCAAAGTGAATTATCTGCAGGAGGCCCTGGCGCATGAATCTGTGCAACGGGAACGACCTCGGAACACCAGGGGCCGAGAAAACCACCGTCACATGGGGCAGGACACTCAGGGTCAGTGAAAAATCCAATATATATAGGGTGATATCTCGGGTGCTATTACAGATACCGCAATAAATCAAAGTGCATTGTCTGTAGGAGACCCTGGCGCATGAACCTGTGCAGCGGGAACGACCTCGGACCACCAGGGGCCGAGAAAACGACCGTCTCATGGGGCCGGACGCTCAGGGTCAGTGAAAAATCCAATATATATCTGGTGATATCTCGGGTGCTATTACAGATAGCGCAATAAATCAAAGTGCATTACCTGTAGGAGGCCCTGGCGCATGAATCTGTGCAGCGGGAACGACCTCGGACCACCAGGGGCCGAGAAAACTACCGTCTCATGGGGCCGGTCACTCAGGGTCAGTGAAAAATCCAATATATATCTGGTGATATCTCGGGTGCTATTAGAGATAGCGCAATAAACCAAAGTGAATTATCTGCAGGAGGCCCTGGCGCATGAATCTGTGCAGCGGGAACGACCTCGGACCACCAGGGGCCGAGAAAACCACCGTCCCATGGGGCCGGACACTCAGGGTCAGGGTAGAGTCCAATATATAGGTGGTGATATCTCGGGTGCTATTACAGATAGCGCAATAAATCAAAGTGCATTGTCTGTAGGAGACCCTGGCGCATGAATCTGTGCAACGGGAACGACCTCGGAACACCAGGGGCCGAGAAAACTACCGTCACATGGGGCAGGACACTCAGGGTCAGTGAAAAATCCAATATATATAGGGTGATATCTCGGGTGCTATTACAGATACCGCAATAAATCAAAGTGCATTGTCTGTAGGAGACCCTGGCGCATGAACCTGTGCAGCGGGAACGACCTCGGACCACCAGGGGCCGAGAAAACGACCGTCTCATGGGGCCGGACGCTCAGGGTCAGTGAAAAATCCAATATATATCTGGTGATATCTCGGGTGCTATTACAGATAGCGCAATAAATCAAAGTGCATTACCTGTAGGAGGCCCTGGCGCATGAATCTGTGCAGCGGGAACGACCTCGGACCACCAGGGGCCGAGAAAACTACCGTCTCATGGGGCCGGTCACTCAGGGTCAGTGAAAAATCCAATATATATCTGGTGATATCTCGGGTGCTATTAGAGATAGCGCAATAAACCAAAGTGAATTATCTGCAGGAGGCCCTGGCGCATGAATCTGTGCAGCGGGAACGACCTCGGACCACCAGGGGCCGAGAAAACCACCGTCCCATGGGGCCGGACACTCAGGGTCAGGGTAGAGTCCAATATATAGGTGGTGATATCTCGGGTGCTATTACAGATAGCGCAATAAATCAAAGTGCATTGTCTGTAGGAGACCCTGGCGCATGAACCTGTGCAGCGGGAACGACCTCGGACCACCAGGGGCCGAGAAAACGACCGTCTCATGGGGCCGGACGCTCAGGGTCAGTGAAAAATCCAATATATATCTGGTGATATCTCGGGTGCTATTACAGATAGCGCAATAAATCAAAGTGCATTACCTGTAGGAGGCCCTGGCGCATGAATCTGTGCAGCGGGAACGACCTCGGACCACCAGGGGCCGAGAAAACTACCGTCTCATGGGGCCGGTCACTCAGGGTCAGTGAAAAATCCAATATATATCTGGTGATATCTCGGGTGCTATTAGAGATAGCGCAATAAACCAAAGTGAATTATCTGCAGGAGGCCCTGGCGCATGAATCTGTGCAACGGGAACGACCTCGGACCACCAGGGGCCGAGAAAACCACAGTCTCATGGGGCCGGACACTCAGGGTCAGGGTAAAATCCAATAAATATCTGTTGATATCTCGGGTGCTATTACAGATAGCGCAATAAATCAAAGTGCATTGTCTGTAGGAGGACCTGGCGCATGAATCTGTGCAGCGGGAACGACCTCGGAGCACCAGGGGCGAGACAACCACCTTCTCATGGGGCCGGAAACTCAGGGTCAGGGAAAAATCCAATATATATCTGGTGATATCTCGGGTCCTATTACAGATAGCGCAATAAATCAAAGTGCATTACCTGTAGGAGGCCCTGGCGCATGAATCTGTGCAGCGGGAACGTCCTCGGACCTCCAGGGGCCGAGAAAACCGCAGTCTCATGGGGCCGGACACTCAGGGTCAGGGGAAAATCCAATATATATATGGTGATATCTCGGGTGCTATTAGAGATAGCGCAATAAACCAAAGTGAATTATCTGCAGGAGGCCCTGGCGCATGAATCTGTGCAACGGGAACGACCTCGGAACACCAGGGGCCGAGAAAACCACCGTCACATGGGGCAGGACACTCAGGGTCAGTGAAAAATCCAATATATATAGGGTGATATCTCGGGTGCTATTACAGATACCGCAATAAATCAAAGTGCAATGTCTGCAGGAGGCCCTGGCCCATGAATCTGTGCAGCGGGAACGACCTCGGACCACCAGGGGCCGAGAAAACCACAGTCTCATGGGGCCGGACACTCAGGGTCAGGGGAAAATCCAATATATATCTGGTGATATCTCGGGTGCTATTAGAGATAGCGCAATAAACCAAAGTGAATTATCTGCAGGAGGCCCTGGCGCATGAACCTGTGCAGCGGGAACGACCTCGGACCACGAGGGGCCGAGAAAACGACCGTCTCATGGGGCCGGACACTCAGGGTCAGTGAAAAATTTAATATATATCTGCTGATATCTCGGGTGCTATTACAGATAGCGCAATAAATCAAAGTGCATTGTCTGTAGGAGGCCCTGGCGCATGAATCTGTGCAGCGGGAACGACCTCGGACCACCAGGGGCCGAAAAAACCACAGTCTCATGGGGCCGGACACTCAGGGTCAGGGTAAAATCCAATATATATCTGTTGATATCTCGGGTGCTATTACAGATAGCGCAATAAATCAAAGTGAATTATCTGCAGGAGGCCCTGGCGCATGAATCTGTGCAGCGGGAACGACCTCGGACCACCAGGGGCCGAGAAAACTACCGTCTCATGGGGCCGGTCACTCAGGGTCAGTGAAAAATCCAATATATATCTGGTGATATCTCGGCTGCTATTAGAGATAGCGCAATAAACCAAAGTGAATTATCTGCAGGAGGCCCTGGCGCATGAATCTGTGCAACGGGAACGACCTCGGACCACGAGGGGCCGAGAAAACGACCGTCTCATGGGGCCGGACGCTCAGGGTCAGTGATAAATCCAATATATATCTGGTGATATCTCGGGTGCTATTAGAGATAGCGCAATAAACCAAAGTGAATTAACTGCAGGAGGCCCTGGCGCATGAATCTGTGCAACGGGAACGACCTCGAACCACCAGGGGCCGAGAAAACGACCGTCTCATGGGGCCGGACACTCAGGGTCAGGAGAAAATCCAAAATAGATCTGCTGATATCTCGGGTGCCATTACAGATAGCGCAATAAATCAAAGTGCATTGTCTGTAGGAGGCCCTGGCGCATGAATCTGTGCAACGGGAACGACCTCGGACCACCAGGGGCCGAGAAAACCACAGTCTCATGGGGCCGGACACTCAGGGTCAGAGGAAAATCCAATATATATCTGGTGATATCTCGGGTGCTATTAGAGATTGCGCAATAAATCAAAGTGCATTGTCTGTAGGAGACCCTGGCGCATGAATCTGTGCAACGGGAACGACCTCGGAACACCAGGGGCCGAGAAAACCACCGTCTCATGGGGCAGGACACTCAGGGTCAGTGAAAAATCCAATATATATCTGGTGATATCTCGGGTGCTATTACAGAAAGCGCAATAAATCAAAGTGCATTGTCTGTAGGAGACCCTGGCGCATGAACCTGTGCAGCGGGAACGTTCTCGGACCTCCAGGGGCCGAGAAAACCACAGTCTCATGGGGCCGGACACACAGGGTCAGGGGAAAATCCAATATATATCTGCTGATATCTCGGGTGCTATTAGAGATAGCGCAATAAATCAAAGTGAGTTATCTGCAGGAGGCCCTGGCGCATGAATCTGTGCAGCGGGAACGACCTCGGACCACCAGGGGCCGAGACAACCAACGTCTCATGGGGCCGGACACTCTGGGTCAGGGAAAAATCCAATATATATCTTGTGATATCTCAGGTGCTATTAGAGATACCGCAATAAATCAAAGTGCATTGTCTGTAGGAGACCCTGGCGCATGAACCTGTGCAGCGGGAACGACCTCGGACCACCAGGGGCCGAGAAAACGACCGTCTCATGGGGCCGGACGCTCAGGGTCAGTGAAAAATCCAATATATATCTGGTGATATCTCGGGTGCTATTACAGATAGCGCAATAAATCAAAGTGCATTACCTGTAGGAGGCCCTGGCGCATGAATCTGTGCAGCGGGAACAACCTCGGACCACCAGGGGCCGAGAAAACTACCGTCTCATGGGGCCGGTCACTCAGGGTCAGTGAAAAATCCAATATATATCTGGTGATATCTCGGGTGCTATTAGAGATAGCGCAATAAACCAAAGTGAATTATCTGCAGGAGGCCCTGGCGCATGAATCTGTGCTACGGGAACGACCTCGGACCACCAGGGGCCGAGAAAACCACAGTCTCATGGGGCCGGACACTCAGGGTCAGGGTAAAATCCAATAAATATCTGTTGATATCTCGGGTGCTATTACAGATAGCGCAATAAATCAAAGTGCATTGTCTGTAGGAGGCCCTGGCGCATGAATCTGTGCAGCGGGAACGACCTCGGAGCACCAGGGGCGAGACAACCACCTTCTCATGGGGCCGGAAACTCAGGGTCAGGGAAAAATCCAATATATATCTGGTGATATCTCGGGTCCTATTACAGATAGCGCAATAAATCAAAGTGCATTACCTGTAGGAGGCCCTGGCGCATGAATCTGTGCAGCGGGAACGTCCTCGGACCTCCAGGGGCCGAGAAAACCGCAGTCTCATGGGGCCGGACACTCAGGGTCAGGGGAAAATCCAATATATATAGGGTGATATCTCGGGTGCTATTACAGATACCGCAATAAATCAAAGTGCAATGCCTGCAGGAGGCCCTGGCCCATGAATCTGTGCAGCGGGAACGACCTCGGACCACCAGGGGCCGAGAAACCACAGTCTCATGGGGCCGGATACTCAGGGTCAGGGGAAAATCCAATATATATCTGGTGATATCTCGGGTGCTATTAGAGATAGCGCAATAAAACAAAGTGAATTATCTGCAGGAGGCCCTGGCGCATGAATCTGTGCAGCGGGAACGACCTCGGACCACCAGGGGCCGAGAAAACTACCGTCTCATGGGGCCGGTCACACAGGGTCAGTGAAAAATCCAATATATATCTGCTGATATCTCGGGTGCTATTCGAGATAGCGCAATAAACCAAAGTGAATTATCTGCAGGAGGCCCTGGCGCATGAATCTGTGCAGCGGGAACGACCTCGGACCACCAGGGGCCGAGAAAACCACAGCCTCATGGGGCCGGACACTCAGGGTCAGAGGAAAATCCAATATATATCTGGTGATATCTCGGGTGCTATTAGAGATTGCGCAATAAATCAAAGTGCATTGTCTGTAGGAGGCCCTGGCGCATGAATCAGTGCAGCGGGAACGACCTCGGAACACCAGGGGCCGAGAAAACCACCGTCTCATGGGGCAGGACACTCAGGGTCAGTGAAAAATCCAATATATATCTGGTGATATCTCGGGTGCTATTACAGAAAGCGCAATAAATCAAAGTGCATTGTCTGTAGGAGACCCTGGCGCATGAACCTGTGCAGCCGGAACGTTCTCGGACCTCCAGGGGCCGAGAAAACCACAGTCTCATGGGGCCGGACACACAGGGTCAGGGGAAAATCCAATATATATCTGCTGATATCTCGGGTGCTATTAGAGATAGCGCAATAAATCAAAGTGAGTTATCTGCAGGAGGCCCTGGCGCATGAATCTGTGCAGCGGGAACGACCTCGGACCACCAGGGGCCGAGACAACCACCGTCTCATGGGGCCGGACACTCTGGGTCAGGGAAAAATCCAATATATATCTTGTGATATCTCAGGTGCTATTAGAGATACCGCAATAAATCAAAGTGCATTGTCTGTAGGAGGCCCTGGCGCATGAATCTGTGCAGCGGGAACGACCTCGGACCACCAGGGGCCGAGAAAGCCACCGTCTCATGGGGCAGGACACTCAGGGTCAGTGAAAAATCCAATATATATCTGGTGATATCTCGGGTGCTATTACAGATAGCGCAATAAATCAAAGTGCATTGTCTGTAGGAGGCCCTGGCGCATGAACCTGTGCAGCGGGAACGACCTCGGACCACCAGGGGCCGAGAAAACCACAGTCTCATGGGGCCGTTCACCCAGGGTCAGGGAAAATTCCAATATATATCTGGTGATATCTCGGGTGCTATTACAGATAGCGCAATAAATCAAAGTGCATTGTCTGTAGGAGGCCCTGGCGCATGAATCTGTGCAGCGGGAACGACCTCGGACCACCAGGGGCCGAGAAAACCACAGTCTCATGGGGCCGGACACTCAGGGTCAGGGGAAAATCCAATATATATCTGGTGATATCTCGGGTGCTATCAGAGATAGCGCAATAAACCAAAGTGAATCATCTGCAGGAGGCCCTGGCGCATGAATCTGTGCAGCGGGAACGACCTCGGACCTCCAGGGGCCGAGACAACCACCGTCACATGGGGCCGGACACTCAGGGTCAGGGTAAAATCCAATATATATCTGGTGATATGTCGGGTGCTATTACAGATAGCGCAATAAATCAAAGTGCATTGTCTGTAGGAGGCCCTGGCGCATGAACTTGTGCAGCGGGAACGTTCTCGGACCTCCAGCGGCCGAGAAAACCACAGTCTCATGGGGCCGGACACTCAGGGTCAGGGTAAAATCCAATAAATATCTGTTGATATCTCGGGTGCTATTACAGATAGCGCAATAAATCAAAGTGCATTGTCTGTAGGAGGCCCTGGCGCATGAATCTGTGCAGCGGGAACGACCTCGGAGCACCAGGGGCGAGACAACGACCGTCTCATGGGGCCGGACTTTCAGGGTCGGTGTAAAATCCAATATATATCTGGTGATATCTCGGGTGCTATTAGAGATAGCGCAATAAACCAAAGTGAATTATCTGCAGGAGGCCCTGGCGCATGAATCTGTGCAACGGGAACGACCTCGGACAACGAGGGGCCGAGAAAACGACCGTCTCATGGGGCCGGACGCTAAGGGTCAGTGATAAATCCAATATATATCTGGTGATATCTCGGGTGCTATTAGAGATAGCGCAATAAACCAAAGTGAATTAACTGCAGGAGGCCCTGGCGCATGAATCTGTGCAACGGGAACGACCTCGGACCACCAGGGGCCGAGAAAACCACAGTCTCATGGGGCCGGACACTCAGGGTCAGGGGAAAATCCAAAATAGATCTGGTGATATCTCGGGTGCTATTACAGATAGCGCAATAAATCAAAGTGCATTGTCTGTAGGAGGCCCTGGCGCATGAATCTGTGCAACGGGAACGACCTCGGACCACCAGGGGCCGAGAAAACCACAGTCTCATGGGGCCGGACACTCAGGGTCAGGGGAAAATCCAATATATATCTGGTGATATCTCGGGTGCTATTAGAGATAGCGCAATAAATCAAAGTGCATTGTCTGTAGGAGGCCCTGGCGCATGAATCAGTGCAGCGGGAACGACCTCGGAACACCAGGGGCCGAGAAAACCACCGTCTCATGGGGCAGGACACTCAGGGTCAGTGAAAAATCCAATATATATCTGGTGATATCTCGGGTGCTATTACAGAAAGCGCAATAAATCAAAGTGCATTGTCTGTAGGAGACCCTGGCGCATGAACCTGTGCAGCGGGAACGACCTCGGACCACCAGGGGCCGAGAAAACGAACGTCTCATGGGGCCGGACGCTCAGGGTCAGGGAAAAATCCAATATATAGGTGGTGATATCTCGGGTGCTATTACAGATAGCGCAATAAATCAAAGTGCGTTGTCTGTAGGAGACCCTGGCGCATGAACCTGTGCAGCGGGAACGACCTCGGACCACCAGGGGCCGAGAAAACCACAGTCTCATGGGGCCGGACACTCAGGGTCAGGGGAAAATCCAATATATATCTGGTGATATCTCGGGTGCTATCAGAGATAGCGCAATAAACCAAAGTGAATCATCTGCAGGAGGCCCTGGCGCATGAATCTGTGCAGCGGGAACGACCTCGGACCTCCAGGGGCCGAGACAACCACCGTCACATGGGGCCGGACACTCAGGGTCAGGGTAAAATCCAATATATATCTGGTGATATCTCGGGTGCTATTACAGATAGCGCAATAAATCACAGTGCATTGTCTGTAGGAGGCCCTGGCGCATGAACTTGTGCAGCGGGAACGTTCTCGGACCTCCAGGGGCCGAGAAAACCACAGTCTCATGGGGCCGGACACTCAGGGTCAGGGGAAAATCCAATATAGATCTGGTGATATCTCGGGTGCCATTACAGATAGCGCAATAAATCAAAGTGCATTGTCTGTAGGAGGCCCTGGCGCATGAATCTGTGCAACGGGAACGACCTCGGACCACCAGGGGCCGAGAAAACCACAGTCTCATGGGGCCGGACACTCAGGGTCAGAGGAAAATCCAATATATATCTGGTGATATCTCGGGTGCTATTAGAGATTGCGCAATAAATCAAAGTGCATTGTCTGTAGGAGACCCTGGCGCATGAATCTGTGCAACGGGAACGACCTCGGAACACCAGGGGCCGAGAAAACCACCGTCTCATGGGGCAGGACACTCAGGGTCAGTGAAAAATCCAATATATATCTGGTGATATCTCGGGTGCTATTACAGAAAGCGCAATAAATCAAAGTGCATTGTCTGTAGGAGACCCTGGCGCATGAACCTGTGCAGCGGGAACGTTCTCGGACCTCCAGGGGCCGAGAAAACCACAGTCTCATGGGGCCGGACACACAGGGTCAGGGGAAAATCCAATATATATCTGCTGATATCTCGGGTGCTATTAGAGATAGCGCAATAAATCAAAGTGAGTTATCTGCAGGAGGCCCTGGCGCATGAATCTGTGCAGCGGGAACGACCTCGGACCACCAGGGGCCGAGACAACCAACGTCTCATGGGGCCGGACACTCTGGGTCAGGGAAAAATCCAATATATATCTTGTGATATCTCAGGTGCTATTAGAGATACCGCAATAAATCAAAGTGCATTGTCTGTAGGAGACCCTGGCGCATGAACCTGTGCAGCGGGAACGACCTCGGACCACCAGGGGCCGAGAAAACGACCGTCTCATGGGGCCGGACGCTCAGGGTCAGTGAAAAATCCAATATATATCTGGTGATATCTCGGGTGCTATTACAGATAGCGCAATAAATCAAAGTGCATTACCTGTAGGAGGCCCTGGCGCATGAATCTGTGCAGCGGGAACAACCTCGGACCACCAGGGGCCGAGAAAACTACCGTCTCATGGGGCCGGTCACTCAGGGTCAGTGAAAAATCCAATATATATCTGGTGATATCTCGGGTGCTATTAGAGATAGCGCAATAAACCAAAGTGAATTATCTGCAGGAGGCCCTGGCGCATGAATCTGTGCTACGGGAACGACCTCGGACCACCAGGGGCCGAGAAAACCACAGTCTCATGGGGCCGGACACTCAGGGTCAGGGTAAAATCCAATAAATATCTGTTGATATCTCGGGTGCTATTACAGATAGCGCAATAAATCAAAGTGCATTGTCTGTAGGAGGCCCTGGCGCATGAATCTGTGCAGCGGGAACGACCTCGGAGCACCAGGGGCGAGACAACCACCTTCTCATGGGGCCGGAAACTCAGGGTCAGGGAAAAATCCAATATATATCTGGTGATATCTCGGGTCCTATTACAGATAGCGCAATAAATCAAAGTGCAATGCCTGCAGGAGGCCCTGGCCCATGAATCTGTGCAGCGGGAACGACCTCGGACCACCAGGGGCCGAGAAACCACAGTCTCATGGGGCCGGATACTCAGGGTCAGGGGAAAATCCAATATATATCTGGTGATATCTCGGGTGCTATTAGAGATAGCGCAATAAAACAAAGTGAATTATCTGCAGGAGGCCCTGGCGCATGAATCTGTGCAGCGGGAACGACCTCGGACCACCAGGGGCCGAGAAAACTACCGTCTCATGGGGCCGGTCACACAGGGTCAGTGAAAAATCCAATATATATCTGCTGATATCTCGGGTGCTATTCGAGATAGCGCAATAAACCAAAGTGAATTATCTGCAGGAGGCCCTGGCGCATGAATCTGTGCAGCGGGAACGACCTCGGACCACCAGGGGCCGAGAAAACCACAGCCTCATGGGGCCGGACACTCAGGGTCAGAGGAAAATCCAATATATATCTGGTGATATCTCGGGTGCTATTAGAGATTGCGCAATAAATCAAAGTGCATTGTCTGTAGGAGGCCCTGGCGCATGAATCAGTGCAGCGGGAACGACCTCGGAACACCAGGGGCCGAGAAAACCACCGTCTCATGGGGCAGGACACTCAGGGTCAGTGAAAAATCCAATATATATCTGGTGATATCTCGGGTGCTATTACAGAAAGCGCAATAAATCAAAGTGCATTGTCTGTAGGAGACCCTGGCGCATGAACCTGTGCAGCCGGAACGTTCTCGGACCTCCAGGGGCCGAGAAAACCACAGTCTCATGGGGCCGGACACACAGGGTCAGGGGAAAATCCAATATATATCTGCTGATATCTCGGGTGCTATTAGAGATAGCGCAATAAATCAAAGTGAGTTATCTGCAGGAGGCCCTGGCGCATGAATCTGTGCAGCGGGAACGACCTCGGACCACCAGGGGCCGAGACAACCACCGTCTCATGGGGCCGGACACTCTGGGTCAGGGAAAAATCCAATATATATCTTGTGATATCTCAGGTGCTATTAGAGATACCGCAATAAATCAAAGTGCATTGTCTGTAGGAGGCCCTGGCGCATGAATCTGTGCAGCGGGAACGACCTCGGACCACCAGGGGCCGAGAAAGCCACCGTCTCATGGGGCAGGACACTCAGGGTCAGTGAAAAATCCAATATATATCTGGTGATATCTCGGGTGCTATTACAGATAGCGCAATAAATCAAAGTGCATTGTCTGTAGGAGGCCCTGGCGCATGAACCTGTGCAGCGGGAACGACCTCGGACCACCAGGGGCCGAGAAAACCACAGTCTCATGGGGCCGTTCACCCAGGGTCAGGGAAAATTCCAATATATATCTGGTGATATCTCGGGTGCTATTACAGATAGCGCAATAAATCAAAGTGCATTGTCTGTAGGAGGCCCTGGCGCATGAATCTGTGCAGCGGGAACGACCTCGGACCACCAGGGGCCGAGAAAACCACAGTCTCATGGGGCCGGACACTCAGGGTCAGGGGAAAATCCAATATATATCTGGTGATATCTCGGGTGCTATCAGAGATAGCGCAATAAACCAAAGTGAATCATCTGCAGGAGGCCCTGGCGCATGAATCTGTGCAGCGGGAACGACCTCGGACCTCCAGGGGCCGAGACAACCACCGTCACATGGGGCCGGACACTCAGGGTCAGGGTAAAATCCAATATATATCTGGTGATATGTCGGGTGCTATTACAGATAGCGCAATAAATCAAAGTGCATTGTCTGTAGGAGGCCCTGGCGCATGAACTTGTGCAGCGGGAACGTTCTCGGACCTCCAGCGGCCGAGAAAACCACAGTCTCATGGGGCCGGACACTCAGGGTCAGGGGAAAATCCAATAAATATCTGTTGATATCTCGGGTGCTATTACAGATAGCGCAATAAATCAAAGTGCATTGTCTGTAGGAGGCCCTGGCGCATGAATCTGTGCAGCGGGAACGACCTCGGAGCACCAGGGGCGAGACAACGACCGTCTCATGGGGCCGGACTTTCAGGGTCGGTGTAAAATCCAATATATATCTGGTGATATCTCGGGTGCTATTAGAGATAGCGCAATAAACCAAAGTGAATTATCTGCAGGAGGCCCTGGCGCATGAATCTGTGCAACGGGAACGACCTCGGACAACGAGGGGCCGAGAAAACGACCGTCTCATGGGGCCGGACGCTAAGGGTCAGTGATAAATCCAATATATATCTGGTGATATCTCGGGTGCTATTAGAGATAGCGCAATAAACCAAAGTGAATTAACTGCAGGAGGCCCTGGCGCATGAATCTGTGCAACGGGAACGACCTCGGACCACCAGGGGCCGAGAAAACCACAGTCTCATGGGGCCGGACACTCAGGGTCAGGGGAAAATCCAAAATATATCTGGTGATATCTCGGGTGCTATTACAGATAGCGCAATAAATCAAAGTGCATTGTCTGTAGGAGGCCCTGGCGCATGAATCTGTGCAACGGGAACGACCTCGGACCACCAGGGGCCGAGAAAACCACAGTCTCATGGGGCCGGACACTCAGGGTCAGGGGAAAATCCAATATATATCTGGTGATATCTCGGGTGCTATTAGAGATAGCGCAATAAATCAAAGTGCATTGTCTGTAGGAGGCCCTGGCGCATGAATCAGTGCAGCGGGAACGACCTCGGAACACCAGGGGCCGAGAAAACCACCGTCTCATGGGGCAGGACACTCAGGGTCAGTGAAAAATCCAATATATATCTGGTGATATCTCGGGTGCTATTACAGAAAGCGCAATAAATCAAAGTGCATTGTCTGTAGGAGACCCTGGCGCATGAACCTGTGCAGCGGGAACGACCTCGGACCACCAGGGGCCGAGAAAACGAACGTCTCATGGGGCCGGACGCTCAGGGTCAGGGAAAAATCCAATATATAGGTGGTGATATCTCGGGTGCTATTACAGATAGCGCAATAAATCAAAGTGCGTTGTCTGTAGGAGACCCTGGCGCATGAACCTGTGCAGCGGGAACGACCTCGGACCACCAGGGGCCGAGAAAACCACAGTCTCATGGGGCCGGACACTCAGGGTCAGGGGAAAATCCAATATATATCTGGTGATATCTCGGGTGCTATCAGAGATAGCGCAATAAACCAAAGTGAATCATCTGCAGGAGGCCCTGGCGCATGAATCTGTGCAGCGGGAACGACCTCGGACCTCCAGGGGCCGAGACAACCACCGTCACATGGGGCCGGACACTCAGGGTCAGGGTAAAATCCAATATATATCTGGTGATATCTCGGGTGCTATTACAGATAGCGCAATAAATCACAGTGCATTGTCTGTAGGAGGCCCTGGCGCATGAACTTGTGCAGCGGGAACGTTCTCGGACCTCCAGGGGCCGAGAAAACCACAGTCTCATGGGGCCGGACACTCAGGGTCAGGGGAAAATCCAATATAGATCTGGTGATATCTCGGGTGCTATTACAGATAGCGCAATAAATCAAAGTGCATTGTCTGTAGGAGGCCCTGGCGCATGAATCTGGCCAGCGGGAACGACCTCGGACCACCAGAGGACGAGAAAACCACAGTCTCATGGGGCCGGACACTCAGGGTCAGGGGAAAATCCAAAATAGATCTGGTGATATCTCGGGTGCTATTACAGATAGCGCAATAAATCAAAGTGCATTGTCTGTAGGAGGCCCTGGCGCATGAATCTGTGCAACGGGAACGACCTCGGACCACCAGGGGCCGAGAAAACCACAGTCTCATGGGGCCGGACACTCAGGGTCAGGGGAAAATCCAATATATATCTGGTGATATCTCGGGTGCTATTACAGATAGCGCAATAAATCAAAGTGCATTACCTGTGGGAGGCCCTGGCGCATGAATCTGTGCAGCGGGAACGTCCTCGGACCTCCAGGGGCCGAGACAACCACCGTCTCATGGGGCCGGACACTCAGGGTCAGGGTAAAATCCAATATATATATGGTGATATCTCGGGTGCTATTACAGATAGCGCAATAAATCAATGTGCATTGTCTGTAGGAGGCCCTGGCGCATGAATCTGTTCAGCGGGAACGACCTCGGACGACCAGGGGCCGAGAAAACCACAGTCTCATGGGGCCGGACACTCAGGGTCAGGGGAAAATCCAATATATATCTGGTGATATCTCGGGTGCTATTAGAGATAGCGGAATAAACCAAAGTGAATTATCTGCAGGAGGCACTGGCGCATGAATCTGTGCAACGGGAACGACCTCGGACCACCAGGGGCCGAGAAAACCACAGTCTCATGGGGCAGGACACTCAGGGTCAGTGAAAAATCCAATATATATCTGGTGATATCTCGGGTGCTATTACAGATAGCGCAATAAATCAAAGTGCATTGTCTGTAGGAGACCCTGGCGCATGAACCTGTGCAGCCGGAACGACCTCGGAACACCAGGGACCGCGAAAACCACCGTCTCATGGGGCAGGACACTCAGGGTCAGTGAAAAATGCAATATATATGTGGTGATATCTCGGGTGCTATTACAGATAGCGCAATAAATCAAAGTGCATTGTCTGTAGGAGGCCCTGGCGCATGAATCTGTGCAGCGGGAACGTCCTCGGACCTCCAGGGGCCGAGAAAACCACAGTCTCATGGGGCCGGACACTCAGGGTCAGGGGAAAATCCAATATAGATCTGGTGATATCTCGGGTGCTATTACAGATAGCGCAATAAATCAAAGTGCATTACCTGTAGGAGGCCCTGGCGCATGAATCTGTGCAGCGGGAACGTCCTCGGACCTCCAGGGGCCGAGACAACGACAGTCTCATGGGGCCGGACACTCAGGGTCAGGGTAAAATCCAATATATATCTGGTGATATCTCGGGTGCTATTACAGATAGCGCAATAAATCAATGTGCATTGTCTGTAGGAGGCCCTGGCGCATGAATCTGTTCAGCGGGAACGACCTCGGACGACCAGGGGCCGAGAAAACCACAGTCTCATGGGGCCGGACTCTCGGGGTCAGGGGAAAATCCAATATATATCTGGTGATATCTCGGGTGCTATTAGAGATAGCGCAATAAACCAAAGTGAATTATCTGCAGGAGGCACTGGCGCATGAATCTGTGCAACGGGAACCACCTCGGACCACCAGGGGCCGAGAAAACCACAGTATCATGGGGCCGGACACTCAGGGTCAGGGGAAAATCCAATATATATCTGGTGATATCTCGGGTGCTATTAGAGATAGCGCAATAAATCAAAGTGCATTGTCTGTAGGAGACCCTGGCGCATGAACCTGTGCAGCGGGAACGACCTCGGACCACCAGGGGCCGAGAAAACGACCGTCTCATGGGGCCGGACGCTCAGGGTCAGGGAAAAATCCAATATATAGGTGGTGATACCTCGGGTGCTATTACAGATAGCGCAATAAATCAAAGTGCATTGTCTGTAGGAGACACTGGCGCATGAACCTGTGCAGCGGGAACGTCCTCGGACCTCCAGGGGCCGAGAAAACCACAGTCTCATGGGGCCGGACACTCAGGGTCAGGGGAAAATCCAATATATATCTGGTGATATCTCGGGTGCTATTACAGATAGCACAATAAATCAAAGTGCATTGTCTGTAGGAGGCCCTGGCGCATGAATCAGTGCAACGGGAACGACCTCGGACCACCAGGGGCCGAGAAAACCACAGTCTCATGGGGCCGGACACTCAGGGTCAGGGGAAAATCCAATATATATCTGGTGATATCTCGGGTGCTATTACAGATAGCGCAATAAATCAAAGTGCATTGTCTGTAGGAGACCCTGGCGCATGAACCTGTGCAGCGGGAACGACCTCGGAACACCAGGGACCGCGAAAACCACCGTCTCATGGGGCCGGACACTCAGGGTCAGTGAAAAATCCAATATATATGTGGTGATATCTCGGGTGCTATTACAGATAGCGCAATAAATCAAAGTGCATTGTCTGTAGGAGGCCCTGGCGCATGATTCTGTGCAGCGGGAACGTCCTCGGACCTCCAGGGGCCGAGAAAACCACAGTCTCATGGGGCCGGACACTCAGGGTCAGGGGAAAATCCAATATAGATCTGGTGATATCTCGGGTGCTATTACAGATAGCGCAATAAATCAAAGTGCATTACCTGTAGGAGGCCCTGGCGCATGAATCTGTGCAGCGGGAACGTCCTCGGACCTCCAGGGGCCGAGACAACGACAGTCTCATGGGGCCGGACACTCAGGGTCAGGGTAAAATCCAATATATATCTGGTGATATCTCGGGTGCTATTACAGATAGCGCAATAAATCAATGTGCATTGTCTGTAGGAGGCCCTGGCGCATGAATCTGTTCAGCGGGAACGACCTCGGACGACCAGGGGCCGAGAAAACCACAGTCTCATGGGGCCGGACACTCGGGGTCAGGGGAAAATCCAATATATATCTGGTGATATCTCGGGTGCTATTAGAGATAACGCAATAAACCAAAGTGAATTATCTGCAGGAGGCACTGGCGCATGAATCTGTGCAACGGGAACCACCGCGGACCACCAGGGGCCGAGAAAACCACAGTATCATGGGGCCGGACACTCAGGGTCAGTGAAAAATCCAATATATATGTGGTGATATCTCGGGTGCTATTACAGATAGCGCAATAAATCAAAGTGCATTGTCTGTAGGAGGCCCTGGCGCATGCATCTGTGCAGCGGGAACGTCCTCGGACCTCCAGGGGCCGAGAAAACCACAGTCTCATGGGGCCGGACACTCAGGGTCAGGGGAAAATCCAAAATAGATCTGGTGATATCTCGGGTGCTATTACAGATAGCGCAATAAATCAAAGTGCATTGTCTGTAGGAGGCCCTGGCGCATGAATCTGTGCAACGGGAACGACCTCGGACCACCAGGGGCCGAGAAAACCACAGTCTCATGGGGCCGGACACTCAGGGTCAGGGGAAAATCCAATATATATCTGGTGATATCTCGGGTGCTATTACAGATAGCGCAATAAATCAAAGTGCATTACCTGTTGGAGGCCCTGGCGCATGAATCTGTGCAGCGGGAACGTCCTCGGACCTCCAGGGGCCGAGACAACCACCGTCTCATGGGGCCGGACACTCAGGGTCAGGGTAAAATCCAATATATATATGGTGATATCTCGGGTGCTATTACAGATAGCGCAATAAATCAATGTGCATTGTCTGTAGGAGGCCCTGGCGCATGAATCTGTTCAGCGGGAACGACCTCGGACGACCAGGGGCCGAGAAAACCACAGTCTCATGGGGCCGGACACTCAGGGTCAGGGGAAAATCCAATATATATCTGGTGATATCTCGGGTGCTATTAGAGATAGCGGAATAAACCAAAGTGAATTATCTGCAGGAGGCACTGGCGCATGAATCTGTGCAACGGGAACGACCTCGGACCACCAGGGGCCGAGAAAACCACAGTCTCATGGGGCAGGACACTCAGGGTCAGTGAAAAATCCAATATATATCTGGTGATATCTCGGGTGCTATTACAGATAGCGCAATAAATCAAAGTGCATTGTCTGTAGGAGACCCTGGCGCATGAACCTGTGCAGCGGGAACGACCTCGGAACACCAGGGACCGCGAAAACCACCGTCTCATGGGGCCGGACACTCAGGGTCAGTGAAAAATCCAATATATATGTGGTGATATCTCGGGTGCTATTACAGATAGCGCAATAAATCAAAGTGCATTGTCTGTAGGAGGCCCTGGCGCATGAATCTGTGCAGCGGGAACGTCCTCGGACCTCCAGGGGCCGAGAAAACCACAGTCTCATGGGGCCGGACACTCAGGGTCAGGGGAAAATCCAATATAGATCTGGTGATATCTCGGGTGCTATTACAGATAGCGCAATAAATCAAAGTGCATTACCTGTAGGAGGCCCTGGCGCATGAATCTGTGCAGCGGGAACGTCCTCGGACCTCCAGGGGCCGAGACAACGACAGTCTCATGGGGCCGGACACTCAGGGTCAGGGTAAAATCCAATATATATCTGGTGATATCTCGGGTGCTATTACAGATAGCGCAATAAATCAATGTGCATTGTCTGTAGGAGGCCCTGGCGCATGAATCTGTTCAGCGGGAACGACCTCGGACGACCAGGGGCCGAGAAAACCACAGTCTCATGGGGCCGGACACTCGGGGTCAGGGGAAAATCCAATATATATCTGGTGATATCTCGGGTGCTATTAGAGATAACGCAATAAACCAAAGTGAATTATCTGCAGGAGGCACTGGCGCATGAATCTGTGCAACGGGAACCACCGCGGACCACCAGGGGCCGAGAAAACCACAGTATCATGGGGCCGGACACTCAGGGTCAGTGAAAAATCCAATATATATGTGGTGATATCTCGGGTGCTATTACAGATAGCGCAATAAATCAAAGTGCATTGTCTGTAGGAGGCCCTGGCGCATGCATCTGTGCAGCGGGAACGTCCTCGGACCTCCAGGGGCCGAGAAAACCACAGTCTCATGGGGCCGGACACTCAGGGTCAGGGGAAAATCCAAAATAGATCTGGTGATATCTCGGGTGCTATTACAGATAGCGCAATAAATCAAAGTGCATTGTCTGTAGGAGGCCCTGGCGCATGAATCTGTGCAACGGGAACGACCTCGGACCACCAGGGGCCGAGAAAACCACAGTCTCATGGGGCCGGACACTCAGGGTCAGGGGAAAATCCAATATATATCTGGTGATATCTCGGGTGCTATTACAGATAGCGCAATAAATCAAAGTGCATTACCTGTTGGAGGCCCTGGCGCATGAATCTGTGCAGCGGGAACGTCCTCGGACCTCCAGGGGCCGAGACAACCACCGTCTCATGGGGCCGGACACTCAGGGTCAGGGTAAAATCCAATATATATATGGTGATATCTCGGGTGCTATTACAGATAGCGCAATAAATCAATGTGCATTGTCTGTAGGAGGCCCTGGCGCATGAATCTGTTCAGCGGGAACGACCTCGGACGACCAGGGGCCGAGAAAACCACAGTCTCATGGGGCCGGACACTCAGGGTCAGGGGAAAATCCAATATATATCTGGTGATATCTCGGGTGCTATTAGAGATAGCGGAATAAACCAAAGTGAATTATCTGCAGGAGGCACTGGCGCATGAATCTGTGCAACGGGAACGACCTCGGACCACCAGGGGCCGAGAAAACCACAGTCTCATGGGGCAGGACACTCAGGGTCAGTGAAAAATCCAATATATATCTGGTGATATCTCGGGTGCTATTACAGATAGCGCAATAAATCAAAGTGCATTGTCTGTAGGAGACCCTGGCGCATGAACCTGTGCAGCGGGAACGACCTCGGAACACCAGGGACCGCGAAAACCACCGTCTCATGGGGCCGGACACTCAGGGTCAGTGAAAAATCCAATATATATGTGGTGATATCTCGGGTGCTATTACAGATAGCGCAATAAATCAAAGTGCATTGTCTGTAGGAGGCCCTGGCGCATGAATCTGTGCAGCGGGAACGTCCTCGGACCTCCAGGGGCCGAGAAAACCACAGTCTCATGGGGCCGGACACTCAGGGTCAGGGGAAAATCCAATATAGATCTGGTGATATCTCGGGTGCTATTACAGATAGCGCAATAAATCAAAGTGCATTACCTGTAGGAGGCCCTGGCGCATGAATCTGTGCAGCGGGAACGTCCTCGGACCTCCAGGGGCCGAGACAACCACCGTCTCATGGGGCCGGACACTCAGGGTCAGGGTAAAATCCAATATATATCTGGTGATATCTCGGGTGCTATTACAGATAGCGCAATAAATCAATGTGAATTATCTGCAGGAGGCACTGGCGCATGAATCTGTGCAACGGGAACGACCTCGGACCACCAGGGGCCGAGAAAACCACAGTCTCATGGGGCAGGACACTCAGGGTCAGTGAAAAATCCAATATATATCTGGTGATATCTCGGGTGCTATTACAGATAGCGCAATAAATCAAAGTGCATTGTCTGTAGGAGACCCTGGCGCATGAACCTGTGCAGCGGGAACGACCTCGGAATACCAGGGACCGCGAAAACCACCGTCTCATGGGGCCGGACACTCAGGGTCAGTGAAAAATCCAATATATATGTGGTGATATCTCGGGTGCTATTACAGATAGCGCAATAAATCAAAGTGCATTGTCTGTAGGAGGCCCTGGCGCATGAATCTGTGCAGCGGGAACGTCCTCGGACCTCCAGGGGCCGAGAAAACCACAGTCTCATGGGGCCGGACACTCAGGGTCAGGGGAAAATCCAATATAGATCTGGTGATATCTCGGGTGCTATTACAGATAGCGCAATAAATCAAAGTGCATTACCTGTAGGAGGCCCTGGCGCATGAATCTGTGCAGCGGGAACGTCCTCGGACCTCCAGGGGCCGAGACAACGACAGTCTCATGGGGCCGGACACTCAGGGACAGGGTAAAATCCAATATATATCTGGTGATATCTCGGGTGCTATTACAGATAGCGCAATAAATCAATGTGCATTGTCTGTAGGAGGCCCTGGCGCATGAATCTGTTCAGCGGGAACGACCTCGGACGACCAGGGGCCGAGAAAACCACAGTCTCATGGGGCCGGACACTCGGGGTCAGGGGAAAATCCAATATATATCTGGTGATATCTCGGGTGCTATTACAGATAGC
The DNA here is from genome assembly GCF_051020985.1 of Nomia melanderi. Classification (NCBI taxonomy): domain Eukaryota; kingdom Metazoa; phylum Arthropoda; class Insecta; order Hymenoptera; family Halictidae; genus Nomia; species Nomia melanderi. Next base: position 6,309,428 of record NW_027475132.1, on the reverse strand, counting down.
ACAATAAATCAAAGTGCATTGTCTGTAGGAGGCCCTGGCGCATGAATCAGTGCAACGGGAACGACCTCGGACCACCAGGGGCCGAGAAAACCACAGTCTCATGGGGCCGGACACTCAGGGTCAGGGGAAAATCCAATATATATCTGGTGATATCTCGGGTGCTATTACAGATAGCGCAATAAATCAAAGTGCATTGTCTGTAGGAGACCCTGGCGCATGAACCTGTGCAGCGGGAACGACCTCGGAACACCAGGGACCGCGAAAACCACCGTCTCATGGGGCCGGACACTCAGGGTCAGTGAAAAATCCATTATATATGTGGTGATATCTCGGGTGCTATTACAGATAGCGCAATAAATCAAAGTGCATTGTCTGTAGGAGGCCCTGGCGCATGAATCTGTGCAGCGGGAACGTCCTCGGACCTCCAGGGGCCGAGAAAACCACAGTCTCATGGGGCCGGACACTCAGGGTCAGGGGAAAATCCAATATAGATCTGGTGATATCTCGGGTGCTATTACAGATAGCGCAATAAATCAAAGTGCATTACCTGTAGGAGGCCCTGGCGCATGAATCTGTGCAGCGGGAACGTCCTCGGACCTCCAGGGGCCGAGACAACGACAGTCTCATGGGGCCGGACACTCAGGGTCAGGGTAAAATCCAATATATATCTGGTGATATCTCGGGTGCTATTACAGATAGCGCAATAAATCAATGTGCATTGTCTGTAGGAGGCCCTGGCGCATGAATCTGTGCAGCGGGATCGACCTTGGACCAGCAGGGGCCGAGAAAATCTCCGTCTCATGCGGCCGGACTGTCAGGGTCAGGGAAAAATCCAATATACAGTCTGTTTGACAAGAGCGTGTACGGCAAAACTCTTACCTGCGATGTCTTAGGTAAGAAATTCCACTTCAAGCAGGTAACTTGAATGTTTCCCTAAGATGCTTTGTACAAAAAACCTTCAGTTGTTGATCGAGCTTATTCGTAAAACGACGCATTTCATTATGAGTGCCGCGTACGCATCACGTTACGAAGCAGTGTTTCTGTGTTCCCATCCTAAAGGACCAAAAATGTCATACACAGCGGCTGCTAAATACATGAAGAAATCGAAGACATATGTTAGTAAGTGGGTGAAACGATATTTGGAGGTCAAAAATGTCGATGACCTACCAAATCGTGGCACTAAGTCAAAGACGACGAAGAAAGAGGATAAATTGATTTTACGCGAATTGGAGAAGAATCCCCGTCTATTGTTACGTAGTGGACAGGCAGTTTTATGTAGAAAGGGTTTGAAATTGTTATGTGATACGATAAGAAGACGATTATTGGCAAATAATGTGAAATTGAGAAGCACAATAAAGAAAGTGCTACTATCCGAGAAACATGTCACAAAAAGACTCGCTTCGGCGAATGAAAATTTGAACCGTGATTGGGACAATGTAATTTTTTCGGACGAAACTCCTTTTTGGGCACATACTTTTATAACCCATACCTTGTGTAACCACGCCAATAAACTCCTTCAGCGAACCGTTAAACACCCGGTAAGGGTGCATGTTTGGGGTTGCTTCTCGAAGCAGAGATTCGGTACTTTGCACGTATTCACTGACAATTTAAACGCTGCCAAAATGGTCAAAATCTATCAGAGAGCCTTATTACCATCTGCCCAGAGGTGGTTTATAAGAAATAATAAACATTGGCTACTGGAAGAGGATAATGACCCAAAACATCGAAGTCGACACTGTACAGCCTGGAAAGAGGAAAATCACATCGATGTACTAGATTAGCCTTCACAGTCGACGGATGCAAATCCAATAGAAAATGTTTGGGCAATCATGAAGATCAAGCTCAGAGGAAAGAAGCACAACACGATCAAGAAGCTGATTCGTCAAATTCGATTGGTATGGAGGTCCTTATCTCGTGATTATGCGATTACATTAGTAGAAAGTATGCCTCGAAGATGTAAATTAATTATTGATAATGGCGGTGACTGGGCACCATATTAATAATAACGCATCTTAGTATACACCATAAAGAATTTGTGTATTTTTTTCGAACCCGATATCCGAAATAGTTTTCGAGTTTTGCCGGACACGCTCTTGTCAAACAGAGTGTATATCTGGTGATATCTCGGGTGCTATTAGAGATAGCGAAATAAATCAAACTGCATTGTCTGCAGGAGGCCCTGGCGCATAAATCTCTGCCGCTGGATCGACCTCGGACCACCAGGGGCCGAGAAAACCACCGACACATGAGGCCGGACACTCAGGGTCGAGGAAAAATTCAATATATATCTGGTGATATCTCGGGTGCTCTTACAGATAGCGCACTAAACCAAAGTGAATTATCTGCAGGGGGCCCTGGCTCATGAATCTGTGCAGCGGGATCGACCACGGACCACCAGGGGCCGAGAAAACCGCAGTCTCATGGGGCCGGACACTCAGGGTCAGGGAAAAATACAATATATATCTGGTGATATCTCGGGTGCTATTACAGATAGCGCAATAAATCAAAGTGCATTACCTGTAGGAGGCCCTGGCGCATGAATCTGTGCAACGGGAATGTCCTCGGACCTCCAGGGGCCGAGACAACGACCGTCTCATGGGGCCGGACACTCAGGGTCAGGGTAAAATCCAATATATATCTGGTGATATCTCGGGTGCTATTACAGATAGCGCAATAAATCAAAGTGCATTGCCTGTAGGTGGCCCTGGCGCATGAATCTGTGCAGCGGGAACGACCTCGGACGACCAGGGGCCGAGAAAACCACAGTCTCATGGGGCCGGACACTCAGGGTCAGGGGAAAATCCAATATATATCTGGTGATATCTCGGGTGCTATTAGAGATAGCGCAATAAACCAAAGTGAATTATCTGCAGGAGGCCCTGGCGCATGAATCTGTGCAGCGGGAACGACCTCGGACCACCGGGGTCCGAGAAAACGACCGTCTCATGGGGCCGGACACTGAGGGTCAGTGAAAAATCCAATATATATCTGCTGATATCTCGGGTGCTATTACAGATAGCGCAATAAATCAAAGTGCATTGTCTGTAGGAGGCCCTGGCGCATGAATCTGTGCAGCGGGAACGACCTCGGACCACCAGGGGCCGAAAAAACCACAGTCTCATGGGGCCGGTCACTCAGGGTCAGGGGAAAATCCAATATATATCTGGTGATATTTCGGGTGCTATTACAGATAGCGCAATAAATCAAAGTGCATTGTCTGTAGGAGGCCCTGGCGCATGAATCTGTGTAACGGGAACGACCTCGGACCACCAGGGGCCGAGAAAACCACAGTCTCATGGGGCCGGACACTCAGGGTCAGGGGAAAATCCAATATATATCTGGTGATATCTCGGGTGCTATTAGAGATAGCGCAATAAACGAAAGTGCATTGTCTGTAGGAGGCCCTGGCGCATGAATCTATGCAGCGGGAACGACCTCGGACCACCAGGGGCCGAGAAAACGACCGTCTCATGGGGCCGGACACTCAGGGTCAGTGAAAAATCCAATATATATCTGCTGATATCTCGGGTGCTATTACAGATAGCGCAATGAATAAAAGTGCATTGTCTGTAGGAGGCCCTGGCGCATGAATCTGTGCAGCGGGAACGACCTCGGACCACCAGGGGCCGAGAAAACCACAGTCTCATGGGACCGGACACTCAGGGTCAGTGAAAAATCCAATATATATGTGGTGATATCTCGGGTGCTATTACAGATAGCGCAATAAATCAAAGTGAATTATCTGCAGTAGGCCCTGGCGTATGAATCTGTGCAGCGGGAACGACCTCGGACCACCAGGGGCCGAGAAAACTACCGTCTCATGGGGCCGGTCACTCAGGGTCAGTGAAAAATCCAATATATATCTGCTGATATCTCGGGTGCTATTAGAGATAGCGCAATAAACCAAAGTGAATTATCTGCAGGAGGCCCTGGCGCATGAATCTATGCAGCGGGAACGACCTCGGACCACCAGGGGCCGAGAAAACGACCGTCTCATGGGGCCGGACACTCAGGGTCAGTGAAAAATCCAATATATATCTGCTGATATCTCGGGTGCTATTACAGATAGCGCAATGAATCAAAGTGCATTGTCTGTAGGAGGCCCTGGCGCATGAATCTGTGCAGCGGGAACGACTTCGGACCACCAGGGGCCGAGAAAACCACAGTCTCATGGGGCCGGACACTCAGGGTCAGTGAAAAATCCAATATATATCTGCTGATATCTCGGGTGCAATTACAGATAGCGCAATAAATCAAAGTGCATTGTCTGTAGGAGGACCTGGCGCATGAATCTGTGCAGGGGGAACGACCTCGGACCACCAGGGGCCGAAAAAACCGCAGTCTCATGGGGCCGGACACTCAGGGTCAGGGTAAAATCCAATATATATCTGGTGATATCTCGGGTGCTATTACAGATAGCGCAATAAATCAAAGTGCATTGTCTGTAGGAGGCCCTGGCGCGTGAATCTCTGCAGCGGAAACGTCCTCGGACCTCCAGGGGCCGAGACAACGACCGTCTCATGGGGCCGGACACTCAGGGTCAGGGTAAAATCCAATATATATCTGGTGATATCTCGGGTGCTATTACAGATAGCGCAATAAATCAAACTGCATTGTCTGTAGGAGGCCCTGGTGCATGAATCTGTGCAGCGGGAACGACCTCGGACCACCAGGGGCGAGACAACCACCTTCTCATGGGGCCGGACACTCAGGGTCAGGGAAAAATCCAATATATATCTGGTGATATCTCGGGTGCTATTAGAGATAGCGAAATAAATCAAAGTGCATTGTCTGCAGGAGGCCCTGGCGCATGAATCTTTGCAGCGGGATCGGCCTCGGACCACCAGGGGCCGAGAAAATCACCGTCTCATGGGGCCGGACACTCAGGATCAGGGGAAAATCCAATATATATCTGGTGATATCTCGGGTGCTATTACAGATAGCGCAATAAATCAAAGTGAATTATCTGCAGTAGGCCCTGGCGTATGAATCTGTGCAGCGGGAACGACCTCGGACCACCAGGGGTCGAGAAAACTACCGTCTCACGGGGCCGGTCACTCAGGGTCAGGGAAAAATCCAATATATATCTCGTGATATCTCGTGTGCTATTAGAGATAGCGAAATAAATCAAAGTGCATTGTCTGCAGGAGGCCCTGGCGCACGAATCTGTGCAGCGGGAACGACCTCGGACCACCAGGGGCCGAGAAAACCACCGTCTCATGGGGCCGGACACTCATGGTCAGGGGAGAGTCCAATATATATCTGGTGATATCTCGGGTGCTATTAAAGATAGCGCAATAAATCATAGTGCATTGTCTGTAGGAGGCCCTAGCGCATGAATCTGTGCAGCGGGAACGACCTCGGACCACCAGGGGCCGAGAAAACCACCGTCTCATGGGGCCGGACACTCAGGGTCAGTGAAAAATCCAATATATATGTGGTGATATATCGGGTGCTATTACAGATAGCGCAATAAACCAAAGTGAATTATCTGCAGGAGGCCCTGGCGCATGAATCTGTGCAACGGGAACGACATCGGACCACCAGGGGCCGCGAAAACCACAGTCTCATGGGGCCGGACACTCAGGGTCAGGGGAAAATCCAATATATATCTGGTGATATCTCGGGTGCTATTAGAGATAGCGCAATAAATCAAAGTGCATTACCTGTAGGAGGCCCTGGCGCATGAACCTGTGCAACGGGAACGACCTCGGACCACCAGGGGCCGCGAAAACCACAGTCTGATGGGGCCGGACACTCAGGGTCAGGGGAAAATCCAATATAGATCTGGTGATATCTGGGGTGCTATTACAGATAGCGCAATAAATCAAAGTGCATTACCTGTAGGAGGCCCTGGCGCATGAATCTGTGCAGCGGGAACGACCTCGGAACACCAGGGGCCGAGAAAACCACCGTCACATGGGGCAGGACACTCAGGGTCAGTGAAAAATCCAATATATATATGGTGATATCTCGGGTGCTATTACAGATACCGCAATAAATCAAAGTGAATTATCTGCAGCAGGCCCTGGCGCATGAATCTGTGCAGCGGGAACGACCTCGGACCACCAGGGGCCGAGAAAACTACCGTCTCATGGGGCCGGACACTCAGGGTCAGTGAAAAATCCAATATATATCTGGTGATATCTCGGCTCCTATTACCGATAGCGCAATATATCAAAGTGCATTGTCTGTAGGAGGCCCTGTCGCATGAATCTGGGAAGCGGGAGCGACCTCGGGTCACCAGGGGCCGAGAAAAGCACCGTCACATGGGGCAGGACACTCAGGGTCAGTGAAAAATCCAATATATATCTGGTGATATCTCGGGTGCTATTACAGATAGAGCAATAAATCAAAGTGCAATGTCTGCAGGAGGCCCTGGCCCATGAATCTGTGCAGCGGGAACGACCTCGGACCACCAGGGGCCGAGAAAACCACAGTCTCATGGGGCCGGACACTCAGGGTCAGGGGAAAATCCAATATATATCTGGTGATATCTCGGATGCTATTAGAGATAGCGCAATAAACCAAAGTGAATTATCTGCAGGAGGCCCTGGCGCATGAATCTGTGCAGCGGGAACGACCTCGGACCACCAGGGGCCGAGAAAACTACCGTCTCATGGGGCCGGTCACACAGGGTCAGTGAAAAATCCAATATATATCTGCTGATATCTCGGGTGCTATTCGAGATAGCGCAATAAACCAAAGTGAATTATCTGCAGGAGGCCCTGGCGCATGAATCTGTGCAGCGGGAACGACCTCGGACCGCCAGGGGCCGAGAAAACGACCGTCTCATGGGGCCGGACACACAGGGTCAGTGAAAAATTTAATATATATCTGCTGATATCTCGGGTGCTATTACAGATAGCGCAATAAATCAAAGTGCATTGTCTGTAGGAGGCCCTGGCGCATGAATCTGTGCAGCGGGAACGACCTCGGACCACCAGGGGCCGAAAAAACCACAGTCTCATGGGGCCGGACACTCAGGGTCAGGGTAAAATCCAATATATATCTGTTGATATCTCGGGTGCTATTACAGATAGCGCAATAAATCAAAGTGAATTATCTGCAGGAGGCCCTGGCGCATGAATCTGTGCAGCGGGAACGACCTCGGACCACCAGGGGCCGAGAAAACTACCGTCTCATGGGGCCGGTCACTCAGGGTCAGTGAAAAATCCAATATATATCTGGTGATATCTCGGGTGCTATTAGAGATAGCGCAATAAACCAAAGTGAATTATCTGCAGGAGGCCCTGGCGCATGAATCTGTGCAACGGGAACGACCTCGGACCACCAGGGGCCGAGAAAACCACAGTCTCATGGGGCCGGACACTCAGGGTCAGGGTAAAATCCAATATATATCTGTTGATATCTCGGATGCTATTACAGATAGCGCAATAAATCAAAGTGCATTGTCTGTAGGAGGCCCTGGCGCATGAACCTGTGCAGCGGGAACGACCTCGGAGCACCAGGGGCGAGAAAACCACCTTCTCATGGGGCCGGAAACTCAGGGTCAGGGAAAAATCCAATATATATCTGGTGATATCTCGGGTCCTATTACAGATAGCGCAATAAATCAAAGTACATTACCTGTAGGAGGCCCTGGCGCATGAATCTGTGCAGCGGGAACGTCCTCGGACCTCCAGGGGCCGAGAAAACCGCTGTCTCATGGGGCCGGACACTCAGGGTCAGGGGAAAATCCAATATATATCTGGTGATATCTCGGGTGCTATTAGAGATAGCGCAATAAACCAAAGTGAATTATCTGCAGGAGGCCCTGGCGCATGAATCTGTGCAACGGGAACGACCTCGGAACACCAGGGACCGAGAAAACCACCGTCACATGGGGCAGGACACTCAGGGTCAGTGAAAAATCCAATATATATATGGTGATATCTCGGGTGCTATTACAGATACCGCAATAAATCAAAGTGCATTGTCTGTAGGAGACCCTGGCGCATGAACCTGTGCAGCGGGAACGACCTCGGACCACCAGGGGCCGAGAAAACGACCGTCTCATGGGGCCGGACGCTCAGGGTCAGGGAAAAATCCAATATATAGGTGGTGATATCTCGGGTGCTATTACAGATAGCGCAATAAATCAAAGTGAATTATCTGCAGGAGGCCCTGGCGCATGAATCTGTGCAACGAGAACGACCTCGGAACACCAGGGGCCGAGAAAACCACAGTCTCATGGGGCCGTTCACTCAGGGTCAGGGAAAATTCCAATATATATCTGGTGATATCTCGGGTGCTATTACAGATAGCGCAATAAATCAAAGTGCATTGTTTGTAGGAGGCCCTGGCGCATGAATCTGTGCAGCGGGAACGACCTCGGACCACCAGGGGCCGAGAAAACCACAGTCTCATGGGGCCGGACACTCAGGGTCAGGGTAAAATCCAATATATATCTGGTGATATGTCGGGTGCTATTACAGACAGCGCAATAAATCAAAGTGCATTGTCTGTAGGAGGCCCTGGCGCATGAATATGTGCAGCGGGAACGACCTCGGACCTCCAGGGGCCGAGAAAACCACAGTCTCATGGGGCCGGACACTCAAGGTCGGGGAAAAATCCAATATATATCTGGTGATATCTCGGGTGCTATTAGAGATAGCGCAATAAATCAAAGTGCATTGTCTGTAGGAGGCCCTGGCGCATGAATCTGTGCAGCGGGAACGACCTCGGAACACCAGGGGCCGAGAAAACCACCGTCTCATGGGGCAGGACACTCAGGGTCAGTGAAAAATCCAATATATATGTGGTGATATCTCGGGTGCTATTACAGATAGCGCAATAAATCAAAGTGCATTGTCTGTAGGAGACCCTGGCGCATGAACCTGTGCAGCGGGAACGACCTCGGACCACCAGGGGCCGAGAAAACGACCGTCTCATAGGGCCGGACTTTCAGGGTCGGTGTAAAATCCAATATATATCTGGTGATATCTCGGGTGCTATTAGAGATAGCGCAATAAACCAAAGTGAATTATCTGCAGGAGGCCCTGGCGCATGAATCTGTGCAACGGGAACGACCTCGGACCACGAGGGGCCGAGAAAACGACCGTCTCATGGGGCCGGACGCTCAGGGTCAGTGATAAATCCAATATATATCTGGTGATATCTCGGGTGCTATTAGAGATAGCGCAATAAACCAAAGTGAATTAACTGCAGGAGGCCCTGGCGCATGAATCTGTGCAACGGGAACGACCTCGGACCTCCAGGGGCCGAGACAACGACCGTCTCATGGGGCCGGACACTCAGGGTCAGTGAATAATTCAATATATATCTGCTGATATCTCGGGTGCTATTACAGATAGCGCAATAAATCAAAGTGCATTGTCTGTAGGAGGCCCCGGCGCATGAATCTGTGCAGCGGGAACGACCTCGGACCACCAGGGGCCGAAAAAACCACTGTCTCATGGGGCCGCACACTCAGGGTCAGGGTAAAATCCAATATATATCTGGTGATATCTCGGGTGCTATTACAGATAGCGCAATAAATCAAAGTGCATTGTCTGTAGGAGGCCCTGGCGCATGAATCTGTGCAGCGGGAACGACCTCGGACCACCAGGGGCGAGACAACCACCTTCTCATGGGGCCGGACACTCAGGGTCAGGGAAAAATCCAATATATATCTGGTGATATCTCGGGTGCTATTACAGATAGCGCAATAAATCAAAGTGCATTACCTGTAGGAGGCCCTGGCGCATGAATCTCTGCAGCGGAAACGTCCTCGGACCTCCAGGGGCCGAGACAACGACCGTCTCATGGGGCCGGACACTCAGGGTCAGGGTAAAATCCAATATATATCTGGTGATATCTCGGGTGCTATTACAGATAGCGCAATAAATCAAAGTGCATTGTCTGTAGGAGGCCCTGGCGCATGAATCTCTGCAGCGGGAACGACCTCGGACCACCAGGGGCGAGACAACCACCTTCTCATGGGGCCGGACACTCAGGGTCAGGGAAAAATCCAATATATATCTGGTGATATCTCGGGTGCTATTACAGATAGCGCAATAAATCAAAGTGCATTACCTGTAGGAGGCCCTGGCGCATGAATCTCTGCAGCGGAAACGTCCTCGGACGACCAGGGGCCGAGAAAACCACAGTCTCATGGGGCCGGACTCTCAGGGTCAGTGAAAAATCCAATATATATCTGCTGATATCTCGGGTGCTATTACAGATAGCGCAATAAATCAAAGTGCATTGTCTGTAGGAGGCCCTGGCGCATGAATCTGTGCAGCGGGAACGACCTCGGACCACCAGGGGCCGAGAAAACCACAGTCTCATGGGGCCGGACACTCAGGGTCAGTGAAAAATCCAATATATATGTGGTGATATCTCGGGTGCTATTACAGATAGCGCAATAAATCAAAGTGAATTATCTGCAGTGGGCCCTGGCGTATGAATCTGTGCAGCGGGAACGACCTCGGACCACCAGGGGCCGAGAAAACCACAGTCTCATGGGGCCGGACACTCAGGGTCAGGGGAAAATCCAATATATATCTTGTGATATCTCGGGTGCTATTAGAGATAGCGCAATAAACAAAAGTGAATTATCTGCAGGAGGCCCTGGCGCATGAATCTGTGCAGCGGGAACGACCTCGGACCACCAGGGGCCGAGAAAACGACAGTCTCATGGGGCTGGACACTCAGGGTCAGTGAATAATTCAATATATATCTGCTGATATCTCGGGTGCTATTACAGATAGCGCAATAAAGAAAAGTGCATTGTCTGTAGGATGCCCTGGCGCATGAATCTGTGCAGCGGGAACGACCTCGGACCACCAGGGGCCGAAAAAACCACTGTCTCATGGGGCCGCACACTCGGGGTCAGGGTAAAATCCAATATATATCTGGTGATATCTCGGGTGCTATTACAGATAGCTCAATAAATCAAAGTGCATTGTCTGTAGGAGGCCCTGGCGCATGAATCTGTGCAGCGGGAACGACCTCGGACCACCAGGGGCCGAGAAAACCACCAACACATGGGGCCGGACTGTCAGGGTCTGGGAAAAATCCAATATATATCTGGTGATATCTCGAGTGCTATTAGAGATAGCGCAATAAACCAAAGTGAATTATCTGCAGGAGGGCCTAGCGTATTAATCTGAGCCGCGAGAACCACCTCGGACCACCAGGGGCCGAGAAAACCACCGTCTCATGGGGCCGGACACTCAGGGTCAGGGGAAAATCCAATATATATCTGGTGATATCTCGGGTGCTATTAAAGATAGCGCAATAAATCATAGTGCATTGTCTGTAGGAGTCCCTAGCGCATGAATCTGTGCAGCGGGAACGACCTCGGACCACCAGGGGCCGAGAAAACTACCGTCTCATGGGGCCGGACACTCAGGGTCAGTGAAAAATCCAATATATATGTGGTGATATCTCGGGTGCTATTACAGATAGCGCAATAAATCAAAGTGCATTGTCTGTAGGAGACCCTGGCGCATGAACCTGTGGAGCGGGAACGACCTCGGACCACCAGGGGCCGAGAAAACGACCGTCTCATGGGGCCGGACGCTCAGGGTCAGTGAAATATCCAATATATATCTGGTGATATCTCGGGTGCTATTAGAGATAGCGCAATAAACCAAAGTGAATTATCTGCAGGAGGCCCTGGCGCATGAATCTGTGCAACGGGAACGACCTCGGACCACCAGGGGCCGAGAAAACCACAGTCTCATGGGGCCGGACACTCAGGGTCAGGGGAAAATCCAATATAGATCTGGTGATATGTCGGGTGCTATTACAGACAGCGCAATAAATCAAAGTGCATTGTCTGTAGGAGGCCCTGGCGCATGAATCTGTGCAGCGGGAACGACCTCGGACCTCCAGGGGCCGAGAAAACCACAGTCTCATGGGGCCGGACACTCAAGGTCGGGGAAAAATCCAATATATATCTGGTGATATCTCGGGTGCTATTAGAGATAGCGCAATAAATCAAAGTGCATTGTCTGTAGGAGGCCCTGGCGCATGAATCTGTGCAGCGGGAACGACCTCGGAACACCAGGGGCCGAGAAAACCACCGTCTCATGGGGCAGGACACTCAGGGTCAGTGAAAAATCCAATATATATGTGGTGATATCTCGGGTGCTATTACAGATAGCGCAATAAATCAAAGTGCATTGTCTGTAGGAGACCCTGGCGCATGAACCTGTGCAGCGGGAACGACCTCGGACCACCAGGGGCCGAGAAAACGACCGTCTCATAGGGCCGGACTTTCAGGGTCGGTGTAAAATCCAATATATATCTGGTGATATCTCGGGTGCTATTAGAGATAGCGCAATAAACCAAAGTGAATCATCTGCAGGAGGCCCTGGCGCATGAATCTGTGCAACGGGAACGACCTCGGACCACGAGGGGCCGAGAAAACGACCGTCTCATGGGGCCGGACGCTCAGGGTCAGTGATAAATCCAATATATATCTGGTGATATCTCGGGTGCTATTAGAGATAGCGCAATAAACCAAAGTGAATTAACTGCAGGAGGCCCTGGCGCATGAATCTGTGCAACGGGAACGACCTCGGACCTCCAGGGGCCGAGACAACGACCGTCTCATGGGGCCGGACACTCAGGGTCAGTGAATAATTCAATATATATCTGCTGATATCTCGGGTGCTATTACAGATAGCGCAATAAATCAAAGTGCATTGTCTGTAGGAGGCCCCGGCGCATGAATCTGTGCAGCGGGAACGACCTCGGACCACCAGGGGCCGAAAAAACCACTGTCTCATGGGGCCGCACACTCAGGGTCAGGGTAAAATCCAATATATATCTGGTGATATCTCGGGTGCTATTACAGATAGCGCAATAAATCAAAGTGCATTGTCTGTAGGAGGCCCTGGCGCATGAATCTGTGCAGCGGGAACGACCTCGGACCACCAGGGGCGAGACAACCACCTTCTCATGGGGCCGGACACTCAGGGTCAGGGAAAAATCCAATATATATCTGGTGATATCTCGGGTGCTATTACAGATAGCGCAATAAATCAAAGTGCATTACCTGTAGGAGGCCCTGGCGCATGAATCTCTGCAGCGGAAACGTCCTCGGACCTCCAGGGGCCGAGACAACGACCGTCTCATGGGGCCGGACACTCAGGGTCAGGGTAAAATCCAATATATATCTGGTGATATCTCGGGTGCTATTACAGATAGCGCAATAAATCAAAGTGCATTGTCTGTAGGAGGCTCTGGCGCATGAATCTCTGCAGCGGGAACGACCTCGGACCACCAGGGGCGAGACAACCACCTTCTCATGGGGCCGGACACTCAGGGTCAGGGAAAAATCCAATATATATCTGGTGATATCTCGGGTGCTATTACAGATAGCGCAATAAATCAAAGTGCATTACCTGTAGGAGGCCCTGGCGCATGAATCTCTGCAGCGGAAACGTCCTCGGACGACCAGGGGCCGAGAAAACCACAGTCTCATGGGGCCGGACTCTCAGGGTCAGTGAAAAATCCAATATATATCTGTTGATATCTCGGATGCTATTACAGATAGCGCAATAAATCAAAGTGCATTGTCTGTAGGAGGCCCTGGCGCATGAACCTGTGCAGCGGGAACGACCTCGGAGCACCAGGGGCGAGAAAACCACCTTCTCATGGGGCCGGAAACTCAGGGTCAGGGAAAAATCCAATATATATCTGGTGATATCTCGGGTCCTATTACAGATAGCGCAATAAATCAAAGTACATTACCTGTAGGAGGCCCTGGCGCATGAATCTGTGCAGCGGGAACGTCCTCGGACCTCCAGGGGCCGAGAAAACCGCTGTCTCATGGGGCCGGACACTCAGGGTCAGGGGAAAATCCAATATATATCTGGTGATATCTCGGGTGCTATTAGAGATAGCGCAATAAACCAAAGTGAATTATCTGCAGGAGGCCCTGGCGCATGAATCTGTGCAACGGGAACGACCTCGGAACACCAGGGACCGAGAAAACCACCGTCACATGGGGCAGGACACTCAGGGTCAGTGAAAAATCCAATATATATATGGTGATATCTCGGGTGCTATTACAGATACCGCAATAAATCAAAGTGCATTGTCTGTAGGAGACCCTGGCGCATGAACCTGTGCAGCGGGAACGACCTCGGACCACCAGGGGCCGAGAAAACGACCGTCTCATGGGGCCGGACGCTCAGGGTCAGGGAAAAATCCAATATATAGGTGGTGATATCTCGGGTGCTATTACAGATAGCGCAATAAATCAAAGTGAATTATCTGCAGGAGGCCCTGGCGCATGAATCTGTGCAACGAGAACGACCTCGGAACACCAGGGGCCGAGAAAACCACAGTCTCATGGGGCCGTTCACTCAGGGTCAGGGAAAATTCCAATATATATCTGGTGATATCTCGGGTGCTATTACAGATAGCGCAATAAATCAAAGTGCATTGTTTGTAGGAGGCCCTGGCGCATGAATCTGTGCAGCGGGAACGACCTCGGACCACCAGGGGCCGAGAAAACCACAGTCTCATGGGGCCGGACACTCAGGGTCAGGGTAAAATCCAATATATATCTGGTGATATGTCGGGTGCTATTACAGACAGCGCAATAAATCAAAGTGCATTGTCTGTAGGAGGCCCTGGCGCATGAATCTGTGCAGCGGGAACGACCTCGGACCTCCAGGGGCCGAGAAAACCACAGTCTCATGGGGCCGGACACTCAAGGTCGGGGAAAAATCCAATATATATCTGGTGATATCTCGGGTGCTATTAGAGATAGCGCAATAAATCAAAGTGCATTGTCTGTAGGAGGCCCTGGCGCATGAATCTGTGCAGCGGGAACGACCTCGGAACACCAGGGGCCGAGAAAACCACCGTCTCATGGGGCAGGACACTCAGGGTCAGTGAAAAATCCAATATATATGTGGTGATATCTCGGGTGCTATTACAGATAGCGCAATAAATCAAAGTGCATTGTCTGTAGGAGACCCTGGCGCATGAACCTGTGCAGCGGGAACGACCTCGGACCACCAGGGGCCGAGAAAACGACCGTCTCATAGGGCCGGACTTTCAGGGTCGGTGTAAAATCCAATATATATCTGGTGATATCTCGGGTGCTATTAGAGATAGCGCAATAAACCAAAGTGAATTATCTGCAGGAGGCCCTGGCGCATGAATCTGTGCAACGGGAACGACCTCGGACCACGAGGGGCCGAGAAAACGACCGTCTCATGGGGCCGGACGCTCAGGGTCAGTGATAAATCCAATATATATCTGGTGATATCTCGGGTGCTATTAGAGATAGCGCAATAAACCAAAGTGAATTAACTGCAGGAGGCCCTGGCGCATGAATCTGTGCAACGGGAACGACCTCGGACCTCCAGGGGCCGAGACAACGACCGTCTCATGGGGCCGGACACTCAGGGTCAGTGAATAATTCAATATATATCTGCTGATATCTCGGGTGCTATTACAGATAGCGCAATAAATCAAAGTGCATTGTCTGTAGGAGGCCCCGGCGCATGAATCTGTGCAGCGGGAACGACCTCGGACCACCAGGGGCCGAAAAAACCACTGTCTCATGGGGCCGCACACTCAGGGTCAGGGTAAAATCCAATATATATCTGGTGATATCTCGGGTGCTATTACAGATAGCGCAATAAATCAAAGTGCATTGTCTGTAGGAGGCCCTGGCGCATGAATCTGTGCAGCGGGAACGACCTCGGACCACCAGGGGCGAGACAACCACCTTCTCATGGGGCCGGACACTCAGGGTCAGGGAAAAATCCAATATATATCTGGTGATATCTCGGGTGCTATTACAGATAGCGCAATAAATCAAAGTGCATTACCTGTAGGAGGCCCTGGCGCATGAATCTCTGCAGCGGAAACGTCCTCGGACCTCCAGGGGCCGAGACAACGACCGTCACATGGGGCCGGACACTCAGGGTCAGGGTAAAATCCAATATATATCTGGTGATATCTCGGGTGCTATTACAGATAGCGCAATAAATCAAAGTGCATTGTCTGTAGGAGGCCCTGGCGCATGAATCTCTGCAGCGGGAACGACCTCGGACCACCAGGGGCGAGACAACCACCTTCTCATGGGGCCGGACACTCAGGGTCAGGGAAAAATCCAATATATATCTGGTGATATCTCGGGTGCTATTACAGATAGCGCAATAAATCAAAGTGCATTACCTGTAGGAGGCCCTGGCGCATGAATCTCTGCAGCGGAAACGTCCTCGGACGACCAGGGGCCGAGAAAACCACAGTCTCATGGGGCCGGACTCTCAGGGTCAGTGAAAAATCCAATATATATCTGCTGATATCTCGGGTGCTATTACAGATAGCGCAATAAATCAAAGTGCATTGTCTGTAGGAGGCCCTGGCGCATGAATCTGTGCAGCGGGAACGACCTCGGACCACCAGGGGCCGAGAAAACCACAGTCTCATGGGGCCGGACACTCAGGGTCAGTGAAAAATCCAATATATATGTGGTGATATCTCGGGTGCTATTACAGATAGCGCAATAAATCAAAGTGAATTATCTGCAGTGGGCCCTGGCGTATGAATCTGTGCAGCGGGAACGACCTCGGACCACCAGGGGCCGAGAAAACCACAGTCTCATGGGGCCGGACACTCAGGGTCAGGGGAAAATCCAATATATATCTTGTGATATCTCGGGTGCTATTAGAGATAGCTCAATAAATCAAAGTGCATTGTCTGTAGGAGGCCCTGGCGCATGAATCTGTGCAGCGGGAACGACCTCGGACCACCAGGGGCCGAGAAAACCACCAACACATGGGGCCGGACTGTCAGGGTCTGGGAAAAATCCAATATATATCTGGTGATATCTCGAGTGCTATTAGAGATAGCGCAATAAACCAAAGTGAATTATCTGCAGGAGGGCCTAGCGTATTAATCTGAGCCGCGAGAACCACCTCGGACCACCAGGGGCCGAGAAAACCACCGTCTCATGGGGCCGGACACTCAGGGTCAGGGGAAAATCCAATATATATCTGGTGATATCTCGGGTGCTATTACAGATAGCGCAATAAATCAAAGTGCATTGTCTGTAGGAGGCCCTGGCGCATGAATCTGTGCAGCGGGAACGACCTCGGACCACCAGGGGCGAGACAACCACCTTCTCATGGGGCCGGACACTCAGGGTCAGGGAAAAATCCAATATATATCTGGTGATATCTCGGGTGCTATTACAGATAGCGCAATAAATCAAAGTGCATTACCTGTAGGAGGCCCTGGCGCATGAATCTCTGCAGCGGAAACGTCCTCGGACCTCCAGGGGCCGAGACAACGACCGTCTCATGGGGCCGGACACTCAGGGTCAGGGTAAAATCCAATATATATCTGGTGATATCTCGGGTGCTATTACAGATAGCGCAATAAATCAAAGTGCATTGTCTGTAGGAGGCCCTGGCGCATGAATCTCTGCAGCGGGAACGACCTCGGACCACCAGGGGCGAGACAACCACCTTCTCATGGGGCCGGACACTCAGGGTCAGGGAAAAATCCAATATATATCTGGTGATATCTCGGGTGCTATTACAGATAGCGCAATAAATCAAAGTGCATTACCTGTAGGAGGCCCTGGCGCATGAATCTCTGCAGCGGAAACGTCCTCGGACGACCAGGGGCCGAGAAAACCACAGTCTCATGGGGCCGGACTCTCAGGGTCAGTGAAAAATCCAATATATATCTGCTGATATCTCGGGTGCTATTACAGATAGCGCAATAAATCAAAGTGCATTGTCTGTAGGAGGCCCTGGCGCATGAATCTGTGCAGCGGGAACGACCTCGGACCACCAGGGGCCGAGAAAACCACAGTCTCATGGGGCCGGACACTCAGGGTCAGTGAAAAATCCAATATATATGTGGTGATATCTCGGGTGCTATTACAGATAGCGCAATAAATCAAAGTGAATTATCTGCAGTGGGCCCTGGCGTATGAATCTGTGCAGCGGGAACGACCTCGGACCACCAGGGGCCGAGAAAACCACAGTCTCATGGGGCCGGACACTCAGGGTCAGGGGAAAATCCAATATATATCTTGTGATATCTCGGGTGCTATTAGAGATAGCTCAATAAATCAAAGTGCATTGTCTGTAGGAGGCCCTGGCGCATGAATCTGTGCAGCGGGAACGACCTCGGACCACCAGGGGCCGAGAAAACCACCAACACATGGGGCCGGACTGTCAGGGTCTGGGAAAAATCCAATATATATCTGGTGATATCTCGAGTGCTATTAGAGATAGCGCAATAAACCAAAGTGAATTATCTGCAGGAGGGCCTAGCGTATTAATCTGAGCCGCGAGAACCACCTCGGACCACCAGGGGCCGAGAAAACCACCGTCTCATGGGGCCGGACACTCAGGGTCAGGGGAAAATCCAATATATATCTGGTGATATCTCGGGTGCTATTAAAGATAGCGCAATAAATCATAGTGCATTGTCTGTAGGAGTCCCTAGCGCATGAATCTGTGCAGCGGGAACGACCTCGGACCACCAGGGGCCGAGAAAACTACCGTCTCATGGGGCCGGACACTCAGGGTCAGTGAAAAATCCAATATATATGTGGTGATATCTCGGGTGCTATTACAGATAGCGCAATAAATCAAAGTGCATTGTCTGTAGGAGACCCTGGCGCATGAACCTGTGGAGCGGGAACGACCTCGGACCACCAGGGGCCGAGAAAACGACCGTCTCATGGGGCCGGACGCTCAGGGTCAGTGAAATATCCAATATATATCTGGTGATATCTCGGGTGCTATTAGAGATAGCGCAATAAACCAAAGTGAATTATCTGCAGGAGGCCCTGGCGCATGAATCTGTGCAACGGGAACGACCTCGGACCACCAGGGGCCGAGAAAACCACAGTCTCATGGGGCCGGACACTCAGGGTCAGGGGAAAATCCAATATAGATCTGGTGATATCTCGGGTGCTATTACAGATAGCGCAATAAACCAAAGTGAATTATCTGCAGGAGGCCCTGGCGCATGAATCTGTGCAGCGGGAACGACCTCGGACCACCAGGGGCCGAAAAAACCACTGTCTCATGGGGCCGCACACTCAGGGTCAGGGTAAAATCCAATATATATCTGGTGATATCTCGGGTGCTATTACAGATAGCTCAATAAATCAAAGTGCATTGTCTGTAGGAGGCCCTGGCGCATGAATCTGTGCAGCGGGAACGACCTCGGACCACCAGGGGCCGAGAAAACCACCAACACATGGGGCCGGACTGTCAGGGTCTGGGAAAAATCCTATATATATCTGGTGATATCTCGAGTGCTATTAGAGATAGCGCAATAAACCAAAGTGAATTATCTGCAGGGGGCCCTGGCGCATGAATCTGTGCAGAGGGAACGACCTCGGACCACCAAGGGCCGAGAAAACCACCGTCTCATGGGGCCGGACACTCAGGGTCAGGGGAAAATCCAATATATATACGGTGATATCTCGGGTGCTATTAAAGATAGCGCAATAAATCATAGTGAATTGTCTGTAGGAGGCCCTAGCGCATGAATCTGTGCAGCGGGAACGACCTCGGACCACCAGGGGCCGAGAAAACCACCGTCCCATGGGGCCGGACACTCAGGGTCAGGGTAGAGTCCAATATATATCTGGTGATATCTCGGGTGCTATTAAAGATAGCGCAATAAATCATAGTGCATTGTCTGTAGGAGTCCCTAGCGCATGAATCTGTGCAGCGGGAACGTCCTCGGACCACCAGGGGCCGAGAAAACCACCGTCTCATGGGGCCGGACACTCAGGGTCAGTGAAAAATCCAATATATATGTGGTGATATCTCGGGTGCTATTACAGATAGCGCAATAAATCAAAGTGCATTGTCTGTAGGAGACCCTGGCGCATGAACCTGTGCAGCGGGAACGACCTCGGACCACCAGGGGCCGAGAAAACGACCGTCTCATGGGGCCGGACGCACAGGGTCAGTGAAAAATCCAATATATATCTGGTGATATCTCGGGTGCTATTACAGATAGCGCAATAAATCAAAGTGCATTACCTGTAGGAGGCCCTGGCGCATGAATCTGTGCAGCGGGAACGACCTCGGACCACCAGGGGCCGAGAAAACTACCGTCTCATGGGGCCGGGCACTCAGGGTCAGTGAAAAATCCAATATATATCTGGTGATATCTCGGGTGCTATTAGAGATAGCGCAATAAACCAAAGTGAATTATCTGCAGGAGGCCCTGGCGCATGAATCTGTGCAACGGGAACGACCTCGGACCACCAGGGGCCGAGAAAACCACAGTCTCATGGGGCCGGACACTCAGGGTCAGGGTAAAATCCAATAAATATCTGTTGATATCTCGGGTGCTATTACAGATAGCGCAATAAATCAAAGTGCATTGTCTGTAGGAGGCCCTGGCGCATGAATCTGTGCAGCGGGAACGACCTCGGAGCACCAGGGGCGAGACAACCACCTTCTCATGGGGCCGGAAACTCAGGGTCAGGGAAAAATCCAATATATATCTGGTGATATCTCGGGTCCTATTACAGATAGCGCAAGAAATCAAAGTGCATTACCTGTAGGAGGCCCTGGCGCATGAATCTGTGCAGCGGGAACGTCCTCGGACCTCCAGGGGCCGAGAAAACCGCAGTCTCATGGGGCCGGACACTCAGGGTCAGGGGAAAATCCAATATATATCTGGTGATATCTCGGGTGCTATTAGAGATAGCGCAATAAACCAAAGTGAATTATCTGCAGGAGGCCCTGGCGCATGAATCTGAGCAACGGGAACGACCTCGGAACACCAGGGGCCGAGAAAACCACCGTCACATGGGGCAGGACACTCAGGGTCACTGAAAAATCCAATATATATAGGGTGATATCTCGGGTGCTATTACAGATACCGCAATAAATCAAAGTGCAATGTCTGCAGGAGGCCCTGGCCCATGAATCTGTGCAGCGGGAACGACCTCGGACCACCAGGGGCCGAGAAAACCACAGTCTCATGGGGCCGGACACTCAGGGTCAGGGGAAAATCCAATATATATCTGGTGATATCTCGGGTGCTATTAGAGATAGCGCAATAAACCAAAGTGAATTATCTGCAGGAGGCCCTGGCGCATGAATCTGTGCAGCGGGAACGACCTCGGACCACCAGGGGCCGAGAAAACTACCGTCTCATGGGGCCGGTCACACAGGGTCAGTGAAAAATCCAATATATATCTGCTGATATCTCGGGTGCTATTCGAGATAGCGCAATAAACCAAAGTGAATTATCTGCAGGAGGCCCTGGTGCATGAATCTGTGCAGCGGGAACGACCTCGGACCACCAGGGGCCGAGAAAACGACCGTCTCATGGGGCCGGACACTCAGGGTCAGTGAAAAATTTAATATATATCTGCTGATATCTCGGGTGCTATAACAGATAGCGCAATAAATCAAAGTGCATTGTCTGTAGGAGGCCCTGGCGCATGAATCTGTGCAGCGGGAACGACCTCGGACCACCAGGGGCCGAAAAAACCACAGTCTCATGGGGCCGGACACTCAGGGTCAGGGTAAAATCCAATATATATCTGTTGATATCTCGGGTGCTATTACAGATAGCGCAATAAATCAAAGTGAATTATCTGCAGGAGGCCCTGGCGCATGAATCTGTGCAGCGGGAACGACCTCGGACCACCAGGGGCCGAGAAAACTACCGTCTCATGGGGCCGGTCACTCAGGGTCAGTGAAAAATCCAATATATATCTGGTGATATCTCGGCTGCTATTAGAGATAGCCCAATAAACCAAAGTGAATTATCTGCAGGACGCCCTGGCGCATGAATCTGTGCAACGGGAACGACCTCGGACCACCAGGGGCCGAGAAAACCACAGTCTCATGGGGCCGGACACTCAGGGTCAGAGGAAAATCCAATATATATCTGGTGATATCTCGGGTGCTATTAGAGATTGCGCAATAAATCAAAGTGCATTGTCTGTGGGAGGCCCTGGCGCATGAATCAGTGCAGCGGGAACGACCTCGGAACACCAGGGGCCGAGAAAACCACCGTCTCATGGGGCAGGACACTCAGGGTCAGTGAAAAATCCAATATATATCTGGTGATATCTCGGGTGCTATTACAGAAAGCGCAATAAATCAAAGTGCATTGTCTGTAGGAGACCCTGGCGCATGAACCTGTGCAGCGGGAACGTTCTCGGACCTCCAGGGGCCGAGAAAACCACAGTCTCATGGGGCCGGACACACAGGGTCAGGGGAAAATCCAATATATATCTGCTGATATCTCGGGTGCTATTACAGATAGCGCAATAAATCAAAGTGCATTGTCTGTAGGAGGCCCTGGCACATGAATCTGTTCAGCGGGAACGACCTCGGACGACCAGGGGCCGAGAAAACCACAGTCTCATGGGGCCGGACACTCAGGGTCAGGGGAAAATCCAATATATATCTGGTGATATCTCGGGTGCTATTAGAGATAGCGCAATAAACCAAAGTGAATTATTTGCAGGAGGCCCTGGCGCATGAATCTGTGCAACGGGAACGACCTCGGAACACCAGGGGCCGAGAAAACCACGGTCACATGGGGCAGGACACTCAGGGTCAGTGAAAAATCCAATATATATATGGTGATATCTCGGGTGCTATTACAGATACCGCAATAAATCATAGTGAATTGTCTGTAGGAGGCCCTAGCGCATGAATCTGTGCAGCGGGAACGACCTCGGACCACCAGGGGCCGAGAAAACCACCGTCCCATGGGGCCGGACACTCAGGGTCAGGGTAGAGTCCAATATATATCTGGTGATATCTCGGGTGCTATTAAAGATAGCGCAATAAATCATAGTGCATTGTCTGTAGGAGACCCTGGCGCATGAACCTGTGCAGCGGGAACGACCTCGGACCACCAGGGGCCGAGAAAACGACCGTCTCATGGGGCCGGACGCTCAGGGTCAGTGAAAAATCCAATATATATCTGGTGATATCTCGGGTGCTATTACAGATAGCGCAATAAATCAAAGTGCATTACCTGTAGGAGGCCCTGGCGCATGAATCTGTGCAGCGGGAACGACCTCGGACCACCAGGGGCCGAGAAAACTACCGTCTCATGGGGCCGGGCACTCAGGGTCAGTGAAAAATCCAATATATATCTGGTGATATCTCGGGTGCTATTACAGATAGCGCAATAAATCAAAGTGCATTGTCTGTAGGAGGCCCTGGCGCATGAATCTGTGCAACGGGAACGACCTCGGACCACCAGGGGCCGAGAAAACCACAGTCTCATGGGGCCGGACACTCAGGGTCAGGGTAAAATCCAATAAATATCTGTTGATATCTCGGGTGCTATTACAGATAGCGCAATAAATCAAAGTGCATTGTCTGTAGGAGGCCCTGGCGCATGAATCTGTGCAGCGGGAACGACCTCGGAGCACCAGGGGCGAGACAACCACCTTCTCATGGGGCCGGAAACTCAGGGTCAGGGAAAAATCCAATATATATCTGGTGATATCTCGGGTCCTATTACAGATAGCGCAATAAATCAAAGTGCATTACCTGTAGGAGGCCCTGGCGCATGAATCTGTGCAGCGGGAACGTCCTCGGACCTCCAGGGGCCGAGAAAACCGCAGTCTCATGGGGCCGGACACTCAGGGTCAGGGGAAAATCCAATATATATCTGGTGATATCTCGGGTGCTATTAGAGATAGCGCAATAAACCAAAGTGAATTATCTGCAGGAGGCCCTGGCGCATGAATCTGTGCAACGGGAACGACCTCGGAACACCAGGGGCCGAGAAAACCACCGTCACATGGGGCAGGACACTCAGGGTCAGTGAAAAATCCAATATATATAGGGTGATATCTCGGGTGCTATTACAGATACCGCAATAAATCAAAGTGCAATGTCTGCAGGAGGCCCTGGCCCATGAATCTGTGCAGCGGGAACGACCTCGGACCACCAGGGGCCGAGAAAACCACAGTCTCATGGGGCCGGACACTCAGGGTCAGGGGAAAATCCAATATATATCTGGTGATATCTCGGGTGCTATTAGAGATAGCGCAATAAACCAAAGTGAATTATCTGCAGGAGGCCCTGGCGCATGAATCTGTGCAGCGGGAACGACCTCGGACCACCAGGGGCCGAGAAAACTACCGTCTCATGGGGCCGGTCACACAGGGTCAGTGAAAAATCCAATATATATCTGCTGATATCTCGGGTGCTATTCGAGATAGCGCAATAAACCAAAGTGAATTATCTGCAGGAGGCCCTGGTGCATGAATCTGTGCAGCGGGAACGACCTCGGACCACCAGGGGCCGAGAAAACGACCGTCTCATGGGGCCGGACACTCAGGGTCAGTGAAAAATTTAATATATATCTGCTGATATCTCGGGTGCTATTACAGATAGCGCAATAAATCAAAGTGCATTGTCTGTAGGAGGCCCTGGCGCATGAATCTGTGCAGCGGGAACGACCTCGGACCACCAGGGGCCGAAAAAACCACAGTCTCATGGGGCCGGACACTCAGGGTCAGGGTAAAATCCAATATATATCTGTTGATATCTCGGGTGCTATTACAGATAGCGCAATAAATCAAAGTGAATTATCTGCAGGAGGCCCTGGCGCATGAATCTGTGCAGCGGGAACGACCTCGGACCACCAGGGGCCGAGAAAACTACCGTCTCATGGGGCCGGTCACTCAGGGTCAGTGAAAAATCCAATATATATCTGGTGATATCTCGGCTGCTATTAGAGATAGCCCAATAAACCAAAGTGAATTATCTGCAGGACGCCCTGGCGCATGAATCTGTGCAACGGGAACGACCTCGGACCACGAGGGGCCGAGAAAACGACCGTCTCATGGGGCCGGACGCTCAGGGTCAGTGATAAATCCAATATATATCTGGTGATAGCTCGGGTGCTATTAGAGATAGCGCAATAAACCAAAGTGAATTAACTGCAGGAGGCCCTGGCGCATGAATCTGTGCAACGGGAACGACCTCGAACCACCAGGGGCCGAGAAAACGACCGTCTCATGGGGCCGGACACTCAGGGTCAGGAGAAAATCCAAAATAGATCTGCTGATATCTCGGGTGCTATTACAGATAGCGCAATAAATCAAAGTGCATTGTCTGTAGGAGGCCCTGGCGCATGAATCTGTGCAACCGGAACGACCTCGGACCACCAGGGGCCGAGAAAACCACAGTCTCATGGGGCCGGACACTCAGGGTCAGAGGAAAATCCAATATATATCTGGTGATATCTCGGGTGCTATTAGAGATTGCGCAATAAATCAAAGTGCATTGTCTGTAGGAGGCCCTGGCGCATGAATCAGTGCAGCGGGAACGACCTCGGAACACCAGGGGCCGAGAAAACCACCGTCTCATGGGGCAGGACACTCAGGGTCAGTGAAAAATCCAATATATATCTGGTGATATCTCGGGTGCTATTACAGAAAGCGCAATAAATCAAAGTGCATTGTCTGTAGGAGACCCTGGCGCATGAACCTGTGCAGCGGGAACGTTCTCGGACCTCCAGGGGCCGAGAAAACCACAGTCTCATGGGGCCGGACACACAGGGTCAGGGGAAAATCCAATATATATCTGCTGATATCTCGGGTGCTATTAGAGATAGCGCAATAAATCAAAGTGAGTTATCTGCAGGAGGCCCTGGCGCATGAATCTGTGCAGCGGGAACGACCTCGGACCACCAGGGGCCGAGACAACCACCGTCTCATGGGGCCGGACACTCTGGGTCAGGGAAAAATCCAATATATATCTTGTGATATCTCAGGTGCTATTAGAGATACCGCAATAAATCAAAGTGCATTGTCTGTAGGAGGCCCTGGCGCATGAATCTGTGCAGCGGGAACGACCTCGGACCACCAGGGGCCGAGAAAGCCACCGTCTCATGGGGCAGGACACTCAGGGTCAGTGAAAAATCCAATATATATCTGGTGATATCTCGGGTGCTATTACAGATAGCGCAATAAATCAAAGTGCATTGTCTGTAGGAGGCCCTGGCGCATGAACCTGTGCAGCGGCAACTACCTCGGACCACCAGGGGCCGAGAAAACGACCGTCTCATGGGGCCGGACACTCAGGGTCAGGGTAAAATCCAATATATATCTGGTGATATCTCGGGTGCTATTACAGATAGCGCAATAAATCAAAGTGCATTGTCTGTAGGAGGCCCTGGCACATGAATCTGTTCAGCGGGAACGACCTCGGATGACCAGGGGCCGAGAAAACCACAGTCTCATGGGGCCGGACACTCAGGGTCAGGGGAAAATCCAATATATATCTGGTGATATCTCGGGTGCTATTAGAGATAGCGCAATAAACCAAAGTGAATTATTTGCAGGAGGCCCTGGCGCATGAATCTGTGCAGCGGGAACGACCTCGGACCACCAGGGGCCGAGAAAACTACCGTCTCATGGGGCCGGTCACTCAGGGTCAGTGAAAAATCCAATATATATCTGGTGATATCTCGGCTGCTATTAGAGATAGCCCAATAAACCAAAGTGAATTATCTGCAGGACGCCCTGGCGCATGAATCTGTGCAACGGGAACGACCTCGGACCACGAGGGGCCGAGAAAACGACCGTCTCATGGGGCCGGACGCTCAGGGTCAGTGATAAATCCAATATATATCTGGTGATAGCTCGGGTGCTATTAGAGATAGCGCAATAAACCAAAGTGAATTAACTGCAGGAGGCCCTGGCGCATGAATCTGTGCAACGGGAACGACCTCGAACCACCAGGGGCCGAGAAAACGACCGTCTCATGGGGCCGGACACTCAGGGTCAGGAGAAAATCCAAAATAGATCTGCTGATATCTCGGGTGCTATTACAGATAGCGCAATAAATCAAAGTGCATTGTCTGTAGGAGGCCCTGGCGCATGAATCTGTGCAACCGGAACGACCTCGGACCACCAGGGGCCGAGAAAACCACAGTCTCATGGGGCCGGACACTCAGGGTCAGAGGAAAATCCAATATATATCTGGTGATATCTCGGGTGCTATTAGAGATTGCGCAATAAATCAAAGTGCATTGTCTGTAGGAGGCCCTGGCGCATGAATCAGTGCAGCGGGAACGACCTCGGAACACCAGGGGCCGAGAAAACCACCGTCTCATGGGGCAGGACACTCAGGGTCAGTGAAAAATCCAATATATATCTGGTGATATCTCGGGTGCTATTACAGAAAGCGCAATAAATCAAAGTGCATTGTCTGTAGGAGACCCTGGCGCATGAACCTGTGCAGCGGGAACGTTCTCGGACCTCCAGGGGCCGAGAAAACCACAGTCTCATGGGGCCGGACACACAGGGTCAGGGGAAAATCCAATATATATCTGCTGATATCTCGGGTGCTATTAGAGATAGC
Organism: Nomia melanderi; assembly: GCF_051020985.1. Taxonomy (NCBI): domain Eukaryota; kingdom Metazoa; phylum Arthropoda; class Insecta; order Hymenoptera; family Halictidae; genus Nomia; species Nomia melanderi. The sequence goes on along the minus strand of NW_027475132.1, from coordinate 6,282,096 downwards.
GCAATAAATCAAAGTGAGTTATCTGCAGGAGGCCCTGGCGCATGAATCTGTGCAGCGGGAACGACCTCGGACCACCAGGGGCCGAGACAACCACCGTCTCATGGGGCCGGACACTCTGGGTCAGGGAAAAATCCAATATATATCTTGTGATATCTCAGGTGCTATTAGAGATACCGCAATAAATCAAAGTGCATTGTCTGTAGGAGGCCCTGGCGCATGAATCTGTGCAGCGGGAACGACCTCGGACCACCAGGGGCCGAGAAAGCCACCGTCTCATGGGGCAGGACACTCAGGGTCAGTGAAAAATCCAATATATATCTGGTGATATCTCGGGTGCTATTACAGATAGCGCAATAAATCAAAGTGCATTGTCTGTAGGAGGCCCTGGCGCATGAACCTGTGCAGCGGCAACTACCTCGGACCACCAGGGGCCGAGAAAACGACCGTCTCATGGGGCCGGACACTCAGGGTCAGGGTAAAATCCAATATATATCTGGTGATATCTCGGGTGCTATTACAGATAGCGCAATAAATCAAAGTGCATTGTCTGTAGGAGGCCCTGGCACATGAATCTGTTCAGCGGGAACGACCTCGGACGACCAGGGGCCGAGAAAACCACAGTCTCATGGGGCCGGACACTCAGGGTCAGGGGAAAATCCAATATATATCTGGTGATATCTCGGGTGCTATTAGAGATAGCGCAATAAACCAAAGTGAATTATTTGCAGGAGGCCCTGGCGCATGAATCTGTGCAACGGGAACGACCTCGGAACACCAGGGGCCGAGAAAACCACGGTCACATGGGGCAGGACACTCAGGGTCAGTGAAAAATCCAATATATATATGGTGATATCTCGGGTGCTATTACAGATACCGCAATAAATCAAAGTGCATTGTCTGTAGGAGACCCTGGCGCATGAACCTGTGCAGCGGGAACGACCTCCGACCACCAGGGGCCGAGAAAACGACCGTCTCATGGGGCCGGACGCTCTGGGTCAGGGAAAAATCCAATATATAGGTGGTGATATCTCGGGTGCTATTACAGATAGCGCAATAAATCAAAGTGCATTGTCTGTAGGAGACCCTGGCGCATGAACTTGTGCAGCGGGAACGACCTCGGACCACCAGGGGCCGAGAAAACCACAGTCTCATGGGGCCGTTCACTCAGGGTCAGGGAAAATTCCAATATATATCTGGTGATATCTCGGGTGCTATTACAGATAGCGCAATAAATCAAAGTGCATTGTCTGTAGGAGGCCCTGGCGCATGAATCTGTGCAGCGGGAACGACCTCGGACCACCAGGGGCCGAGAAAACCACAGTCTCATGGGGCCGGACACTCAGGGTCAGGGGAAAATCCAATATATATCTGATGATATCTCGGGTGCTATCAGAGATAGCGCAATAAACCAAAGTGAATCATCTGCAGGAGGCCCTGGCGCATGAATCTGTGCAGCGGGAACGACCTCGGACCTCCAGGGGCCGAGACAACCACCGTCACATGGGGCCGGACACTCAGGGTCAGGGTAAAATCCAATATATATCTGGTGATATGTCGGGTGCTATTACAGATAGCGCAATAAATCAAAGTGCATTGTCTGTAGGAGGCCCTGGCGCATGAACTTGTGCAGCGGGAACGTTCTCGGACCTCCAGCGGCCGAGAAAACCACAGTCTCATGGGGCCGGACACTCAGGGTCAGGGGAAAATCCAATATATATCTGGTGATATCTCGGGTGCTATTAGAGATAGCGCAATAAACCAAAGTGAATTATCTGCAGGAGGCCCTGGCGCATGAATCTGTGCAACGGGAACGACCTCGGACCACCAGGGGCCGAGAAAACGACAGTCTCATGGGGCCGGATACTCAGGGTCAGGGGAAAATCCAATATAGATCTGGTGATATCTCGGGTGCTATTACAGATAGCGCAATAAATCAAAGTGCATTGTCTGTAGGAGGCCCTGGCGCATGAATCTGGCCAGCGGGAACGACCTCGGACCTCCAGCGGCCGAGAAAACCACAGTCTCATGGGGCCGGACACTCAAGGTCGGGAAAAAATCCAATATATATCTGGTGATATCTCGGGTGCTATTAGAGATAGCGCAATAAATCAAAGTGCATTGTCTGTAGGAGGCCCTGGCGCATGAATCTGTGCAGCGGGAACGACCTCGGAACACCAGGGGCCGAGAAAACCACCGTCTCATGGGGCAGGACACTCAGGGTCAGTGAAAAATCCAATATATATCTGGTGATATCTTGGGTGCTATTACAGATAGCGCAATAAATCAAAGTGCATTGTCTGTCGGAGACCCTGGCGCATGAACCTGTGCAGCGGGATCGACCTCGGACCACCAGGGGCCGAGAAAACGACCGTCTCATGGGGCCGGACGCTCAGGGTCAGTGAAAAATCCAATATATATCTGGTGATATCTCGGGTGCTATTACAGATAGCGCAATAAATCAATGTGCATTGTCTGTAGGAGACCCTGGCGCATGAACCTGTGCAGCGGGAACGACCTCGGACCACCAGGGGCCGAGAAAACGACCGTCTCATGGGGCCGGACTTTGAGGGTCGGTGTAAAATCCAATATATATCTGGTGATATGTCGGGTGCTATTAGAGATAGCGCAATAAACCAAAGTGAATTATCTGCAGGAGGCCCTGGCGCATGAATCTGTGCAACGGGAACGACCTCGGACCACGAGGGGCCGAGAAAACGACCGTCTCATGGGGCCGGACGCTCAGGGTCAGTGGTAAATCCAATATATATCTGGTGATATCTCGGGTGCTATTAGAGATAGCGCAATAAACCAAAGTGAATTAACTGCAGGAGGCCCTGGCGCATGAATCTGTGCAACGGGAACGACCTCGGACCACCAGGGGCCGAGAAAACCACAGTCTCATGGGGCCGGACACTCAGGGTCAGGGGAAAATCCAAAATAGATCTGGTGATATCTCGGGTGCTATTACAGATAGCGCAATAAATCAAAGTGCATTGTCTGTAGGAGGCCCTGGCGCATGAATCTGTGCAACGGGAACGACCTCGGACCACCAGGGGCCGAGAAAACCACAGTCTCATGGGGCCGGACACTCAGGGTCAGGGGAAAATCCAAAATAGATCTGGTGATATCTCGGGTGCTATTACAGATAGCGCAATAAATCAAAGTGCATTGTCTGTAGGAGGCCCTGGCGCATGAATCTGTGCAACGGGAACGACCTCGGACCACCAGGGGCCGAGAAAACCACAGTCTCATGGGGCCGGACACTCAGGGTCAGGGGAAAATCCAATATATATCTGGTGATATCTCGGGTGCTATTAGAGATAGCGCAATAAATCAAAGTGCATTGTCTGTAGGAGGCCCTGGCGCATGAATCAGTGCAGCGGGAACGACCTCGGAACACCAGGGGCCGAGAAAACCACCGTCTCATGGGGCAGGACACTCAGGGTCAGTGAAAAATCCAATATATATCTGGTGATATCTCGGGTGCTATTACAGAAAGCGCAATAAATCAAAGTGCATTGTCTGTAGGAGACCCTGGCGCATGAACCTGTGCAGCGGGAACGACCTCGGACCACCAGGGGCCGAGAAAACGAACGTCTCATGGGGCCGGACGCTCAGGGTCAGGGAAAAATCCAATATATAGGTGGTGATATCTCGGGTGCTATTACAGATAGCGCAATAAATCAAAGTGCGTTGTCTGTAGGAGACCCTGGCGCATGAACCTGTGCAGCGGGAACGACCTCGGACCACCAGGGGCCGAGAAAACCACAGTCTCATGGGGCCGGACACTCAGGGTCAGGGGAAAATCCAATATATATCTGGTGATATCTCGGGTGCTATCAGAGATAGCGCAATAAACCAAAGTGAATCATCTGCAGGAGGCCCTGGCGCATGAATCTGTGCAGCGGGAACGACCTCGGACCTCCAGGGGCCGAGACAACCACCGTCACATGGGGCCGGACACTCAGGGTCAGGGTAAAATCCAATATATATCTGGTGATATCTCGGGTACTATTACAGATAGCGCAATAAATCAAAGTGCATTGTCTGTAGGAGGCCCTGGCGCATGAACTTGTGCAGCGGGAACGTTCTCGGACCTCCAGGGGCCGAGAAAACCACAGTCTCATGGGGCCGGACACTCAGGGTCAGGGGAAAATCCAATATATATCTGGTGATATCTCGGGTGCTATTAGAGATAGCGCAATAAACCAAAGTGAATTATCTGCAGGAGGCCCTGGCGCATGAATCTGTGCAACGGGAACGACCTCGGACCACCAGGGGCCGAGAAAACGACAGTCTCATGGGGCCGGATACTCAGGGTCAGGGGAAAATCCAATATAGATCTGGTGATATCTCGGGTGCTATTACAGATAGCGCAATAAATCAATGTGCATTGTCTGTAGGAGGCCCTGGCGCATGAATCTGGCCAGCGGGAACGACCTCGGACCACCAGAGGCCGAGAAAACCACAGTCTCATGGGGCCGGACACTCAAGGTCGGGGAAAAATCCAATATATATCTGGTGATATCTCGGGTGCTATTACAGATAGCGCAATAAATCAAAGTGCATTGTCTGTCGGAGACCCTGGCGCATGAACCTGTGCAGCGGGATCGACCTCGGACCACCAGGGGCCGAGAAAACGACCGTCTCATGGGGCCGGACGCTCAGGGTCAGTGAAAAATCCAATATATATCTGGTGATATCTCGGGTGCTATTACAGATAGCGCAATAAATCAATGTGCATTGTCTGTAGGAGGCCCTGGCGCATGAACCTGTGCAGCGGCAACGACCTCGGACCACCAGGGGCCGAGAAAACCACAGTCACATGGGGCCGGACACTCAGGGTCAGTGAAAAATCCAATATATATGTGGTGATATCTCGGGTGCTATTACAGATAGCGCAATAAATCAAAGTGCATTGTGTGTAGGATACCCTGGCGCATGAACCTGTGCAGCGGGAACGACCTCGGACCACGAGGGGCCGAGAAAACGACCGTCTCATGGGGCCGGACACTCAGGGTCAGTGATAAATCCAATATATATCTGGTGATATCTCGGGTGCTATTAGAGATAGCGCAATAAACCAAAGTGAATTAACTGCAGGAGGCCCTGGCGCATGAATCTGTGCAACGGGAACGACCTCGGACCACCAGGGGCCGAGAAAACCACAGTCTCATGGGGCCGGACACTCAGGGTCAGGGGAAAATCCAAAATAGATCTGGTGATATCTCGGGTGCTATTACAGATAGCGCAATAAATCAAAGTGCATTGTCTGTAGGAGGCCCTGGCCCATGAATCTGTGCAACGGGAACGACCTCGGACCACCAGGGGCCGAGAAAACCACAGTCTCATGGGGCCGGACACTCAGGGTCAGGGGAAAATCCAATATATATCTGGTGATATCTCGGGTGCTATTAGAGATAGCGCAATAAATCAAAGTGCATTGTCTGTAGGAGGCCCTGGCGCATGAATCAGTGCAGCGGGAACGACCTCGGAACACCAGGGGCCGAGAAAACCACCGTCTCATAGGGCAGGACACTCAGGGTCAGGGAAAAATCCAATATATAGGTGGTGATATCTCGGGTGCTATTACAGATAGCGCAATAAATCAAAGTGCGTTGTCTGTAGGAGACCCTGGCGCATGAACCTGTGCAGCGGGAACGACCTCGGACCACCAGGGGCCGAGAAAACGACCGTCTCATGGGGCCGGACTTTCAGGGTCGGTGTAAAATCCAATATATATCTGGTGATATGTCGGGTGCTATTAGAGATAGCGCAATAAACCAAAGTGAATTATCTGCAGGAGGCCCTGGCGCATGAATCTGTGCAACGGGAACGACCTCGGACCACGAGGGGCCGAGAAAACGACCGTCTCATGGGGCCGGACGCTCAGGGTCAGTGATAAATCCAATATATATCTGGTGATATCTCGGGTGCTATTAGAGATAGCGCAATAAACCAAAGTGAATTAACTGCAGGAGGCCCTGGCGCATGAATCTGTGCAACGGGAACGACCTCGGACCACCAGGGGCCGAGAAAACCACAGTCTCATGGGGCCGGACACTCAGGGTCAGGGGAAAATCCAAAATAGATCTGGTGATATCTCGGGTGCTATTACAGATAGCGCAATAAATCAAAGTGCATTGTCTGTAGGAGGCCCTGGCGCATGAATCTGTGCAACGGGAACGTCCTCGGACCACCAGGGGCCGAGAAAACCACAGTCTCATGGGGCCGGACACTCAGGGTTAGGGGAAAATCCAATATATATCTGGTGATATCTCGGGTGCTATTAGAGATAGCGCAATAAACCAAAGTGAATTATCTGCAGGAGGCCCTGCCGCATGAATCGGTGCAACGGGAACGACCTCGGACCACCAGGCGCCGAGAAAACCACCATCTCATGGGGCCGGACACTCAGGTTCAGGGGAAAATCCAATATATATCTGGTGATATCTCGGGTGCTATTAGAGATAGCGCAATAAACCAAAGTGAATTATCTGCAGGAGGCCCTGGCGCATGAATCTGTGCAACGGGAACGACCTCGGACCACCAGGGGCCGAGAAAACCACAGTCTCATGGGGCCGGACACTCAGGGTCAGGGGAAAATCCAATATATATCTGGTGATATCTCGGGTGCTATTACAGATAGCGCAATAAATCAAAGTGCATTGTATGTAGGAGGCCCTGGCGCATGAATCTGTGCAGCGGAAACGACCTCGGATCACCAGGGGCCGAGAAAACCACAGTCTCATGGGGCCGGACACTGAAGGTCAGGGGAAAATCCAATATATATCTGGTGATATCTCGGGTGCTATTACAGATAGCGCAATCAACCAACGCGCATTGTCTGTAGGAGGCCCTGGCGCATGTATCTGTGCAGCGGGAACGACCTCGGACCGCCAGGGGCCGAGAAAACCACCGTCTCATGGGGCCAGACACTCAGGGTCGGGGAAAAATCGAATATACATCTGGTGATATCTCGGGTGCTATTAGAGATAGCGCAAAAAACCAAAGTGAATTATCTGCAGGAAGCCGTGGCGCATGACTCTGCGCAGCGGGAACGACCACGGACGACCAGGGGCCGAGAAAACCACAGTCTCATGGGGCCGGACACTCAGGGTCAGGGGAAAATCCAATATATATCTGGTGATATCTCGGGTGCTATTAGAGATAGCGGAATAAACCAAAGTGAATTATCTGCAGGAGGCACTGGCGCATGAATCTGTGCAACGGGAACGACCTCGGACCACCAGGGGCCGAGAAAACCACAGTCTCATGGGGCAGGACACTCAGGGTCAGTGAAAAATCCAATATATATCTGGTGATATCTCGGGTGCTATTACAGATAGCGCAATAAATCAAAGTGCATTGTCTGTAGGAGACCCTGGCGCATGAACCTGTGCAGCGGGAACGACCTCGGAACACCAGGGACCGCGAAAACCACCGTCTCATGGGGCCGGACACTCAGGGTCAGTGAAAAATCCAATATTTATGTGGTGATATCTCGGGTGCTATTACAGATAGCGCAATAAATCAAAGTGCATTGTCTGTAGGAGACCCTGGCGCATGAACCTGTGCAGCGGGAACGACCTCGGAACACCAGGGACCGCGAAAATTAGTGATATTCGGAATCCGTCGCCCAAGGTCATGTAAAAATGCAGCATATATCTGGTGATATCTCGGGTGCTATTACAGATAGCGCAATAAATCAAAGTGCATTGTCTGTAGGAGGCCCTGGCGCATGAATCTGTGCAGCGGGAACGACCTCGGACCACCAGGGGCCGAGAAAACCACAGTCTCATGGGGCCGGACACTCAGGGTCGGGGGACAATCCAATATATATCTGGTGATATCTCGGGTGCTATTAGAGATAGCGCAATAAACCAAAGTGAATTATCTGCAGGAGGCCCTGCCGCATGAATCGGTGCAACGGGAACGACCTCGGACCACCAGGCGCCGAGAAAACCACCATCTCATGGGGCCGGACACTCAGGTTCAGGGGAAAATCCAATATATATCTGGTGATATCTCGGGTGCTATTAGAGATAGCGCAATAAACCAAAGTGAATTATCTGCAGGAGGCCCTGGCGCATGAATCTGTGCAACGGGAACGACCTCGGACCACCAGGGGCCGAGAAAACCACAGTCTCATGGGGCCGGACACTCAGGGTCAGGGGAAAATCCAATATATATCTGGTGATATCTCGGGTGCTATTACAGATAGCGCAATAAATCAAAGTGCATTGTATGTAGGAGGCCCTGGCGCATGAATCTGTGCAGCGGAAACGACCTCGGATCACCAGGGGCCGAGAAAACCACAGTCTCATGGGGCCGGACACTGAAGGTCAGGGGAAAATCCAATATATATCTGGTGATATCTCGGGTGCTATTACAGATAGCGCAATCAACCAACGCGCATTGTCTGTAGGAGGCCCTGGCGCATGTATCTGTGCAGCGGGAACGACCTCGGACGACCAGGGGCCGAGAAAACCACAGTCTCATGGGGCCGGACACTCGGGGTCAGGGGAAAATCCAATATATATCTGGTGATATCTCGGGTGCTATTAGAGATAGCGCAATAAACCAAAGTGAATTATCTGCAGGAGGCACTGGCGCATGAATCTGTGCAACGGGAACCACCTCGGACCACCAGGGGCCGAGAAAACCACAGTATCATGGGGCCGGACACTCAGGGTCAGGGGAAAATCCAATATATATCTGGTGATATCTCGGGTGCTATTAGAGATAGCGCAATAAATCAAAGTGCATTGTCTGTAGGAGACCCTGGCGCATGAACCTGTGCAGCGGGAACGACCTCGGACCACCAGGGGCCGAGAAAACGACCGTCTCATGGGGCCGGACGCTCAGGGTCAGGGAAAAATCCAATATATAGGTGGTGATATCTCGGGTGCTATTACAGATAGCGCAATAAATCAAAGTGCATTGTCTGTAGGAGACACTGGCGCATGAACCTGTGCAGCGGGAACGTCCTCGGACCTCCAGGGGCCGAGAAAACCACAGTCTCATGGGGCCGGACACTCAGGGTCAGGGGAAAATCCAATATATATCTGGTGATATCTCGGGTGCTATTAGAGATAGCGCAATAAATCAAAGTGCATTGTCTGTAGGAGGCCCTGGCTCATGAATCAGTGCAGCGGGAACGACCTCGGAACACCAGGGGCCGAAAAAACCACCGTATCATGGGGCAGGACACTCAGGGTCAGTGAAAAATCCAATATATATCTGGTGATATCTCGGGTGCTATTACAGAAAGCGCAATAAATCAAAGTGCATTGTCTGTAGGAGACCCTGGCGCATGAACCTGTGCAGCGGGAACGTTCTCGGACCTCCCGGGGCCGAGAAAACCACAGTCTCATGGGGCCGGACACTCAGGGTCAGGGGAAAATCCAATATATATCTGGTGATATTTCGGGTGCTATTAGAGATAGCGCAATAAATCAAAGTGAATTATCTGCAGGAGGCCCTGGCGCATGAATCTGTGCAGCGGGAACGACCTCGGACCACCAGGGGCCGAGACAACCACCGTCTCATGGGGCCGGACACTCTGGGTCAGGGAAAAATCCAATATATATCTTGTGATATCTCAGGTGCTATTAGAGATAGCGCAATAAATCAAAGTGCATTATCTGCAGGAGGCCCTGGCGCATGAATGTGTGCAGCGGGAACGACCTCGGACCACCAGGGGCCGAGAAAACCGCAGTCTCATGGGGCCGGACACTCAGGGTCAGGGGAAAATCCAATATATATCTGGTGATATCTCGGGTGCTATTACAGATACCGCAATAAATCAATGTGCATTGTCTGTAGGAGGCCCTGGCGCATGAATCTGTTCAGCGGGAACGACCTCGGACGACCAGGGGCCGAGAAAACCACAGTCTCATGGGGCCGGACGCTCAGGGTCAGTGAAAAATCCAATATATATCTGGTGATATCTCGGGTGCTATTAGAGATAGCGCAATAAACCAAGGTGTATTAACTGCAGGAGGCCCTGGCGCATGAATCTGTGCAACGGGAACGGCCTCGGACAACCAGGGGCCGAGAAAACCACAGTCTCATGGGGCCGGACACTCAGGGTCAGGGGAAAATCCAATATAGATCTGGTGATATCTCGGGTGCTATTAGAGATAGCGCAATAAACCAAAGTGAATTATCTGCAGGAGGCCCTGCCGCATGAATGTGTGCAGCGGGAACGACCTCGGACCACCAGGGGCCGAGAAAACCACCGGTTCATGGGGCCGGACACTCAGGGTCAGGGATAAATCCAAAATATATCTGGTGATATCTCGGGTGCTATTACAGATAGCGCAATAAATCAAAGTGCATTATCTGTAGAAGGCCCTGGGGCATGAATCTGTGCAGCGGGAATGACCTCGGACCACCAGAGGCCGAGAAAACCACCGTCTCATAGTGCCGGACACTCAGGGTCAGGGAAAAATCCAATATATATCTGGTGATATCTCGGGTGCTATTAGAGATAGCGCAATAAATCAAAGTGCATTATCTGTAGTAGGCCCTGGCGCATGAATCTGGCCAGCGGGAACGACCTCGGACCACGAGGGGCCGAGAAAACGACCGTCTCATGGGGCCGGACACTCAGGGTCAGTGATAAATCCAATATATATCTGGTGATATCTCGGGTGCTATTAGAGATAGCGCAATAAACCAAAGTGAATTAACTGCAGGAGGCCCTGGCGCATGAATCTGTGCAACGGGAACGACCTCGGACCACCAGGGGCCGAGAAAACCACAGTCTCATGGGGCCGGACACTCAGGGTCAGGGGAAAATCCAAAATAGATCTGGTGATATCTCGGGTGCTATTACAGATAGCGCAATAAATCAAAGTGCATTGTCTGTAGGAGGCCCTGGCCCATGAATCTGTGCAACGGGAACGACCTCGGACCACCAGGGGCCGAGAAAACCACAGTCTCATGGGGCCGGACACTCAGGGTCAGGGGAAAATCCAATATATATCTGGTGATATCTCGGGTGCTATTAGAGATAGCGCAATAAATCAAAGTGCATTGTCTGTAGGAGGCCCTGGCGCATGAATCAGTGCAGCGGGAACGACCTCGGAACACAAGGGGCCGAGAAAACCACCGTCTCATAGGGCAGGACACTCAGGGTCAGGGAAAAATCCAATATATAGGTGGTGATATCTCGGGTGCTATTACAGATAGCGCAATAAATCAAAGTGCGTTGTCTGTAGGAGACCCTGGCGCATGAACCTGTGCAGCGGGAACGACCTCGGACCACCAGGGGCCGTGAAAACGACCGTCTCATGGGGCCGGACTTTCAGGGTCGGTGTAAAATCCAATATATATCTGGTGATATGTCGGGTGCTATTAGAGATAGCGCAATAAACCAAAGTGAATTATCTGCAGGAGGCCCTGGCGCATGAATCTGTGCAACGGGAACGACCTCGGACCACGAGGGGCCGAGAAAACGACCGTCTCATGGGGCCGGACGCTCAGGGTCAGTGATAAATCCAATATATATCTGGTGATATCTCGGGTGCTATTAGAGATAGCGCAATAAACCAAAGTGAATTAACTGCAGGAGGCCCTGGCGCATGAATCTGTGCAACGGGAACGACCTCGGACCACCAGGGGCCGAGAAAACCACAGTCTCATGGGGCCGGACACTCAGGGTCAGGGGAAAATCCAAAATAGATCTGGTGATATCTCGGGTGCTATTACAGATAGCGCAATAAATCAAAGTGCATTGTCTGTAGGAGGCCCTGGCGCATGAATCTGTGCAACGGGAACGACCTCGGACCACCAGGGGCCGAGAAAACCACAGTCTCATGGGGCCGGACACTCAGGGTTAGGGGAAAATCCAATATATATCTGGTGATATCTCGGGTGCTATTAGAGATAGCGCAATAAACCAAAGTGAATTATCTGCAGGAGGCCCTGCCGCATGAATCGGTGCAACGGGAACGACCTCGGACCACCAGGCGCCGAGAAAACCACCATCTCATGGGGCCGGACACTCAGGTTCAGGGGAAAATCCAATATATATCTGGTGATATCTCGGGTGCTATTAGAGATAGCGCAATAAACCAAAGTGAATTATCTGCAGGAGGCCCTGGCGCATGAATCTGTGCAACGGGAACGACCTCGGACCACCAGGGGCCGAGAAAACCACAGTCTCATGGGGCCGGACACTCAGGGTCAGGGGAAAATCCAATATATATCTGGTGATATCTCGGGTGCTATTACAGATAGCGCAATAAATCAAAGTGCATTGTATGTAGGAGGCCCTGGCGCATGAATCTGTGCAGCGGAAACGACCTCGGATCACCAGGGGCCGAGAAAACCACAGTCTCATGGGGCCGGACACTGAAGGTCAGGGGAAAATCCAATATATATCTGGTGATATCTCGGGTGCTATTACAGATAGCGCAATCAACCAACGCGCATTGTCTGTAGGAGGCCCTGGCGCATGTATCTGTGCAGCGGGAACGACCTCGGACCGCCAGGGGCCGAGAAAACCACCGTCTCATGGGGCCAGACACTCAGGGTCGGGGAAAAATCGAATATACATCTGGTGATATCTCGGGTGCTATTAGAGATAGCGCAAAAAACCAAAGTGAATTATCTGCAGGAAGCCGTGGCGCATGACTCTGCGCAGCGGGAACGACCACGGACGACCAGGGGCCGAGAAAACCACAGTCTCATGGGGCCGGACACTCAGGGTCAGGGGAAAATCCAATATATATCTGGTGATATCTCGGGTGCTATTAGAGATAGCGGAATAAACCAAAGTGAATTATCTGCAGGAGGCACTGGCGCATGAATCTGTGCAACGGGAACGACCTCGGACCACCAGGGGCCGAGAAAACCACAGTCTCATGGGGCAGGACACTCAGGGTCAGTGAAAAATCCAATATATATCTGGTGATATCTCGGGTGCTATTACAGATAGCGCAATAAATCAAAGTGCATTGTCTGTAGGAGACCCTGGCGCATGAACCTGTGCAGCGGGAACGACCTCGGAACACCAGGGACCGCGAAAACCACCGTCTCATGGGGCCGGACACTCAGGGTCAGTGAAAAATCCAATATTTATGTGGTGATATCTCGGGTGCTATTACAGATAGCGCAATAAATCAAAGTGCATTGTCTGTAGGAGACCCTGGCGCATGAACCTGTGCAGCGGGAACGACCTCGGAACACCAGGGACCGCGAAAATTAGTGATATTCGGAATCCGTCGCCCAAGGTCATGTAAAAATGCAGCATATATCTGGTGATATCTCGGGTGCTATTACAGATAGCGCAATAAATCAAAGTGCATTGTCTGTAGGAGGCCCTGGCGCATGAATCTGTGCAGCGGGAACGACCTCGGACCACCAGGGGCCGAGAAAACCACAGTCTCATGGGGCCGGACACTCAGGGTCGGGGGACAATCCAATATATATCTGGTGATATCTCGGGTGCTATTAGAGATAGCGCAATAAACCAAAGTGAATTATCTGCAGGAGGCCCTGCCGCATGAATCGGTGCAACGGGAACGACCTCGGACCACCAGGCGCCGAGAAAACCACCATCTCATGGGGCCGGACACTCAGGTTCAGGGGAAAATCCAATATATATCTGGTGATATCTCGGGTGCTATTAGAGATAGCGCAATAAACCAAAGTGAATTATCTGCAGGAGGCCCTGGCGCATGAATCTGTGCAACGGGAACGACCTCGGACCACCAGGGGCCGAGAAAACCACAGTCTCATGGGGCCGGACACTCAGGGTCAGGGGAAAATCCAATATATATCTGGTGATATCTCGGGTGCTATTACAGATAGCGCAATAAATCAAAGTGCATTGTATGTAGGAGGCCCTGGCGCATGAATCTGTGCAGCGGAAACGACCTCGGATCACCAGGGGCCGAGAAAACCACAGTCTCATGGGGCCGGACACTGAAGGTCAGGGGAAAATCCAATATATATCTGGTGATATCTCGGGTGCTATTACAGATAGCGCAATCAACCAACGCGCATTGTCTGTAGGAGGCCCTGGCGCATGTATCTGTGCAGCGGGAACGACCTCGGACGACCAGGGGCCGAGAAAACCACAGTCTCATGGGGCCGGACACTCGGGGTCAGGGGAAAATCCAATATATATCTGGTGATATCTCGGGTGCTATTAGAGATAGCGCAATAAACCAAAGTGAATTATCTGCAGGAGGCACTGGCGCATGAATCTGTGCAACGGGAACCACCTCGGACCACCAGGGGCCGAGAAAACCACAGTATCATGGGGCCGGACACTCAGGGTCAGGGGAAAATCCAATATATATCTGGTGATATCTCGGGTGCTATTAGAGATAGCGCAATAAATCAAAGTGCATTGTCTGTAGGAGACCCTGGCGCATGAACCTGTGCAGCGGGAACGACCTCGGACCACCAGGGGCCGAGAAAACGACCGTCTCATGGGGCCGGACGCTCAGGGTCAGGGAAAAATCCAATATATAGGTGGTGATATCTCGGGTGCTATTACAGATAGCGCAATAAATCAAAGTGCATTGTCTGTAGGAGACACTGGCGCATGAACCTGTGCAGCGGGAACGTCCTCGGACCTCCAGGGGCCGAGAAAACCACAGTCTCATGGGGCCGGACACTCAGGGTCAGGGGAAAATCCAATATATATCTGGTGATATCTCGGGTGCTATTAGAGATAGCGCAATAAATCAAAGTGCATTGTCTGTAGGAGGCCCTGGCTCATGAATCAGTGCAGCGGGAACGACCTCGGAACACCAGGGGCCGAAAAAACCACCGTATCATGGGGCAGGACACTCAGGGTCAGTGAAAAATCCAATATATATCTGGTGATATCTCGGGTGCTATTACAGAAAGCGCAATAAATCAAAGTGCATTGTCTGTAGGAGACCCTGGCGCATGAACCTGTGCAGCGGGAACGTTCTCGGACCTCCCGGGGCCGAGAAAACCACAGTCTCATGGGGCCGGACACTCAGGGTCAGGGGAAAATCCAATATATATCTGGTGATATTTCGGGTGCTATTAGAGATAGCGCAATAAATCAAAGTGAATTATCTGCAGGAGGCCCTGGCGCATGAATCTGTGCAGCGGGAACGACCTCGGACCACCAGGGGCCGAGACAACCACCGTCTCATGGGGCCGGACACTCTGGGTCAGGGAAAAATCCAATATATATCTTGTGATATCTCAGGTGCTATTAGAGATAGCGCAATAAATCAAAGTGCATTATCTGCAGGAGGCCCTGGCGCATGAATGTGTGCAGCGGGAACGACCTCGGACCACCAGGGGCCGAGAAAACCGCAGTCTCATGGGGCCGGACACTCAGGGTCAGGGGAAAATCCAATATATATCTGGTGATATCTCGGGTGCTATTAGAGATAGCGCAATAAATCAAAGTGCATTGTCTGTAGGAGGCCCTGGCGCATGAATCTGTGCAGCGGGAACGACCTCGGAACATCAGGGACCGAGAAAACCACCGTCTCATGGGGCCGGACACTCAGGGTCAGTGAAAAATCCAATATATATCTGGAGATATCTCGGGTGCTATTACAGATAGCGCAATAAATCAAAGTGCATTACCTGCAGGAGGCCCTGGCGCATGAATCTGTGCAGCGGGAACGTCCTCGGACCTCCATGGGCCGAGACAACAACCGTCTCATGGGGCCGGACACTCAGGGTCAGGGTAAAATCCAATATATATCTGGTGATATCTCGGGTGCTATTACAGATACCGCAATAAATCAATGTGCATTGTCTGTAGGAGGCCCTGGCGCATGAATCTGTTCAGCGGGAACGACCTCGGACGACCAGGGGCCGAGAAAACCACAGTCTCATGGGGCCGGACGCTCAGGGTCAGTGAAAAATCCAATATATATCTGGTGATATCTCGGGTGCTATTAGAGATAGCGCAATAAACCAAGGTGTATTAACTGCAGGAGGCCCTGGCGCATGAATCTGTGCAACGGGAACGGCCTCGGACAACCAGGGGCCGAGAAAACCACAGTCTCATGGGGCCGGACACTCAGGGTCAGGGGAAAATCCAATATAGATCTGGTGATATCTCGGGTGCTATTAGAGATAGCGCAATAAACCAAAGTGAATTATCTGCAGGAGGCCCTGCCGCATGAATGTGTGCAGCGGGAACGACCTCGGACCACCAGGGGCCGAGAAAACCACCGGTTCATGGGGCCGGACACTCAGGGTCAGGGATAAATCCAAAATATATCTGGTGATATCTCGGGTGCTATTACAGATAGCGCAATAAATCAAAGTGCATTATCTGTAGAAGGCCCTGGGGCATGAATCTGTGCAGCGGGAATGACCTCGGACCACCAGAGGCCGAGAAAACCACCGTCTCATAGTGCCGGACACTCAGGGTCAGGGAAAAATCCAATATATATCTGGTGATATCTCGGGTGCTATTAGAGATAGCGCAATAAATCAAAGTGCATTATCTGTAGTAGGCCCTGGCGCATGAATCTGGCCAGCGGGAACGACCTCGGACCACCAGGGGCCGAGAAAACCACAGTCTCATGGGGCTGGACACTCAGGGTCAGGGGAAAATCCAATATATATCTGGTGATATCTCGGGTGCTATTAGAGAGAGCGCAATAAACCAAAGTGTATTATCTGCAGGCGGCCCTGGCGCATGAATCCGTGCAGCGGGAACGACCTCGGACCACCAGGGGCTGAGAAAACCACCGTCTCATGGGGCCGGACACTCAGGGTCAGGGAAAAATCGAATATATATCTGGTGATATCTCGGGTGCTGTTACAGGTAGCGCAATAAATCAAAGTGCATTGTCTGTAGGAGGCCCTGGCGCATGAATCTGTGCAGCGGGAACGTCCTCGGACCTCCAGGGGCCGAGAAAACCACAGTCTCATGGGGCCGGACACTCAGGGTCAGGGGAAAATCCAATATAGATCTGGTGATATCTCGGGTGCTATTACAGATAGCGCAATAAATCAAAGTGCATTACCTGTAGGAGGCCCTGGCGCATGAATCTGTGCAGCGGGAACGTCCTCGGACCTCCAGGGGCCGAGACAACGACCGTCTCATGGGGCCGGACACTCAGGGTCAGGGTAAAATCCAATATATATCTGGTGATATCTCGGGTGCTATTAGAGATAGCGCAATAAACCAAAGTGAATTAACTGCAGGAGGCCCTGGCGCATGAATCTGTGCAACGGGAACGGCCTCGGACAACCAGGGGCCGAGAAAACCACAGTCTCATGGGGCCGGACTCTCAGGGTCAGGGGAAAATCCAATATAGATCTGGTGATATCTCGGGTGCTATTACAGATAGCGCAATAAATCAAAGTGCATTATCTGCAGAAGGCCCTGGGGCATGAATCTGTGCAGCGGGAATGACCTCGGACCACCAGAGGCCGAGAAAACCACCGTCTCATAGTGCCGGACACTCAGGGTCAGGGAAAAATCCAATATATATCTGGTGATATCTCGGGTGCTATTAGAGATAGCGCAATAAATCAACGTGCATTATCTGTAGTAGGCCCTGGCGCATGAATCTGGCCAGCGGGAACGACCTCGGACCACCAGGGGCCGAGAAAACCACAGTCTCATGGGGCCGGACACTCAGGGTCAGGGGAAAATCCAATATATATCTGGTGATTTCTCGGGTGCTATTAGAGAGAGCGCAATAAACCAAAGTGTATTATCTGCAGGCGGCCCTGGCGCATGAATCCCTGCAGCGGGAACGACCTCGGACCACCAGGGGCTGAGAAAACCACCGTCTCATGGGGCCGGACTCTCAGGGTCAGGGAAAAATCAAATATATATCTGGTGATATCTCGGGTGCTATTACAGGTAGCGCAATAAATCAAAGTGCATTGTCTGTAGGAGGCCCTGGCGCATGAATCTGTGTAGTGGGAACGACCTCGGACCACCAGGGGCCGAGAAAACCACAGTCTCATGGGGCCGGACACTCAGGGTCAGTGGAAAATCCAATATATATCTGGTGATATCTCGGGTGCTATTACAGGTAGCGCAATAAATCAAAGTGCATTGTCTGTAGGAGGCCCTGGCGCATGAATCTGTGCAGCTGGAACGACCTCGGACCACTAGGGGCCGAGACACCCACCGTCTCATGGGGCCGGACACTCAGGGTCAGGGCAAAATCCAATATATATCTGGTGATATCTCGGGAGCTATTATAGATAGCGCAATAAACCAAAGTGAATTATCTGCAGGAGGCCCTGGCGCATGAATCTGTGTAGCGGGAACGACCTCGGACAACCAGGGGCCGCGAAAACCACAGTCTCATGGGGCCGAGAACTCAGGGTCAGGCAAAAATCCAATATATATCTGGTGATATCTCGGGTGCTATTACAGATAGCGCAATAAACCAAAGTGAATTATCTGCAGGAGGCCCAGGCGCATGCATGTGTGCAGCGGGAGCGACCTCGGACCACCAGGGGCCGAGAAAACCACCGTCTCATGGGGCCGGACACTCAGGGTCAGGGGAAAATCCAATATATATCTGGTGATATCTTGGGTGCTATTAGAGATAGCGCAATAAACCAAAGTGGATTATCTTCAGGAGGCCCTGGCGCATGCATCTGTGCAGAGGGAACGACCTCGGACCACCAGGGGCCAAGAGAACCACCGTCTCATGGGGCCGGACACTCAGGGTCAGGGAAAAATCCAATATATATCTGGTGATATCTCGGGTGCTATTAGAGATAGCGCAATAAATCAAAGTGCATTGTCTGTAGGAGGCCCTGGCGCATGAATCTGGCCAGCGGGAATGACCTCGGAACACGAGGGGCCGAGAAAACCACAGTCTCATGGGGCCGGACACACAGGGTCAGGGAAAAATGCAATATATATCTGGTGATATCTCGGGTGCCATTAGAGATAGCGCAATAAATCAAAGTGCGTTGTCTGCAGAATGCCCTGGCGCATGAATCTGGCCAGCGGGAACGACCTCGGACCACCAGGGGCCGAGAAAACCACCGTCTCATGGGGCCGGACACTCAGGGTCAGGGGAAAATCCAATATATATCTGGTGATATCTCGGCTGCTATTAGAGATAGCGCAACAAATCAAAGTGCATTGTCTGTAGGAGGCCCTGGCGGATGAATCTGGGCAGCGGGAACGACCTCGGACCACCAGGGGCCGAGAAAACCACAGTCACAGGGGACCGGACACTGAGGGTCAGGGGAAAATTCAATATATATCTGGTGATATCTCGGGTGCTATTAGAGAAAGCGCAATAAACCAAAGTGCATTGTCTGTAGGAGGCCCAGGCGCATGAATCTGTGCAGCGGAAACGACCTCGGACCACCAGGGGCCGAGAAAACCACAGTCTCATGGGGCCGGACACTCAGGGTCAGGGGAAAATCCAATATACATCTGGTGATATCGCGGGTGCTATTAGACATAGCGCAATAAACCCAAGTGAGTTACCTGCAGGAGGCCCTGGGGCATGCATCTGTGCAGCGGGAACGACCACGGACCACCAGGGGGCGAGAAAACCACAGTCACATGGGGCCGGACACACAGGGTCAGGGGAAAATTCAATATATATCTGGTGATATCTCGGGTGCTATTAGAGATAGCGCAATAAATCAAAGTGCATTGTCTGTAGGAGGCCCTGGCGCATGAATCTGTGCAGCGGAAACGACCTCGGACCACCAGGGGCCGAGAAAACCACAGTCTCATGGGGCCGGACACTCAGGGTCAGGGGAAAATCCAATGTATATCTGGTGATATCTCGGGTGCTATTACAGATAGCGCAATAATTCAAAGTGCATTGTCTGTAGGAGGCCCTGGCGCATGTATCTGTGCAGCGGGAACGACCTCGGACCACCAGGGGCCGAGAAAACCACAGTCTCATGGGGCCGGACACTCAGGGTCAGGGGAAAATCCAATATATATCTGGTGATATCTCGGGCGCTATTACAGATAGCGCAATAAACCAACGCGCATTGTCTGTAGGAGGCCCTGGCGCATGTATCTGTGCAGCGGGAACGACCTCGGACCACCAGGGGCCGAGAAAACCACCGTCTCATGGGGCCGGACACTCAGGGTCGGGGAAAAATCGAATATACATCTGGTGATATCTCGGGTGCTATTAGAGATAGCGCAAAAAACAAAGTGAATTATCTGCAGGAAGCCGTGGCGCATGATTCTGCGCAGGGGGAACGACCACGGACGACCAGGGTCCGAGAAAACCACCGTCTCATGGGGCCGGACACTCAGGGTCAGGGAAAAATCCATCATATATCTGGTGATATATCAGGTGCCATTAGAGATAGCGCGATAAATCAAAGTGCATTGTCTGCAGGAGGCCCTGACGCATGAATCTGTGCCGCGGGAACGACCTAGGTCCACCAGGGGCCGAGAAAACCACAGTCACATTGTGCCGAGAACTCAGGGTCAGGCAAAAATCCAATATATATCTGGTGATATCTCGGGTGCTATTACAGATAGCGCAATAAACCAACGCGCATTGTCTGTAGGAGGCCATGGCGCATGAATCTGTGCAGCGGGAACGACCTCGGACCACCAGGGGCCGAGAAAACCACAGTCTCATGGGGCCGGACACTCAAGGTCAGGGGAAAATCCAATATATATCTGGTGATATCTCGGGTGCTATTAGAGATAGCGCAATAAACCGAAGTGAATTATCTGCAGGAGGCCCTGGCGCATGAATCTGTGCAACGGGAACAACCTCGGACCACCAGGGGCCGAGAAAACCACAGTCTCATGGGGCCGGACACTCAGGGTCAGGGGAAAATCCAATATATATCTGGTGATATCTCGGGTGCTATTACAGATAGCGCAATAAATCAAAGTGCATTGTCTGTAGGAGGCCCTGGCGCATGATTCTATGCAGCGGGAACGACCTCGGACCACCAGGGGCCGAGAAAATCACCGTCTCATGGGGCCGGACTGTAAGGGTCAGGGAAAAACCCAATATATATCTGGTGATATCTAGGGTGCTATTACAGATACCGCAATAAATCAAAGTGCATTGTCTGTAGCAGGCCCTGGCGACTGAATCTGTGCAGCAGGAACGACCTCGGACCACCAGGGGCCGAGAAAATTAGTGATATTCGGAATCCGTCACCCATGGTCATGTAAAAATGCAGCATATATCTGGTGATATCTCGGGTGCTATTACAGATAGCGCAATAAATCAAAGTGCATTGTCTGTAGGAGGCCCTGGCGCATGTGTCTGTGCAGCGGGAACGACCTCGGACCACCAGGGGCCGAGAAAATTAGTGATATTCGGAATCCGTCGCCCAAGGTCATGTAAAAATGCAGCATATATCTGGTGATATCTCGGGTGCTATTACAGATAGCGCAATAAATCAAAGTGCATTGTCTGTAGGAGGCCCTGGCGCATGAATCTGTGCAGCGGGAACGACCTCGGACCACCAGGGGCCGAGAAAACCACAGTCTCATGGGGCCGGACACTCAGGGTCGGGGGACAATCCAATATATATCTGGTGATATCTCGGGTGCTATTAGAGATAGCGCAATAAACCAAAGTGAATTATCTGCAGGAGGCCCTGCCGCATGAATCGGTGCAACGGGAACGACCTCGGACCACCAGGCGCCGAGAAAACCACAGTCTCATGGGGCCGGACACTCAGGGTCAGTGAAAAATCCAATATATATCTGGTGATATCTCGGGTGCTATTAGTGATAGCGCAATAAACCAAAGTGAATTGTCTGCAAGAGGCCCTGGTGCATGAATCTGTGCAGCGGGAACGACCTCGGATCACCAGGGGCCGAGAAAACCACCATCTCATGGGGCCGGACACTCAGGTTCAGGGGAAAATCCAATATATATCTGGTGATATCTCGGGTGCTATTAGAGATAGCGCAATAAACCAAAGTGAATTATC
This sequence comes from Nomia melanderi, assembly GCF_051020985.1. Lineage (NCBI taxonomy): Eukaryota > Metazoa > Arthropoda > Insecta > Hymenoptera > Halictidae > Nomia > Nomia melanderi. The sequence continues at coordinate 6,260,199 of NW_027475132.1, read as the reverse complement.
TGCAGGAGGCCCTGGCGCATGAATCTGTGCAACGGGAACGACCTCGGACCACCAGGGGCCGAGAAAACCACAGTCTCATGGGGCCGGACACTCAGGGTCAGGGGAAAATCCAATATATATCTGGTGATATCTCGGGTGCTATTACAGATAGCGCAATAAATCAAAGTGCATTGTATGTAGGAGGCCCTGGCGCATGAATCTGTGCAGCGGAAACGACCTCGGATCACCAGGGGCCGAGAAAACCACAGTCTCATGGGGCCGGACACTGAAGGTCAGGGGAAAATCCAATATATATCTGGTGATATCTCGGGTGCTATTACAGATAGCGCAATCAACCAACGCGCATTGTCTGTAGGAGGCCCTGGCGCATGTATCTGTGCAGCGGGAACGACCTCGGACCGCCAGGGGCCGAGAAAACCACCGTCTCATGGGGCCGGACACTCAGGGTCGGGGAAAAATCGAATATACATCTGGTGATATCTCGGGTGCTATTAGAGATAGCGCAAAAAACCAAAGTGAATTATCTGCAGGAAGCCGTGGCGCATGATTCTGCGCAGCGGGAACGACCACGGACGACCAGGGTCCGAGAAAACCACCGTCTCATGGGGCCGGACACTCAGGGTCAGGGAAAAATCCATCATATATCTGGTGATATATCAGGTGCCATTAGAGATAGCGCGATAAATCAAAGTGCATTGTCTGCAGGAGGCCCTGACGCATGAATCTGTGCAGCGGGAACGACCTCGGACCACCAGGGGCCGAGAAAACCACAGTCACATGGGGCCGAGAACTCAGGGTCAGGCAAAAATCCAATATATATCTGGTGATATCTCGGGTGCTATTACAGATAGCGCAATGAATCAAAGTGCATTGTCTGTAGGAGGCCCTGGCGCATGAATCTGTGCAGCGGGAACGACCTCGGACCACCAGGGGCCGAGAAAACCACCGTCACATGGGGCCGGACACTCAGGGTCAGGGAAAAATCCAATATATATCTGGTGATATCTCGGGTGCTATTATAGATAGCGCAATAAACCAAAGTGAGTTATCTGTAGGAGGCCCTGGCTCATGAATCTGTGCAGCGGGAACGACCTCGGACCACCAGGGGCCGAGGAAACCACCGTCCCGAGGGGCCGGACACTTAGGGTCAGTGAAAAATCCAATATATATCTGGTGATATCTCGGGTGCTATTACAGATAGCGCAATAAATCAAAGTGAATTATCTGCAGGAGGCCCTGGCGCATGAATCTGTGCAACGGGAACGACCTCGGACCCGTAGGGGCCGAGAAAATCACCGTCTCATGGGGCCGGACAGTCAGGGTCAGGGAAAAATCCTATATATATCTGGTTATATCTTGGGTGCTATTAGAGATAGCGCAATAAATCAAAGTGCATTGTCTGTAGGAGGCCCTGGCGCACGAATCTGTGCAGCGGGAACGACCTCGGACCACCAGGGGCCGAGAAAACAACCGTCTCATGGGGCCGGACACTCAGGGTCAGTGAAAAATCCAATATATATCTGGTGATATCTCGGCTGCTATTACAGATAGCGCAATAAATCAAAGTGCATTGTCTGTAGAAGGCACTGGCGCATGAATCTGTGCAGCGGGAACGACCTCGGACCACCAGGGGCGAGACAACCACCGTCTCATGGGGCCGGGCACTGAGGGTCAGGGAAAAATCCAATATATATCTGGTGATATCTCGGGTGCTATTACAGATAGCGCAATAAATCAAATTGCATTGTCTGTAGGAGGCCCTGGCGCATGAATCTGTGCAGCGGGAACGACCTCGGACCACCAGGGGCCGAGAAAACTACAGTCACATGGCGCCGAACACTCAGTGTCTGGGGAAAATCCAATATATATCTGGTGATATCTCGGGTCCTATTACAGATAGCGAAATAAATCAAAGTGAATTATCTGCAGGAGGCTCAGGCGCATGAATCTGTGCAGCGGGAACGACCTCGGTCCACCAGGGGACGAGAAAACCACCGTCTGATGGGGCTGGACACTCAGGGTGAGGGAAATATCCAATATATATCTGGTGATATCTCGGGTGCTATTACAGATAGCGCAATAAATCAAAGTGCATTGTCTGTAGGAGGCCCTGACGCATGAATCTGTGAAGCGGGAACGACCTCGGACCACCAGGGGCAGAGAAAACCACAGTCTCATGGGGCCGGACACACAGGGTCAGGGAAAAATGCAATATATATCTGGTGATATCTCGGGTGCCATTAGAGATAGCGCAATAAATCAAAGTGCGTTGTCTGCAGAATGCCCTGGCGCATGAATCTGGCCAGCGGGAACGACCTCGGACCACCAGGGGCCGAGAAAACCACCGTCTCATGGGGCCGGACACTCAGGGTCAGGGGAAAATCCAATATATATCTGGTGATATCTCGGCTGCTATTAGAGATAGCGCAACAAATCAACGTGCATTGTCTGTAGGAGGCCCTGGCGGATGAATCTGGGCAGCGGGAACGACCTCGGACCACCAGGGGCCGAGAAAACCACAGTCACAGGGGACCGGACACTGAGGGTCAGGGGAAAATTCAATATATATCTGGTGATATCTCGGGTGCTATTAGAGAAAGCGCAATAAACCAAAGTGCATTGTCTGTAGGAGGCCCAGGCGCATGAATCTGTGCAGCGGAAACGACCTCGGACCACCAGGGGCCGAGAAAACCACAGTCTCATGGGGCCGGACACTCAGGGTCAGGGGAAAATCCAATATACATCTGGTGATATCGCGGGTGCTATTAGACATAGCGCAATAAACCCAAGTGAGTTACCTGCAGGAGGCCCTGGGGCATGCATCTGTGCAGCGGGAACGACCACGGACCACCAGGGGGCGAGAAAACCACAGTCACATGGGGCCGGACACACAGGGTCAGGGGAAAATTCAATATATATCTGGTGATATCTCGGGTGCTATTAGAGATAGCGCAATAAATCAAAGTGCATTGTCTGTAGGAGGCCCTGGCGCATGAATCTGTGCAGCGGAAACGACCTCGGACCACCAGGGGCCGAGAAAACCACAGTCTCATGGGGCCGGACACTCAGGGTCAGGGGAAAATCCAATGTATATCTGGTGATATCTCGGGTGCTATTACAGATAGCGCAATAATTCAAAGTGCATTGTCTGTAGGAGGCCCTGGCGCATGTATCTGTGCAGCGGGAACGACCTCGGACCACCAGGGGCCGAGAAAACCACAGTCTCATGGGGCCGGACACTCAGGGTCAGGGGAAAATCCAATATATATCTGGTGATATCTCGGGCGCTATTACAGATAGCGCAATAAACCAACGCGCATTGTCTGTAGGAGGCCCTGGCGCATGTATCTGTGCAGCGGGAACGACCTCGGACCACCAGGGGCCGAGAAAACCACCGTCTCATGGGGCCGGACACTCAGGGTCGGGGAAAAATCGAATATACATCTGGTGATATCTCGGGTGCTATTAGAGATAGCGCAAAAAACAAAGTGAATTATCTGCAGGAAGCCGTGGCGCATGATTCTGCGCAGGGGGAACGACCACGGACGACCAGGGTCCGAGAAAACCACCGTCTCATGGGGCCGGACACTCAGGGTCAGGGAAAAATCCATCATATATCTGGTGATATATCAGGTGCCATTAGAGATAGCGCGATAAATCAAAGTGCATTGTCTGCAGGAGGCCCTGACGCATGAATCTGTGCCGCGGGAACGACCTAGGTCCACCAGGGGCCGAGAAAACCACAGTCACATTGTGCCGAGAACTCAGGGTCAGGCAAAAATCCAATATATATCTGGTGATATCTCGGGTGCTATTACAGATAGCGCAATAAACCAACGCGCATTGTCTGTAGGAGGCCATGGCGCATGAATCTGTGCAGCGGGAACGACCTCGGACCACCAGGGGCCGAGAAAACCACAGTCTCATGGGGCCGGACACTCAAGGTCAGGGGAAAATCCAATATATATCTGGTGATATCTCGGGTGCTATTAGAGATAGCGCAATAAACCGAAGTGAATTATCTGCAGGAGGCCCTGGCGCATGAATCTGTGCAACGGGAACAACCTCGGACCACCAGGGGCCGAGAAAACCACAGTCTCATGGGGCCGGACACTCAGGGTCAGGGGAAAATCCAATATATATCTGGTGATATCTCGGGTGCTATTACAGATAGCGCAATAAATCAAAGTGCATTGTCTGTAGGAGGCCCTGGCGCATGATTCTATGCAGCGGGAACGACCTCGGACCACCAGGGGCCGAGAAAATCACCGTCTCATGGGGCCGGACTGTAAGGGTCAGGGAAAAACCCAATATATATCTGGTGATATCTAGGGTGCTATTACAGATACCGCAATAAATCAAAGTGCATTGTCTGTAGCAGGCCCTGGCGACTGAATCTGTGCAGCAGGAACGACCTCGGACCACCAGGGGCCGAGAAAATTAGTGATATTCGGAATCCGTCACCCATGGTCATGTAAAAATGCAGCATATATCTGGTGATATCTCGGGTGCTATTACAGATAGCGCAATAAATCAAAGTGCATTGTCTGTAGGAGGCCCTGGCGCATGTGTCTGTGCAGCGGGAACGACCTCGGACCACCAGGGGCCGAGAAAATTAGTGATATTCGGAATCCGTCGCCCAAGGTCATGTAAAAATGCAGCATATATCTGGTGATATCTCGGGTGCTATTACAGATAGCGCAATAAATCAAAGTGCATTGTCTGTAGGAGGCCCTGGCGCATGAATCTGTGCAGCGGGAACGACCTCGGACCACCAGGGGCCGAGAAAACCACAGTCTCATGGGGCCGGACACTCAGGGTCGGGGGACAATCCAATATATATCTGGTGATATCTCGGGTGCTATTAGAGATAGCGCAATAAACCAAAGTGAATTATCTGCAGGAGGCCCTGCCGCATGAATCGGTGCAACGGGAACGACCTCGGACCACCAGGCGCCGAGAAAACCACAGTCTCATGGGGCCGGACACTCAGGGTCAGTGAAAAATCCAATATATATCTGGTGATATCTCGGGTGCTATTAGTGATAGCGCAATAAACCAAAGTGAATTGTCTGCAAGAGGCCCTGGTGCATGAATCTGTGCAGCGGGAACGACCTCGGATCACCAGGGGCCGAGAAAACCACCATCTCATGGGGCCGGACACTCAGGTTCAGGGGAAAATCCAATATATATCTGGTGATATCTCGGGTGCTATTAGAGATAGCGCAATAAACCAAAGTGAATTATCTGCAGGAGGCCCTGGCGCATGAATCTGTGCAACGGGAACGACCTCGGACCACCAGGGGCCGAGAAAACCACAGTCTCATGGGGCCGGACACTCAGGGTCAGGGGAAAATCCAATATATATCTGGTGATATCTCGGGTGCTATTACAGATAGCGCAATAAATCAAAGTGCATTGTATGTAGGAGGCCCTGGCGCATGAATCTGTGCAGCGGAAACGACCTCGGATCACCAGGGGCCGAGAAAACCACAGTCTCATGGGGCCGGACACTGAAGGTCAGGGGAAAATCCAATATATATCTGGTGATATCTCGGGTGCTATTACAGATAGCGCAATCAACCAACGCGCATTGTCTGTAGGAGGCCCTGGCGCATGTATCTGTGCAGCGGGAACGACCTCGGACCGCCAGGGGCCGAGAAAACCACCGTCTCATGGGGCCGGACACTCAGGGTCGGGGAAAAATCGAATATACATCTGGTGATATCTCGGGTGCTATTAGAGATAGCGCAAAAAACCAAAGTGAATTATCTGCAGGAAGCCGTGGCGCATGATTCTGCGCAGCGGGAACGACCACGGACGACCAGGGTCCGAGAAAACCACCGTCTCATGGGGCCGGACACTCAGGGTCAGGGAAAAATCCATCATATATCTGGTGATATATCAGGTGCCATTAGAGATAGCGCGATAAATCAAAGTGCATTGTCTGCAGGAGGCCCTGACGCATGAATCTGTGCAGCGGGAACGACCTCGGACCACCAGGGGCCGAGAAAACCACAGTCACATGGGGCCGAGAACTCAGGGTCAGGCAAAAATCCAATATATATCTGGTGATATCTCGGGTGCTATTACAGATAGCGCAATGAATCAAAGTGCATTGTCTGTAGGAGGCCCTGGCGCATGAATCTGTGCAGCGGGAACGACCTCGGACCACCAGGGGCCGAGAAAACCACCGTCACATGGGGCCGGACACTCAGGGTCAGGGAAAAATCCAATATATATCTGGTGATATCTCGGGTGCTATTATAGATAGCGCAATAAACCAAAGTGAGTTATCTGTAGGAGGCCCTGGCTCATGAATCTGTGCAGCGGGAACGACCTCGGACCACCAGGGGCCGAGGAAACCACCGTCCCGAGGGGCCGGACACTTAGGGTCAGTGAAAAATCCAATATATATCTGGTGATATCTCGGGTGCTATTACAGATAGCGCAATAAATCAAAGTGAATTATCTGCAGGAGGCCCTGGCGCATGAATCTGTGCAACGGGAACGACCTCGGACCCGTAGGGGCCGAGAAAATCACCGTCTCATGGGGCCGGACAGTCAGGGTCAGGGAAAAATCCTATATATATCTGGTTATATCTTGGGTGCTATTAGAGATAGCGCAATAAATCAAAGTGCATTGTCTGTAGGAGGCCCTGGCGCACGAATCTGTGCAGCGGGAACGACCTCGGACCACCAGGGGCCGAGAAAACAACCGTCTCATGGGGCCGGACACTCAGGGTCAGTGAAAAATCCAATATATATCTGGTGATATCTCGGCTGCTATTACAGATAGCGCAATAAATCAAAGTGCATTGTCTGTAGAAGGCACTGGCGCATGAATCTGTGCAGCGGGAACGACCTCGGACCACCAGGGGCGAGACAACCACCGTCTCATGGGGCCGGGCACTGAGGGTCAGGGAAAAATCCAATATATATCTGGTGATATCTCGGGTGCTATTACAGATAGCGCAATAAATCAAATTGCATTGTCTGTAGGAGGCCCTGGCGCATGAATCTGTGCAGCGGGAACGACCTCGGACCACCAGGGGCCGAGAAAACTACAGTCACATGGCGCCGAACACTCAGTGTCTGGGGAAAATCCAATATATATCTGGTGATATCTCGGGTCCTATTACAGATAGCGAAATAAATCAAAGTGAATTATCTGCAGGAGGCTCAGGCGCATGAATCTGTGCAGCGGGAACGACCTCGGTCCACCAGGGGACGAGAAAACCACCGTCTGATGGGGCTGGACACTCAGGGTGAGGGAAATATCCAATATATATCTGGTGATATCTCGGGTGCTATTACAGATAGCGCAATAAATCAAAGTGCATTGTCTGTAGGAGGCCCTGACGCATGAATCTGTGAAGCGGGAACGACCTCGGACCACCAGGGGCAGAGAAAACCACCGTCTCATGGGGCCGGACACTCTGGGTCAGGGAAAAATCCAATATATATGTGGTGATATCTCGGGTGCTATTACAGATAGCGCAATAAATCAAAGTGCATTGTCTGTAGGAGGCCCTGGCGCATGAATCTGTGCAGCGGGAACGACCTCGGACCACCAGGGGCCGAGAAAACTACAGTCTCATGCGGCCGGACACTCAGGGTCTGGGGAAAATCCAATATATATCTGGTGATATCTCGGTTCCTATTACAGATAGCGAAATAAATCAAAGTGCATTATCTGCAGGAGGCCCTGACGCATGAATCTGTGCAACGGGAACGACCTCGGACCACCAGGGGCCGAGAAAACCACCGTCTCATGGGGCCGGGCACTGAGGGTCAGGGAAAAATCCAATATATATCTGGTGATATCTCGGGTGCTATTACAGATAGCGCAATAAAACAAATTGCATTGTCTGTAGGAGGCCCTGGCGCATGAATCTGTGCAGCGGGAACGACCTCGGACCACCAGGGGCCGAGAAAACTACAGTCACATGGCGCCGAACACTCAGTGTCTGGGGAAAATCCAATATATATCTGGTGATATCTCGGGTCCTATTACAGATAGCGAAATAAATCAAAGTGAATTATCTGCAGGAGGCTCAGGCGCATGAATCTGTGCAGCGGGAACGACCTCGGTCCACCAGGGGACGAGAAAACCACCGTCTGATGGGGCTGGACACTCAGGGTGAGGGAAATATCCAATATATATCTGGTGATATCTCGGGTGCTATTACAGATAGCGCAATAAATCAAAGTGCATTGTCTGTAGGAGGCCCTGACGCATGAATCTGTGAAGCGGGAACGACCTCGGACCACCAGGGGCAGAGAAAACCACCGTCTCATGGGGCCGGACACTCTGGGTCAGGGAAAAATCCAATATATATGTGGTGATATCTCGGGTGCTATTACAGATAGCGCAATAAATCAAAGTGCATTGTCTGTAGGAGGCCCTGGCGCATGAATCTGTGCAGCGGGAACGACCTCGGACCACCAGGGGCCGAGAAAACTACAGTCTCATGCGGCCGGACACTCAGGGTCTGGGGAAAATCCAATATATATCTGGTGATATCTCGGTTCCTATTACAGATAGCGAAATAAATCAAAGTGCATTATCTGCAGGAGGCCCTGACGCATGAATCTGTGCAACGGGAACGACCTCGGACCACCAGGGGCCGAGAAAACCACAGTCTCATGGGGCCGGACACTCAGGGTCAGGGGAAAATCCAATATATATCTGGTGATATCTCGGGTGCTATTAGAGATAGCGCAATAAACCAAAGTGAATTATCTGCAGGAGGCCCTGGCTCATGAATCTGTGCAACGGGAACGACCTCGGACCACCAGGGGCCGAGAAAACCACAGTCTCATGGGGCCGGACACTCAGGGTCAGGGAAAAATCCAATATATATCTGGTGATGTCTTGGGTGCTATTAGAGATAGCGCAATAAACCAAAGTGAATTATCTGCAGGAGGCCCTGGCGCATGAATCTGTGCAGCGCGAACGACCTCGGACCACCAGGGGCCGAGAAAACTACCGTCTCATGGGGGCGGACACTCAGGGTCAGGGAAAAATCCATTATATATCTGGTGATATCTCGGGTGCTATTACAGATAGCATAATAAATCAAAGTGCATTGTCTGGAGGAGGCCCTGGCGCATGAATCTGGGAAGCGGGAACGACCTCGGACCACCAGGGGCCGAGAAAACCACCGTCTCATGGGGCCGGACACTCAGAGTCAGGGGAAAATCCAATATATATCTGGTGATATCTCGGGTGCTATTAGAGATAGCGCAATAAGCCAAAGGGACTTATCTGCAGGAGGCCCTGGCGCATGCATCTGTGCAGCGGGAACGACCTAGGACCACCAGGGGCCGAGAAAACCACCGTCTCATGGGGCCGGACACTCAGGGTCAGGGGAAAATCCAGTATATATCTGGTGATATCTCGGGTGCTATTACAGATAGCGCAATAAACCAAAGTGAGTTATCTGCAGAAGGCCCTGGCGCATGAATCTGTGCAGCGGGAACGACCTCGGACCACCAGGAGCCGAGAAAACCTCCGTCTCATGGGGCCGGACACTCAGGGTCAGGGAAAAATCCAATATATATCTGGTGATATCTCGGGTGCTATTAGAGATAGCGCAATAAACCAAAGTGAGTTATCTGCAGAAGGCCCTGGCGCATGAATCTGTGCAGCCGGATCGACCTCGGACCACGAGGGACCGAGAAAACCATCGCCACATGGGGCCGGACTGTCAGGGTCAAGGAAAAATGCAATATATATCTGGTAATATCTCGGGTGCTATTAGAGAGAGCGCAATAAATCAAAGTGCATTGTCTGTAGGAGGCCCTGGCGCATGAATCTGTGCAGCGGGAACGACCTCGGACCATCAGGGGCCGAGAAAACCACCGTCTCATGGTGCCGGACACTCTGGGTCAGGGAAAAATCCAATATATATGTGGTGATATCTCGGGTGCTATTACAGATAGCGCAATAAATCAAAGTGCATTGTCTGTAGGAGGACCTGGCGCATGAATCTGTGCAGCGGGAACGACTTCGGACCACCAGGGGCCGAGAAAACTACAGTCTCATGCGGCCGGACACTCAGGGTCTGGGGAAAATCCAATATATATCTGGTGATATCTCGGGTCCTATTACAGATAGCGAAATAAACCAAAGCGAATTATCTGCAGGAGGCCGTGGCGCATGAATCTGTGCAGCGGGAACGACCTCGGTCCACCAGGGGCCGAGAGAACCACCGTCTCATGGGGCTGGACACTCAGGGTGAGGGAAATATCCAATATATATCTGGTGATATCTCGGGTGCTATTACAGATAGCGCAATAAATCAAAGTGCATTGTCTGTAGGAGGCCCTGGCGCATGAATCTGTGCAGCCGGAACGACCTCGGACCACCAGGGGCCGAGAAAACCACAGTCTCATGGGGCCGGACACTCAGGGTCAGGGCAAAATCCAATATATATCTGGTGATATCTCGGGTGCTATTAGAGATAGCGCAATAAACCAAAGTGAATTATCTGCAGGAGGCCCTGGCGCATGAATGTGTGCAGCGGGAACGACCTCGGACCACCAGGGGCCGAGAAAACCGCAGTCTCATGGGGCCGGACACTCAGGGTCAGGGAAAAATTCAATATATATCTGGTGATATCTCGGGTGCTATTAGAGATAGCGCAATAAACCAAAGTGAATTATCTGCAGGAGGCCCTGGCGCATGCATCTGTGCAGCGGGAACGACCTCGGACCGCCAGGGGCCGAGAAAACCACCGTCTCATGGGGCCGGACACTCTGGGTCAGTGAAAAATCCAATATATATCTGGTGATATCTCGGGTGCTATTACTGATAGAGCAATAAATCAAAGTGCATTGTCTGTAGGAGGCCCTGGCGCATGAATCTGTGCAGCGGGAACGACCTCGGACCACCAGGGGCCGAGAAAACTACAGTCACATGTCGCCGAACACTCAGGGTCTGGGGAAAATCCAATATATATCTGGTGATATCTCGGGTCCTATTACAGATAGCGAAATAAATCAAAGTGAATTATCTGCAGGAGGCCCAGGCGCATGAATCTGTGCAGCGGGAACGACCTCGGTCCACCAGGGGCCGAGAAAACCACCGTCTGATGGGGCTGGACACTCAGGGTGAGGGAAATATCCAATATATATCTGGTGATATCTCGGGTCCTATTACAGATAGCGAAATAAATCAAAGTGAATTATCTGCAGGAGGCCCAGGCGCATGAATCTGTGCAGCGGGAACGACCTCGGTCCACCAGGGGCCGAGAAAACCACCGTCTGATGGGGCTGGACACTCAGGGTGAGGGAAATATCCAATATATATCTGGTGATATCTCGGGTCCTATTACAGATAGCGAAATAAATCAAAGTGCATTACTGGTAGGAGGCCCTGGCGCATGAATCTGTGCAGCGGGAACGACCTCGGACGACCAGGGGCCGAGAAAACCACAGTCTCATGGGGCCGGACACTCAGGGTCAGGGGAAAATCCAATATATATCTGGTGATATCTCGGGTGCTATTAGAGATAGCGCAATAGACCAAAGTGAATTATCTGCAGGAGGCCCTGGCGCATGCATCTGTGCAGCGGGAACGACCTCGGACCGCCAGGGGCCGAGAAAACCACCGTCTCATGGGGCCGGACACTCTGGGTCATTGAAAAATCCAATATATATCTGGTGATATCTCGGGTGCTATTACTGATAGCGCAATAAATCAAAGTGCATTGTCTGTAGGAGGCCCTGGCGCATGAATCTGTGCAGCGGGAACGACCTCGGACCACCAGGGGCCGAGAAAACTACAGTCACATGGCGCCGAACACATAGGGTCTGGGGAAAATCCAAGATATATCTGGTGATATCTCGGTTCCTATTAGAGATAGCGCAATAAACCAAAGTGAATTATCTGCAGGAGGCCCTGGCTCATGAATCTGTGCAACGGGAACGACCTCGGACCACCAGGGGCCGAGAAAACCACAGTCTCATGGGGCCGGACACTCAGGGTCAGGGAAAAATCCAATATATATCTGGTGATGTCTTGGGTCCTATTACAGATAGCGAAATAAATCAAAGTGAATTATCTGCAGGAGGCTCAGGCGCATGAATCTGTGCAGCGGGAACGACCTCGGTCCACCAGGGGACGAGAAAACCACCGTCTGATGGGGCTGGACACTCAGGGTGAGGGAAATATCCAATATATATCTGGTGATATCTCGGGTGCTATTACAGATAGCGCAATAAACCAAAGTGAATTATCTGCAGGAGGCCCTGGCGCATGCATCTGTGCAGCGGGAACGACCTCGGACCGCCAGGGGCCGAGAAAACCACCGTCTCATGGGGCCGGACACTCTGGGTCAGTGAAAAATCCAATATATATCTGGTGATATCTCGGGTGCTATTACTGATAGAGCAATAAATCAAAGTGCATTGTCTGTAGGAGGCCCTGGCGCATGAATCTGTGCAGCGGGAACGACCTCGAACCACCAGGGGCAGAGAAAACCACCGTCTCATGGGGCCGGACACTCAGGGTCAGGGGAAAATCCAATATATATCTGGTGATATCTCGGGTGCTATTAGAGATAGCGCAATAGACCAAAGTGAATTATCTGCAGGAGGCCCTGGCGCATGCGTCTGTGCAGCGGGAACGACCTCGGACCGCCAGGGGCCGAGAAAACCACCGTCTCATGGGGCCGGACACTCTGGGTCATTGAAAAATCCAATATATATCTGGTGATATCTCGGGTGCTATTACTGATAGCGCAATAAATCAAAGTGCATTGTCTGTAGGAGGAACTGGCGCATGAATCTGTGCAGCGGGAACGACCTCGGACCACCAGGGGCCGAGAAAACTACAGTCACATGGCGCCGAACACATAGGGTCTGGGGAAAATCCAAGATATATCTGGTGATATCTCGGGTCCTATTAGAGATAGCGCAATAAACCAAAGTGAATTATCTGCAGGAGGCCCTGGCTCATGAATCTGTGCAAGGGGAACGACCTCGGACCACCAGGGGCCGAGAAAACCACAGTCTCATGGGGCCGGACACTCAGGGTCAGGGAAAAATCCAATATATATCTGGTGATGTCTTGGGTCCTATTACAGATAGCGAAATAAATCAAAGTGAATTATCTGCAGGAGGCTCAGGCGCATGAATCTGTGCAGCGGGAACGACCTCGGTCCACCAGGGGACGAGAAAACCACCGTCTGATGGGGCTGGACACTCAGGGTGAGGGAAATATCCAATATATATCTGGTGATATCTCGGGTGCTATTACAGATAGCGCAATAAATCAAAGTGCACTGTCTGTAGGAGGCCCTGACGCATGAATCTGTGAAGCGGGAACGACCTCGGACCACCAGGGGCAGAGAAAACCACCGTCTCATGGGGCCGCACACTCTGGGTCAGGGAAAAATCCAATATATATGTGGTGATATCTCGGGTGCTATTACAGATAGCGCAATAAATCAAAGTGCATTGTCTGTAGGAGGCCCTGGCGCATGAATCTGTGCAGCGGGAACGACCTCGGACCACCAGGGGCCGAGAAAACTACAGTCTCATGCGGCCGGACACTCAGGGTCTGGGGAAAATCCAATATATATCTGGTGATATCATGGGTCCTATTACAGATAGGGAAATAAATCAAAGTGAATTATCTGCAGGAGGCCCTGGCGCATGAATCTGTGCAGCGGGAACGACCTCGGTCCACCAGGGGCCGAGAAAACCACCGTCTCATGGGGCTGGACACTCAGGGTGCGGGAAATATCCAATATATATCTGGTGATATCTCGGGTGCTATTACAGATAGCGCAATAAATCAAAGTGCATTGTCTGTAGGAGGCCCTGGCGCATGAATCTGTGCAGCGGGAACGACCTCGGACCACCAGGGGCCGAGAAAACTACAGTCTCATGCGGCCGGACACTCAGGGTCTGGGGAAAATCCAATATATATCTGGTGATATCTCGGGTGCTATTACAGATAGCGCAATAAATCAATCGCATTGTCTGTAGGAGGCCCTGGCGCATGAATCTGTGCAGCGGGAACGACCTCGGACCACCAGGGGCCGAGAAAACCACAGTCTCATGGGGCCGGACACTCAGGGACAGGGGAAAATCCAATATATATCTGGTGATATCTCGGGTGCTATTAGAGATAGCGCAATAAACCAAAGTGAATTATCTGCAGGAGGCCCTGGCTCATGAATCTGTGCAACGGGAACGACCTCGGACCACCAGGGGCCGAGAAAACCACAGTCTCATGGGGCCGGACACTCAGGGTCAGGGAAAAATCCAATATATATCTTGTGATGTCTTGGGTGCTATTAGAGATAGCGCAATAAACCAAAGTGAATTATCTGCAGGAGGCCCTGGCGCATGAATCTGTGCAGCGCGAACGACCTCGGACCACCAGGGGCCGAGAAAACTACCGTCTCATGGGGGCGGACACTCAGGGTCAGGGAAAAATCCATTATATATCTGGTGATATCTCGGGTGCTATTACAGATAGCGCAATAAATCAAAGTGCATTGTCTGGAGGAGGCCCTGGCGCATGAATCTGGGAAGCGGGAACGACCTCGGACCACCAGGGGCCGAGAAAACCGCAGTCTCATGGGGCCGGACACTCAGGGTCAGGGCAAAATCCAATATATATCTGGTGATATCTCGGGCGCTATTAGAGATAGCGCAATAAACCAAAGTGGATTATCTGCAGGAGGCCCTGGCGCATGAATCTGTGCAGCGGGAACGACCTCGGTCCACCAGGGGCCGAGAAAACCACCGTCTCATGGGGCTGGACACTCAGAGTGAGGGAAATATCCAATATATATCTGGTGATATCTCGGGTGCTATTACAGATAGCGCAATAAATCAAAGTGCATTGTCAGTAGGAGGCCGTGGCGCATGAATCTGGGCAGTGGGAACGACCTCGGACCACCAGGGGCCGAGAAGACCACCGTCTCATGGGGCCGGCCACTCAGGGTCAGGGGAAAATCCAATATATATCTGGTGATATCTCGGGTGCTATTAGAGATAGCGCAATAAGCCAAATGGAATTATCTGCAGGAGGCCCTGGCACATGCATCTGTGCTGCGGGAACGACCTAGGACCACCAGGGGCCGAGAAAACCACCGTCTCATGGGGTCGGACACTCAGGGTAAGGGAAAAATCCAATATATATCTGGTGATATCTCGGGTGCTATTACAGATAGCGCAATAAACGAAAGTGAATTATCTGCAGGAGGCCCTGGCGCATGAATCTGTGCAGCGGGAACGACCTCGGACCACCAGGGGCAGAGAAAACTACCGTCTCATGGGGCCGGACACTCAGGGTCAGGGAAAAATCCAATATATATCTGGTGATATCTCGGGTGCTATTACAGATAGCGCAATAAATCAAAGTGCATTGTCTGTAGGAGGCCCAGGCGAATGAATCTGGGCAGCGGGAACGACCTCGGACCACCAGGGGCCGAGAAAACCACCGTCTCATGGGGCCGGACACTCAGGGTCAGGGGAAAATCTAATATATATCTGGTGATATCTCGGGTGCTATTAGAGATAGCGCAATAAACCAAAGTGAATTATCTGCAGGAGGCCCTGGCGCATGAATCTGTGCAGCGGGAACGACCTCGGATCACCAGGGTCCGAGAAAACCACCGTCTTATGGGGCCGGACACTCAGGGTCGGGGAAAAATCCAATATATATCTGGCGATATCTCGGGTGCTATTACAGATAGCGCAATAAATCAAAGTGCATTGTCTGTAGGAGGCCCAGGCGAATGAATCTGGCCAGCGGGAACGACCTCGGACCACCAGGGGCCAAGAAAACCACCGTCTCATGGCGCCGGACACTCAGGGTCAGGGAGAAATCAAATATATATCTGGTGAAATCACGGGTGCTATTAGAGATAGCGCAATAAACCAAAGTGAATTATTTGCAGGAGGCCCTGGCGCATGCATCTGTGCAGCGGGAACGACCTCGGATCACCAGGGTCCGAGAAAACCACCGTCTCATGGGGCTGGACACTCAGGGTGCGGGAAATATCCAATATATATCTGGTGATATCTCGGGTGCTATTACAGATAGCGCAATAAATCGAAGTCCATTGTCTGTAGGAGGCCCTGGCGCATGAATCTGTGCAGCGGGAACGACCTCGGACCACCAGGGGCCGAGAAAACTACAGTCTCATGCGGCCGGACACTCAGGGTCTGGGGAAAATCCAATATATATCTGGTGATATCTCGGTTCCTATTACAGATAGCGAAATAAATCAAAGTGCATTGTCTGTAGGAGGCACTGGCGCATGAATCTGTGCAGCAGGAACGACCTCGGACCACCAGGGGCCGAGAGAACCACCGTCTCATGGGGCCGGACACTCAGGGTCAGGGGAAAATCCAATATATATCTGGTGATATCTCGGATGCTATTAGAGATAGCGCAACAAATCAAAGTGCGTTGTCTGTAGGAGGCCCTGGCGCATGAATCTGTGCAGCGGGAACGACCTCGGACCACCAGTGGCCGAGAAAACCACAGTCTCATGGGGCCGGACACTCAGGGTCAGGGGAAAATCCAATATATATCTGGTGATATCTCGGGTGCTATTAGTGATAGCGCAATAAACAAAAGTGAATTATCTGCAGGAGGCCCTGACGCATGAATCTGTGCAACGGGAACGACCTCGGACCACCAGGGGCCGAGAAAACCACAGTCTCATGGGGCCGGACACTCAGGGTCAGGGGAAAATCCAATATATATCTGGTGATATCTCGGGTGCTATTACAGATAGCGCAATAAATCAATCGCATTGTCTGTAGGAGGCCCTGGCGCATGAATCTGTGCAGCGCGAACGACCTCGGACCACCAGGGGCCGAGAAAACTACCGTCTCATGGGGGCGGACACTCAGGGTCAGGGAAAAATCCATTATATATCTGGTGATATCTCGGGTGCTATTACAGATAGCGCCATAAATCAAAGTGCATTGTCTGGAGGAGGCCCTGGCGCATGAATCTGGGAAGCGGGAACGACCTCGGACCACCAGGGGCCGAGAAAACTACAGTCTCATGCGGCCGGACACTCAGGGTCTGGGGAAAATCCAATATATATCTGGTGATATCTCGGGTGCTATTACAGATAGCGCAATAAATCAATCGCATTGTCTGTAGGAGGCCCTGGCGCATGAATCTGTGCAGCGGGAACGACCTCGGACCACCAGGGGCCGAGAAAACCACAGTCTCATGGGGCCGGACACTCAGGGTCAGGGGAAAATCCAATATATATCTGGTGATATCTCGGGTGCTATTAGAGATAGCGCAATAAACCAAAGTGAATTATCTGCAGGAGGCCCTGGCTCATGAATCTGTGCAACGGGAACGACCTCGGACCACCAGGGGCCGAGAAAACCACAGTCTCATGGGGCCGGACACTCAGGGTCAGGGAAAAATCCAATATATATCTGGTGATGTCTTGGGTGCTATTAGAGATAGCGCAATAAACCAAAGTGAATTATCTGCAGGAGGCCCTGGCGCATGAATCTGTGCAGCGCGAACGACCTCGGACCACCAGGGGCCGAGAAAACTACCGTCTCATGGGGGCGGACACTCAGGGTCAGGGAAAAATCCATTATATATCTGGTGATATCTCGGGTGCTATTACAGATAGCGCAATAAATCAAAGTGCATTGTCTGGAGGAGGCCCTGGCGCATGAATCTGGGAAGCGGGAACGACCTCGGACCACCAGGGGCCGAGAAAACCGCAGTCTCATGGGGCCGGACACTCAGGGTCAGGGCAAAATCCAATATATATCTGGTGATATCTCGGGCGCTATTAGAGATAGCGCAATAAACCAAAGTGGATTATCTGCAGGAGGCCCTGGCGCATGAATCTGTGCAGCGGGAACGACCTCGGTCCACCAGGGGCCGAGAAAACCACCGTCTCATGGGGCTGGACACTCAGGGTGAGGGAAATATCCAATATATATCTGGTGATATCTCGGGTGCTATTACAGATAGCGCAATAAATCAAAGTGCATTGTCAGTAGGAGGCCGTGGCGCATGAATCTGGGCAGTGGGAACGACCTCGGACCACCAGGGGCCGAGAAGACCACCGTCTCATGGGGCCGGCCACTCAGGGTCAGGGGAAAATCCAATATATATCTGGTGATATCTCGGGTGCTATTAGAGATAGCGCAATAAGCCAAATGGAATTATCTGCAGGAGGCCCTGGCACATGCATCTGTGCTGCGGGAACGACCTAGGACCACCAGGGGCCGAGAAAACCACCGTCTCATGGGGTCGGACACTCAGGGTAAGGGAAAAATCCAATATATATCTGGTGATATCTCGGGTGCTATTACAGATAGCGCAATAAACGAAAGTGAATTATCTGCAGGAGGCCCTGGCGCATGAATCTGTGCAGCGGGAACGACCTCGGACCACCAGGGGCCGAGAAAACTACCGTCTCATGGGGCCGGACACTCAGGGTCAGGGAAAAATCCAATATATATCTGGTGATATCTCGGGTGCTATTACAGATAGCGCAATAAATCAAAGTGCATTGTCTGTAGGAGGCCCAGGCGAATGAATCTGGGCAGCGGGAACGACCTCGGACCACCAGGGGCCGAGAAAACCACCGTCTCATGGGGCCGGACACTCAGGGTCAGGGGAAAATCTAATATATATCTGGTGATATCTCGGGTGCTATTAGAGATAGCGCAATAAACCAAAGTGAATTATCTGCAGGAGGCCCTGGCGCATGAATCTGTGCAGCGGGAACGACCTCGGATCACCAGGGTCCGAGAAAACCACCGTCTTATGGGGCCGGACACTCAGGGTCGGGGAAAAATCCAATATATATCTGGCGATATCTCGGGTGCTATTACAGATAGCGCAATAATTCAAAGTGCATTGTCTGTAGGAGGCCCAGGCGAATGAATCTGGCCAGCGGGAACGACCTCGGACCACCAGGGGCCAAGAAAACCACCGTCTCATGGCGCCGGACACTCAGGGTCAGGGAGAAATCAAATATATATCTGGTGAAATCACGGGTGCTATTAGAGATAGCGCAATAGACCAAAGTGAATTATTTGCAGGAGGCCCTGGCGCATGCATCTGTGCAGCGGGAACGACCTCGGATCACCAGGGTCCGAGAAAACCACCGTCTCATGGGGCTGGACACTCAGGGTGCGGGAAATATCCAATATATATCTGGTGATATCTCGGGTGCTATTACAGATAGCGCAATAAATCAAAGTGCATTGTCTGTAGGAGGCCCTGGCGCATGAATCTGTGCAGCGGGAACGACCTCGGACCACCAGGGGCCGAGAAAACTACAGTCTCATGCGGCCGGACACTCAGGGTCTGGGGAAAATCCAATATATATCTGGTGATATCTCGGTTCCTATTACAGATAGCGAAATAAATCACAGTGCATTGTCTGTAGGAGGCACTGGCGCATGAATCTGTGCAGCGGGAACGACCTCGGACCACCAGGGGCCGAGAGAACCACCGTCTCATGGGGCCGGACACTCAGGGTCAGGGGAAAATCCAATATATATCTGGTGATATCTCGGATGCTATTAGAGATAGCGCAACAAATCAAAGTGCGTTGTCTGTAGGAGGCCCTGCCGCATGAATCTGTGCAGCGGGAACGACCTCGGACCACCAGTGGCCGAGAAAACCACAGTCTCATGGGGCCGGACACTCAGGGTCAGGGGAAAATCCAATATATATCTGGTGATATCTCGGGTGCTATTAGTGATAGCGCAATAAACCAAAGTGAATTATCTGCAGGAGGCCCTGACGCATGAATCTGTGCAACGGGAACGACCTCGGACCACCAGGGGCCGAGAAAACTACCGTCTCATGGGGGCGGACACTCAGGGTCAGGGAAAAATCCATTATATATCTGGTGATATCTCGGGTGCTATTACAGATAGCGCAATAAATCAAAGTGCATTGTCTGGAGGAGGCCCTGGCGCATGAATCTGGGAAGCGGGAACGACCTCGGACCACCAGGGGCCGAGAAAACCGCAGTCTCATGGGGCCGGACACTCAGGGTCAGGGCAAAATCCAATATATATCTGGTGATATCTCGGGCGCTATTAGAGATAGCGCAATAAACCAAAGTGGATTATCTGCAGGAGGCCCTGGCGCATGAATCTGTGCAGCGGGAACGACCTCGGTCCACCAGGGGCCGAGAAAACCACCGTCTCATGGGGCTGGACACTCAGGGTGAGGGAAATATCCAATATATATCTGGTGATATCTCGGGTGCTATTACAGATAGCGCAATAAATCAAAGTGCATTGTCAGTAGGAGGCCGTGGCGCATGAATCTGGGCAGTGGGAACGACCTCGGACCACCAGGGGCCGAGAAGACCACCGTCTCATGGGGCCGGCCACTCAGGGTCAGGGGAAAATCCAATATATATCTGGTGATATCTCGGGTGCTATTAGAGATAGCGCAATAAGCCAAATCGAATTATCTGCAGGAGGCCCTGGCACATGCATCTGTGCTGCGGGAACGACCTAGGACCACCAGGGGCCGAGAAAACCACCGTCTCATGGGGTCGGACACTCAGGGTAAGGGAAAAATCCAATATATATCTGGTGATATCTCGGGTGCTATTACAGATAGCGCAATAAACGAAAGTGAATTATCTGCAGGAGGCCCTGGCGCATGAATCTGTGCAGCGGGAACGACCTCGGACCACCAGGGGCCGAGAAAACTACCGTCTCATGGGGCCGGACACTCAGGGTCAGGGAAAAATCCAATATATATCTGGTGATATCTCGGGTGCTATTATAGATAGCGCAATAAACCAAAGTGAGTTATCTGTAGGAGGCCCTGGCGCATGAATCTGTGCAGCGGGAACGACCTCGGATCACCAGGGGCCGAAAAAACCACCGACACATGGGGCCGGACACCCTAGGTCATGTAAAAATCCAGCATATATCTGGTGATATCTCGGGTGCTGTTACAGACAGCGCAGTAGATCAAAGTGCATTGTCTGTAGGAGGCCCTGGCGCATGAATCTGTGCAGCGGGAACGACCTCGGACGACCAGGGGCCGAGAAAACCACCGTCTCATGGGGCCGGACACTCAGGGTCAGGGAAAAATCTAACATATATCTGGTGATATCTCGGGTGCTGTTAGAGATAGCGCAATAAACCAAAGTGAATTATCTGCAGGAGGCCCTGGCGCATGAATCTGTGCAGCGGGAACGACCTCGGATCACCAGGGTCCGAGAAAACCACCGTCTCATGGGGCCGGACACCCAGGGTCGGGGAAAAATCCAATATATATCTGGTGATATCTCGGGTGCTATTACAGATAGCGCAATAAATCAAAGTGCATTGTCTGTAGGAGGCCCAGGCGAATGAATCTGGGCAGCGGGAACGACCTCGGACCACCAGGGGCCGAGAAAACCACCGTCTCATGGGGCCGGACACTCAGGGTCAGGGGAAAATCTAATATATATCTGGTGATATCTCGGGTGCTATTAGAGATAGCGCAATAAACCAAAGTGAATTATCTGCAGGAGGCCCTGGCGCATGAATCTGTGCAGCGGGAACGACCTCGGATCACCAGGGTCCGAGAAAACCACCGTCTTATGGGGCCGGACACTCAGGGTCGGGGAAAAATCCAATATATATCTGGCGATATCTCGGGTGCTATTACAGATAGCGCAATAAATCAAAGTGCATTGTCTGTAGGAGGCCCAGGCGAATGAATCTGGCCAGCGGGAACGACCTCGGACCACCAGGGGCCAAGAAAACCACCGTCTCATGGCGCCGGACACTCAGGGTCAGGGAGAAATCAAATATATATCTGGTGAAATCACGGGTGCTATTAGAGATAGCGCAATAAACCAAAGTGAATTATTTGCAGGAGGCCCTGGCGCATGCATCTGTGCAGCGGGAACGACCTCGGACCACCAGGGGACGAGAAAACCACCATCTCATGGGGCCGGACACTCAGGGTCAGGGAAAAATCAAATATATATCTGGTGATATCTCGGGTGCTATTACAGATTGCGCAATAAATCAAAGTGCATTGTCTGTAGGAGGCCCAGGCGAATGAATCTGTGCAGCGGGAACGACCTCGGACCACCAGGGGCCGAGAAAATCACCGTCTCATGGGGCCGGACATTCAGGGTCAGAGGAAAATCCAATATATATCTGGTGATATCTCAGGTGCTATTAGAGATAGCGCAATAAACCAAAGTGAATTATCTGTAGGAGGCCCTGGCGCATGAATCTGTGCAGCGGGAGCGACCTCGGACCACCAGGGGCCGAGAAGACCACCGTGTCATGGGGCCGGACACTCAGGGCCAGGGAAAAATCCAATATATATCTGGTGATATCTCGGGTGCTATTAGAGATGGCGCAATAAACCAAAGTGAATTATCTGCAGGAGGCCCTGGCGCATGCATCTGTGCAGCGGGAACGACCTCGGACCACCAGGGGCCGAGAAAATCACCGTCTCATGGGGCCTGACATTCAGGGTCAGAGGAAAATCCAATATATATCTGGTGATATCTCAGGTGCTATTAGAGATAGCGCAATAAACCAAAGTGAATTATCTGTAGGAGGCCCTGGCGCATGAATCTGTGCAGCGGGAACGACCTCGGACCACCGGGGGCCGAGAAGACCACCGTGTCATAGGGCCGGACACTCAGGGCCAGGGAAAAATCCAATATATATCTGGTGATATCTCGGGTGCTATTAGAGATGGCGCAATAAACCAAAGTGCATTGTCTGTAGGAGGCCCTGGCGCATGAATCTGTGCAGCGGGAACGACCTCGGACCACCAGGGGCCGAGAAAACCACCGTCTCATGGGGCCGGACACCCAGGGTCGGGGAAAAATCCAATATATATCTGGTGATATCTCGGGTGCTATTACAGATAGCGCAATAAATCAAAGTGCATTGTCTGTAGGAGGCCCAGGCGAATGAATCTGGGCAGCGGGAACGACCTCGGACCACCAGGGGCCGAGAAAACCACCGTCTCATGGGGCCGGACATTCAGGGTCAGGGGAAAATCTAATATATATCTGGTGATATCTCGGGTGCTATTAGAGATACCGCAATAAACCAAAGTGAATTATCTGCAGGAGGCCCTGGCGCATGAATCTGTGCAGCGGGAACGACCTCGGATCACCAGGGTTCGAGAAAACCACCGTCTTATGGGGCCGGACACTCAGGGTCGGGGAAAAATCCAATATATATCTGGCGATATCTCGGGTGCTATTACAGATAGCGCAATAAATCAAAGTGCATGGTCTGTAGGATACCCTGGCGCATGAATCTGGCCAGCGGGAACGACCTCGGACGACCAGGGGCCGAGAAAACCACAGTCTCATGGGTCCGGACACTCAGGGTCAGGGAAAAATCCAATATATATCTGGTGATATCTCGGGTGCTATTAGAGATAGCGCAATAAACCAAAGTGAATTATCTGCAGGAGGCCCTGGCGCATGAATCTGTGCAGCGGGAACGACCTCGGATCACCAGGGTCCGAGAAAACCACCGTCTTATGGGGCCGGACACTCAGGGTCGGGGAAAAATCCAATATATATCCGGTGATATCTCGGGTGCTATTAGAGATAGAGCAATAAAACAAAGTGCATTGTCTGTAGGAGGCACTGGCGAATGAATCTGTGCAGCAGGAACGACCTCGGACCACCAGTGGCCGAGAAAATTACAGATATTCGGAATCCGTCACCCAAGGTCATGTAAAAATCCAGCATATATCTGGTGATATCTCGGGTGCTATTAGAGATAGCGCGATAAATCAAAGTGAATTATCTTCAGGAGGCCCTGGCGCATGAATGTGTGCTGCGGGAACGACCTCGGACCACCAGGGGCCGAGAAAACCGCAGTCTCATGGGGCCGGACCCTCAGGGTCAGGGAAAAATCCAATATATATCTGGTGATATCTCGGGCGCTATTAGAGATAGCGCAATAAACCAAAGTGGATTATCTGCAGGAGGCCCTGGCGTATGAATCTGTGCAGCGGGAACGACCTCGGTCCACCAGGGGCCGAGAAAACCACCGTCTCATGGGGTCGGACACTCAGGGTAAGGGAAAAATCCAATATATATCTGGTGATATCTCGGGTGCTATTACAGATAGCGCAATAAAGGAAAGTGAATTATCTGCAGGAGGCCCTGGCGCATGAATCTGTGCAGCGGGAACGACCACGGACCACCAGGGGCCGAGAAAACTACCGTCTCATGGGGCCGGACACTCAGGGTCAGGGAAAAATCCAATATATATCTGGTGATATCTCGGGTGCTATTATAGATAGCGCAATAAACCAAAGTGAGTTATCTGTAGGAGGCCCTGGCGCATGAATCTGTGCAGCGGGAACGACCTCGGATCACCAGGGGCCGAGAAAACCACCGACACATGGGGCCGGACACCCTAGGTCATGTAAAAATCCAGCATATATATGGTGATATCTCGGGTGCTGTTACAGACAGCGCAGTAGATCAAAGTGCATTGTCTGTAGGAGGCCCTGGCGCATGAATCTGTGCAGCGGGAACGACCTCGGACGACCAGGGGCCGAGAAAACCACCGTCTCATGGGGCCGGACACTCAGGGTCAGGGAAAAATCCAATATATATCTGGTGATATCTCGGGTGCTATTAGAGATAGCGCAATAAACCAAAGTGAATTATCTGCAGGAGGCCCTGGCGCATGCATCTGTGCAGCGGGAACGACCTCCGACCACCAGGGGCCGAGTAAACCACCGTCTCATGGGGCCGGACACTCAGGGTCAGGGAAAAATCCAATATATATCTGGTGATATCTCGGGTGCTATTGGAGATAGCGCAATAAACCAAAGTGAATTATCTGCAGGAGGCCCTGGCGCATGAATCTGTGCAGCGGGAACGACCTCGGTCCACCAGGGGCCGAGAAAACCACCGTCTGATGGGGCTGGACACTCAGGGTAAGGGAAATATCCAATATATATCTGGTGATATCTCGGGTGCTATTAGAGATAGCGCAATAAATCAAAGTGCATTGTCTGTAGGAGGCCCTGACGCATGAATCTGTGAAGCGGGAACGACCTCGGACCACCAGGGGCAGAGAAAACCACCGTCTCATGGGGCCGGACACTCTGGGTCAGGGAAAAATCCAATATATATGTGGTGATATCTCGGGTGCTATTACAGATAGCGCAATAAATCAAAGTGCGTTGTCTGTAGGAGGCCCTGGCGCATGAATCTGTGCAGCGGGAACGACCTCGGACCACCAGGGGCCGAGAAAACTACAGTCTCATGCGGCCGGAGACTCAGGGTCTGGGGAAAATCCAATATATATCTGGTGATATCATGGGTCCTATTACAGATAGGGAAATAAATCAAAGTGAATTATCTGCAGGAGGCCCTGGCGCATGAATCTGTGCAGCGGGAACGACCTCGGTCCACCAGGGGCCGAGAAAACCACCGTCTCATGGGGCTGGACACTCAGGGTGCGGGAAATATCCAATATATATCTGGTGATATCTCGGGTGCTATTACAGATAGCGCAATAAATCAAAGTGCATTGTCTGTAGGAGGCCCTGGCGCATGAATCTGTGCAGCGGGAACGACCTCGGACCACCAGGGGCCGAGAAAACTACAGTCTCATGCGGCCGGACACTCAGGGTCTGGGGAAAATCCAATATATATCTGGTGATATCTCGGTTCCTATTACAGATAGCGAAATAAATCAAAGTGCATTGTCTGTAGGAGGCACTGGCGCATGAATCTGTGCAGCGGGAACGACCTCGGACCACCAGGGGCCGAGAGAACCACCGTCTCATGTGGCCGGACACTCAGGGTCAGGGGAAAATCCAATATATACCTGGTGATATCTCGGATGCTATTAGAGATAGCGCAAGAAACCAAGTGAGTTATCTGCAGGAGGCCCTGGCGCCTGAATCTGTGCAGCGGGAACGACCTCGGACCACCAGGGGCCGAGAAAACCACCATCTCATGGGGCCGGACACTCAGGGTCAGGGGAAAATCCAATATATATCTGGTGATATCATGGGTCCTATTACAGATAGGGAAATAAATCAAAGTGAATTATCTGCAGGAGGCCCTGGCGCATGAATCTGTGCAACGGGAACGACCTCGGACCACCAGGGGCCGAGAAAACCACAGTCTCATGGGGCCGGACACTCAGGGTCAGGGGAAAATCCAATATATATCTGGTGATATCTCGGGTGCTATTACAGATAGCGCAATAAATCAATCGCATTGTCTGTAGGAGGCCCTGGCGCATGAATCTGTGCAGCGGGAACGACCTCGGACCACCAGGGGCCGAGAAAACCACAGTCTCATGGGGCCGGACACTCAGGGTCAGGGGAAAATCCAATATATATCTGGTGATATCTCGGGTGCTATTAGAGATAGCGCAATAAACCAAAGTGAATTATCTGCAAGAGGCCCAGGCTCATGAATCTGTGCAGCGGGAACGACCTCGGTCCACCAGGGGCCGAGAAAACCACCGTTTGATGGGGCTGGACACTCAGGGTGAGGGAAATACCCAATATATATCTGGTGATATCTCGGGTGCTATTACAGATAGCGCAATAAATCAAAGTGCATTACTTGTAGGAGGCCCTGGCGCATGCATCTGTGCAGCGGGAACGACCTCGGACGACCAGGGGTCGAGAAAGCCACAGTCTCATGGGGCCGGACACTCAGGGTCAGGGGAAAATCCAATATATATCTGGTGATATCTCGGGTGCTATTAGAGATAGCGCACTAAATCAAAGTGCATTGTCTGTAGGAGGCCCTTGCGAATGAATCTGTGCCGCAGGAACGACCTCGGACCACCAGTGGCCGAGAAAATTACAGATATTCGGAATCCGTCACCCAAGGTCATGTAAAAATCCAGCAAATATCTGGTGATATCTCGGGTGCTATTAGAGATAGCGCAATAAACCAAAGTGCATTGTCTGTAGGAGGCCCTGGCGCATGAATCCGGGCAGCGGGAACGACGTCGGGCCACCAGGGGCCGAGAAAACCACCGTCTCATGGGTCCGGACAATCAGGGTCAGGGGAAAATCCAATATATATCTGGTGATATCTCGGGTGCTATTACAGATAGCGCAATAAATCAAAGTGCATTGTCTGTAGGAGGCCCAGGCGAATGAATCTGGCCAGCAGGAACGACCTCCGACCACCAGCGGCCGAGAAAACCACCGTCTCATGGGGCCGGACACTCAGGGTCAGGGGAAAATCCAATATACATCTGGTGATATCTCGGGTGCTATTACAGATAGCCCAACAAATCAAAGTGCATTGTCTGTTGGAGGCCCTGCCGCATGAATCTGTGCAGCGGGAACGACCTCGGACCACCAGTGGCCGAGAAAATTACAGATATTCGGAATCCGTCACCCAAGGTCATGTAAAAATCCAGCATATATCTGGTGATATCTCGGGTGCTATTACAGATAGCGCAATAAACCAAAGTGCATTGTCTGTAGGAGGCCCTGGCGCATGCATCTGTGCAGCGGGAACGACCTCGGACCACCAGGGGCCAAGAAAACCACCGTCTCATGGCGCCGGACACTCAGGGTCAGGGAAAAATCAAATATATATCTGGTGAAATCACGGGTGCTATTAGAGATAGCGCAATAAACCAAAGTGAATTATTTGCAGGAGGCCCTGGCGCATGCATCTGTGCAGCGGGAACGACCTCGGACCACCAGGGGACGAGAAAACCACCATCTCATGGGGCCGGACACTCAGGGTCAGGGAAAAATCAAATATGTATCTGGTGATATCTCGGGTGCTATTACAGATTGCGCAATAAATCAAAGTGCATTGTCTGTAGGAGGCCCAGGCGAATGAATCTGGGCAGCGGGAACTACATCGGACCACCAGGGGCCGAGAAAATCACCGTCTCATGGGGCCGGACATTCAGGGTCAGGGGAAAATCCAATATATATCTGGTGATATCTCAGGTGCTATTAGAGATAGCGCAATAAACCAAAGTGAATTATCTGCAGGAGGCTCTGGCGCATGAATCTGTGCAGCGGGAACGACCTCGGACCACCGGGGGCCGAGAAGACCACCGTGTCATGGGGCCGGACACTCAGGGCCAGGGAAAAATCCAATATATATCTGGTGATATCTCGGGTGCTATTAGAGATGGCACAATAAACCAAAGTGAATTATCTGCAGGAGGCCCTGGCGCATGCATCTGTGCAGCGGGAACGACCTCGGACCACCAGGGGCCGAGAAAACCACCGTCTCATGGGGCCGGACACTCAGGGTCAGGGAAAAATCAAATATATATCTGGTGATATCTCGGGTGCTATTAGAGATAGCGCAATAAACCAAAGTGAATTATCTGCAGGAGGCCCTGGCGCATGAATCTGTGCAGCGGGAACGACCTCGGATCACCAGGGTCCGAGAAAACCACCGTCTTATGGGGCCGGACACTCAGGGTCGGGGAAAAATCCAATATATATCTGGTGATATCTCGGGTGCTATTACAGATAGCGCAATAAACCAAAGTGAATTATCTGCAGGAGGCCCTGGCGCATGAATCTGTGCAGCTGGAACGACCTCGCACCACCAGGTGCCGAGAAAACCACCGTCTCATGGGGCCGGACACTCAGGGTCAGGGGAAAATCCAATATATATCTGGTGATATCTCTGGTGCTATTACAGATAGCGCAATAAACCAAAGTGCATTGTCTGTAGGAGGCCCAGGCGAATGAATCTGTGCAGCGGGAACGACCTCGGACCACCAGGGGCCGAGAAAATTACAGATATTCGGAATCCGTCACCCAAGGTCATGTAAAAATCCAGCATATATCTGGTGATATCTCGGGTGCTCTTACAGATAGCGCAATAAACCAAAGTGCATTGTCTGTAGGAGGCCCTGGCGCATGCATCTGTGCAGCGGGAACGACCTCGGACCACCAGGGGCCAAGAAAACCACAGTCTTATGGGCCAGGACACTCAGGGTCAGGGAAAAATCCAATATATATCTGGTGATATCTCGACTGCTATTACAGATAGCGCAATAAACCAAAGTGAATTATCTGCAGGAGGCCCTGGCGCATGAATCTGTGCAGCGGGAACGACCTCGGATCACCAGGGTCCGAGAAAACCACCGTCTTATGGGGCCGGACACTCAGGGTCGGGGAAAAATCCAATATATATCTGGTGATATCTCGGGTGCTATTACAGATAGCGCAATAAACCAAAGTGAATTATCTGCAGGAGGCCCTGGCGCATGAATCTGTGCAGCTGGAACGACCTCGCACCACCAGGTGCCGAGAAAACCACCGTCTCATGGGGCCGGACACTCAGGGTCGGGGAAAAATCCAATATATATCTGGTGATATCTCGGGTGCTATTAGAGATAGCGCAATAAATCAAAGTGTATTGTCTGTAGGAGGCACTGGCGAATGAATCTGTACAGCAGGAACGACCTCGGACCACCAGGGGTCGAGAAAATTACTGATATTCGGAATCCGTCACCCAAGGTCATGTAAAAATCCAGCATATATCTGGTGATATCTCGGGTGCTATTAGAGATAGCGCAATAAGCCAAAGGGAATTATCTGCAGGAGGCCCTGGCGCATGCATCTGTGCAGCGGGAACGACCTAGGACCACCAGGGGCCGAGAAAACCACCGTCTCATGGGGCCGGACACTCAGGGTCAGGGGAAAATCCAATATATATCTGGTGATATCTCGGGTGCTATTACAGAGAGCGCAATAAATCAAAGTGCGTTGTCTGTAGAAGGCCCTGGCGCATGAATCTGTGCAGCGGGAACGACCTCGGACCACTAGGGGCCGAGAAAACCACAGTCCCATGGGGCCGGACACTCAGGGTCAGGGGAAAATCCAATATATATCTGGTGATATCTCGGGTGCTATTAGAGATAGCGCAATAAACCAAGTGAGTTATCTGCAGGAGTCCCTGGCGCCTGAATCTGGGCAGCGGGAACGACCTCGGACCACCAGGGGCCGAGAAGACCACCGTCTCATGGGGCCGGCCACTCAGGGTCAGGGGAAAATCCAATATTTATCTGGTGATATCTCGGGTGCTATTAGAGATAGCGCAATAAATCAAAGTGCGTTGTCTGTAGAAGGCCCTGGCGCATGAATCTGTGCAGCGGGAACGACCTCGGACCACTAGGGGCCGAGAAAACCACAGTCTCATGGGGCCGGACACTCAGGGTCAGGGGAAAATCCAATATATATCTGGTGATATCTCGGGTGGTATTATTGATAGCTCAATAAACCAAGTGAGTTATCTGTAGGAGTCCCTGGCGCCTGAATCTGGGAAGCGGGAGCGTCCTCGGACCACCAGGGGCCGAGAAAACCACCGTCTCATGGGGCCGGACACCCAGAGTCAGGGGAAAATCCAATATATATCTGGTGATATCTCGGGTGCTATTAGAGATAGCGCAATAAACCAAAGTGAATTATCTGCAGGAGGCCCTAGCGCATGAATCTGTGCAGCGGGAACGACCTCGGTCCACCAGGGGCCGACAAAACCACCGTCTCATGGGGCTGGACACTCAGGGTGAGGGAAATATCCAATATATATCTGGTGATATCTCGGGTGCTGTTACAGATAGCGCAATAAATCAAAGTGCATTGTCTGTAGGAGGCCGTGGCGCATGAATCTGGGCAGCGGGAACGACCTCGGACCACCAGGGGCCGAGAAGACTACCGTCTCATGGTGCCGGCCACTCAGGGTCAGGGGAAAATCCAATATTTATCTGGTGATATCTCGGGTGCTATTAGAGATAGCGCAATAAGCCAAAGTGAATTATCTGCAGGAGGCCCTGGCGCATGAATCTGTGCAGCGGGAACGACCTCGGATCACCAGGGTCCGAGAAAACCACCGTCTCATGGGGCCGGACACCCAGGGTCGGGGAAAAATCCAATATATATCTGTTTATATCTCGGGTGCTATTACAGATAGCGCAATAAATCAAAGTGCATTGTCTGTAGAAGGCCCAGGCGAATGAATCTTGGCAGCGGGAACGACCTCGGACCACCAGGGGCCGAGAAAACCACCGTCTCATGGGGCCGGACACTCAGGGTCGGGGAAAAATCCAATATATATCTGGTGATATCTCGGGTGATATTACAGATAGCGCAATAAACCAAAGTGAATTATCTGCAGGAGGCCCTGGCGCATGGATCTGTGCAGCTGGAACGACCTCGCACCACCAGGGGCCGAGAAAACCACCGTCTCATGGGTCCGGACACTCAGGGTCAGGGGAAAATCCAATATATATCTGGTGATATCTCGGGTGCTATTACAGATAGCGCAATAAATCAAAGTGCATTGTCTGTAGGAGGCCCAGGCGAATGAATCTGGCCAGCAGGAACGACCTCCGACCACCAGGGGCCGAGAAAACCACCGTCTCATGGGGCCGGACACTCAGGGTCAGGGGAAAATCCAATATATATCTGGTGATATCTCGGGTGCTATTACAGATAGCCCAACAAATCAAAGTGCATTGTCTGTAGGAGGCCCTGCCGCATGAATCTGTGCAGCGGGAACGACCTCGGACCACCAGTGGCCGAGAAAATTACAGATATTCGGAATCCGTCACCCAAGGTCATGTAAAAATCCAGCAAATATCTGGTGATATCTCGGGTGCTATTAGAGATAGCGCAATAAACCAAAGTGCATTGTCTGTAGGAGGCCCAGGCGAATGAATCCGGGCAGCGGGAACGACGTCGGGCCACCAGGGGCCGAGAAAACCACCGTCTCATGGGGCCGGACACTCAGGGTCAGGGGAAAATCCAATATATATCTGGTGATATCTCGGGTGCTATTACAGATAGCCCAACAAATCAAAGTGCATTGTCTGTTGGAGGCCCTGCCGCATGAATCTGTGCAGCGGGAACGACCTCGGACCACCAGTGGCCGAGAAAACCACCGTCTTATGGGGCCGGACACTTAGGGTCGGGGAAAAATCCAATATATATCCGGTGATATCTCGGGTGCTATTACAGATAGCGCAATAAACCAAAGTGAATTATCTGCAGGAGGCCCTGGCGCATGAATCTGTGCAGCTGGAACGACCTCGCACCACCAGGTGCCGAGAAAACCACCGTCTCATGGGGCCGGACACTCAGGGTCGGGGAAAAATCCAATATATATCTGGTGATATCTCGGGTGCTATTAGAGATAGCGCAATAAATCAAAGTGTATTGTCTGTAGGAGGCACTGGCGAATGAATCTGTACAGCAGGAACGACCTCGGACCACCAGGGGTCGAGAAAATTACTGATATTCGGAATCCGTCACCCAAGGTCATGTAAAAATCCAGCATATATCTGGTGATATCTCGGGTGCTATTAGAGATAGCGCAATAAGCCAAAGGGAATTATCTGCAGGAGGCCCTGGCGCATGCATCTGTGCAGCGGGAACGACCTAGGACCACCAGGGGCCGAGAAAACCACCGTCTCATGGGGCCGGACACTCAGGGTCAGGGGAAAATCCAATATATATCTGGTGATATCTCGGGTGCTATTACAGAGAGCGCAATAAATCAAAGTGCTTTGTCTGTAGAAGGCCCTGGCGCATGAATCTGTGCAGCGGGAACGACCTCGGACCACTAGGGGCCGAGAAAACCACAGTCCCATGGGGCCGGACACTCAGGGTCAGGGGAAAATCCAGTATATATCTGGTGATATCTCGGGTGCTATTAGAGATAGCGCAATAAACCAAGTGAGTTATCTGCAGGAGTCCCTGGCGCCTGAATCTGGGAAGCGGGAGCGTCCTCGGACCACCAGGGGCCGAGGAAACCACCGTCTCATGGGGCCGGACACCCAGAGTCAGGGGAAAATCCAATATATATCTGGTGATATCTCGGGTGCTATTAGAGATAGCGCAATAAACCAAAGTGAATTATCTGCAGGAGGCCCTAGCGCATGAATCTGTGCAGCGGGAACGACCTCGGTCCACCAGGGGCCGAGAATACCACCGTCTCATGGGGCTGGACACTCAGGGTGAGGGATATATCCAATATATATCTGGTGATATCTCGGGTGCTGTTACAGATAGCGCAATAAATCAAAGTGCATTGTCTGTAGGAGGCCGTGGCGCATGAATCTGGGCGGCGGGAACGACCTCGGACCACCAGGGGCCGAGAAGACCACCGTCTCATGGGGCCGGCCACTCAGGGTCAGGGGAAAATCCAATATATATCTGGTGATATCTCGGGTGCTATTACAGAGAGCGCAATAAATCAAAGTGCTTTGTCTGTAGAAGGCCCTGGCGCATGAATCTGTGCAGCGGGAACGACCTCGGACCACTAGGGGCCGAGAAAACCACAGTCCCATGGGGCCGGCCACTCAGGGTCAGGGGAAAATCTAATATTTATCGGGTGATATCTCGGGTGCTAGTAGAGATAGCGCAATAAGCCAAAGAGAATTATCTGCAGGAGGCCCTGGTGCATGCATCTGTGCAGCGGGAACGACCTAGGACCACCAGGGGCCGAGAAAACCACCGTCTCATGGGGCCGGACACTCAGGGTCAGGGAAAAATCCAATATATATCTGGTGATATCTCGGGTGCTATTACAGATAGCGCAATAAATCAAAGTGCGTTGTCTGTAGGAGGCTCTGGCGCATGAATCTGTGCAGCGGGAACGAACTCGGACCACTAGGGGCCGAGAAAACCACAGTCTCATGGGGCCGGACACTCAGGGTCAGGGGAAAATCCAATATATATCTGGTGATATCTCGGGTGGTATTATTGATAGCTCAATAAACCAAGTGAGTTATCTGTAGGAGTCCCTGGCGCCTGAATCTGGGAAGCGGGAGCGTCCTCGGACCACCAGGGGCCGAGAAAACCACCGTCTCATGGGGCCGGACACCCAGAGTCAGGGGAAAATCCAATATATATCTGGTGATATCTCGGGTGCTATTAGAGATAGCGCAATAAACCAAAGTGAATTATCTGCAGGAGGCCCTAGCGCATGAATCTGTGCAGCGGGAACGACCTCGGTCCACCAGGGGCCGACAAAACCACCGTCTCATGGGGCTGGACACTCAGGGTGAGGGAAATATCCAATATATATCTGGTGATATCTCGGGTGCTGTTACAGATAGCGCAATAAATCAAAGTGCATTGTCTGTAGGAGGCCCAGGCGAATGAATCTGGGCAGCGGGAACGACCTCGGACCACCAGGGGCCGAGAAAACCACCGTCTCATGGGGCCGGACACTCAGGGTCGGGGAAAAATCCAATATATATCTGGTGATATCTCGGGTGATATTACAGATAGCCCAACAAATCAAAGTGCATTGTCTGTTGGAGGCCCTGCCGCATGAATCTGTGCAGCGGGAACGACCTCGGACCACCAGTGGCCGAGAAAATTACAGATATTCGGAATCCGTCACCCAAGGTCATGTAAAAATCCAGCAAATATCTGGTGATATCTCGGGAGCTATTAGAGATAGCGCAATAAACCAAAGTGCATTGTCTGTAGGAGGCCCAGGCGAATGAATCTGGCCAGCAGGAACGACCTCCGACCACCAGGGGCCGAGAAAACCACCGTCTCATGGGGCCGGACACTCAGGGTCAGGGGAAAATCCAATATATATCTGGTGATATCTCGGGTGCTATTACAGATAGCGCAATAAATCAAAGTGCATTGTCTGTAGGAGGCCCAGGCGAATGAATCTGGCCAGCAGGAACGACCTCCGACCACCAGGGGCCGAGAAAACCACCGTCTCATGGGGCCGGACACTCAGGGTCAGGGGAAAATCCAATATATATCTGGTGATATCTCGGGTGCTATTAGAGATAGCGCAATAAACCAAAGTGAATTATCTGCAGGAGGCCCTGGCGCATGCATCTGTGCAGCGGGAACGACCTCGGACCACCAGGGGCCAAGAAAACCACCGTCTCATGGCGCCGGACACTCAGGGTCAGGGAAAAATCCAATATATATCTGGTGATATCTCGGGTGCTATTAGAGATAGCGCACTAAATCAAAGTGCATTGTCTGTAGGAGGCCCTTGCGAATGAATCTGTGCCGCAGGGACGACCTCGGACCACCAGTGGCCGAGAAAATTACAGATATTCGGAATCCGTCACCCAAGGTCATGTAAAAATCCAGCAAATATCTGGTGATATCTCGGGTGCTATTAGAGATAGCGCAATAAACCAAAGTGCATTGTCTGTAGGAGGCCCTGGCGCATGAATCCGGGCAGCGGGAACGACGTCGGGCCACCAGGGGCCGAGAAAACCACCGTCTCATGGGTCCGGACACTCAGGGTCAGGGGAAAATCCAATATATATCTGGTGATATCTCGGGTGCTATAAGAGATACCGCAATAAACCAAAGTGCATTGTCTGTAGGAGGCCGAGGCGCATGAATATGGCCAGCGGGAACGACCTCGGACCACCAGGGGCCGAGAAAACCACCGTCTCATGGGTCCGGACAATCAGGGTCAGGGGAAAATCCAATATATATCTGGTGATATCTCGGGTGCTATTACAGATAGCGCAATAAATTAAAGTGCATTGTCTGTAGGAGGCCCAGGCGAATGAATCTGGCCAGCAGGAACGACCTCCGACCACCAGGGGCCGAGAAAACCACCGTCTCATGGGGCCGGACACTCAGGGTCAGGGGAAAATCCAATATATATCTGGTGATATCTCGGGTGCTATTACAGATAGCCCAACAAATCAAAGTGCATTGTCTGTTGGAGGCCCTGCCGCATGAATCTGTGCCGCAGGAACGACCTCGGACCACCAGTGGCCGAGAAAATTACAGATATTCGGAATCCGTCACCCAAGGTCATGTAAAAATCCAGCAAATATCTGGTGATATCTCGGGTGCTATTAGAGATAGCGCAATAAACCAAAGTGAATTATCTGCAGGAGGCCCTGACGCATGAATCTGTGCAGCGGGAACGACCTCGGACCACCGGGGGCCGAGAAGACCACCGTGTCATGGGGCCGGACACTCAGGGCCAGGGAAAAATCCAATATATATCTGGTGATATCTCGGGTGCTATTAGAGATGGCACAATAAACCAAAGTGAATTATCTGCAGGAGGCCCTGGCGCATGCATCTGTGCAGCGGGAACGACCTCGGACCACCAGGGGCCGAGAAAACCACCGTCTCATGGGGCCGGACACTCAGGGTCAGGGAAAAATCAAATATATATCTGGTGATATCTCGGGTGCTATTAGAGATATGCGCAATAAACCAAAGTGAATTATCTGCAGGAGGCCCTGGCGCATGAATCTGTGCAGCGGGAACGACCTCGGATCACCAGGGTCCGAGAAAACCACCGTCTTATGGGGCCGGACACTCAGGGTCGGGGAAAAATCCAATATATATCTGGTGATATCTCGGGTGCTATTACAGATAGCGCAATAAACCAAAGTGAATTATCTGCAGGAGGCCCTGGCGCATGAATCTGTGCAGCTGGAACGACCTCGCACCACCAGGTGCCGAGAAAACCACCGTCTCATGGGGCCGGACACTCAGGGTCAGGGGAAAATCCAATATATATCTGGTGATATCTCTGGTGCTATTACAGATAGCGCAATAAACCAAAGTGCATTGTCTGTAGGAGGCCCAGGCGAATGAATCTGTGCAGCGGGAACGACCTCGGACCACCAGGGGCCGAGAAAATTACAGATATTCGGAATCCGTCACCCAAGGTCATGTAAAAATCCAGCATATATCTGGTGATATCTCGGGTGCTATTACAGATAGCCTAATAACTCAAAGTGCATTATCTGTAGGAGGCCCTGGCGCATGAATCTGGGCAGCGGGAACGACCTCGGACCACCAGGGACCGAGAAAATCACCGTCTCATGGAGCCGGACACTCAGGGTCAGGGAAAAATCCAATATATATCTGGTGATATCTCGGGTGCTATTACAGATGGCGCAATAAATCTAAGTGCATTGTCTGTAGGAGGCCCAGGCGAATGAATCTGTGCAGCGGGAACGACCTCGGACCACCAGGGGCCGAGAAAACCATAGTCTCATGGGGCCGGACACTCAGGGTCAGGGGAAAATCCAATATATATCTGGTGATATCTCGGGTGCTATTACAGATAGCGCAATAAACCAAAGTGCATTGTCTGTAGGAGGCCCGTGCGAATGAATCTGTGCCGCAGGAACGACCTCGGACCACCAGTGGCCGAGAAAATTACAGATATTCGGAATCCGTCACCCAAGGTCATGTAAAAATCCAGCAAATATCTGGTGATATCTCGGGTGCTATTAGAGATAGCGCAATAAACCAAAGTGCATTGTCTGTAGGAGGCCCTGGCGCATGAATCCGGGCAGCGGGAACGACGTCGGGCCACCAGGGGCCGAGAAAACCACCGTCTCATGGGTCCGGACACTCAGGGTCAGGGGAAAATCCAATATATATCTGGTGATATCTCGGGTGCTATAAGAGATACCGCAATAAACCAAAGTGCATTGTCTGTAGGAGGCCGAGGCGCATGAATCTGGCCAGCGGGAACGACCTCGGACCACCAGGGGCCGAGAAAACCACCGTCTCATGGGTCCGGACACTCAGGGTCAGGGGAAAATCCAATATATATCTGGTGATATCTCGGGTGCTATTACAGATAGCGCAATAAATCAAAGTGCATTGTCTGTAGGAGGCCCAGGCGAATGAATCTGGCCAGCAGGAACGACCTCCGACCACCAGGGGCCGAGAAAACCACCGTCTCATGGGGCCGGACACTCAGGGTCAGGGGAAAATCCAATATATATCTGGTGATATCTCGGGTGCTATTACAGATAGCGCAATAAATCAAAGTGCATTGTCTGTAGGTGTCCCAGGCGAATGAATCTGGCCAGCAGGAACGACCTCCGACCACCAGGGGCCGAGAAAACCACCGTCTCATGGGGCCGGAAACTCAGGGTCAGGGGAAAATCCAATATATATCTGGTGATATCTCGGCTGCTATTACAGATAGCCCAACAAATCAAAGTGCATTGTCTGTAGGAGGCCCTGCCGCATGAATCTGTGCAGCGGGAACGACCTCGGACCACCAGGGGCCGGGAAAACCACAGTCTCATGGGGCCGGACACTCAGGGTCAGGGGAAAATTCAATATATATCTGGTGATATCTCTGGTGCTATCAGAGATAGCGCAATAAATCAAAGTGCATTGTCTGTAGGAGGCACTGGCGAATGAATCTGTGCCGCAGGAACGACCTCGGACCACCAGTGGCCGAGAAAATTACAGATATTCGGAATCCGTCACCCAAGGTCATGTAAAAATCCAGCAAATATCTGGTGATATCTCGGGTGCTATTAGAGATAGCGCAATAAACCAAAGTGCATTGTCTGTAGGAGGCCCTGGCGCATGAATCTGGGCAGCGGGAACGACCTAGGACCACCAGGGGCCAAGGAAACCACCGACTCACGGGGCCGGACACTCAGGGTCAGGGGAAAATCCAATATATATCTGGTGATATCTCGGGTGCTATTAGAGATAGCGCAATGAACCAAAGTGAATTATCTGCAGGAGGCGCTGGCGCATGCATCTGTGCAGCGGGAACGACCTCGGACCACCAGGGGCCAAAAAAACCACCGTCTCATGGCGGCGGACACTCAGGGTCAGGGAAAAATCCAATATATATCTGGTGATATCTCGGGTGCTATTAGAGATAGCGCACTAAATCAAAGTGCATTGTCTGTAGGAGGCCCTTGCGAATGAATCTGTGCCGCAGGAACGACCTCGGACCACCAGTGGCCGAGAAAATTACAGATATTCGGAATCCGTCACCGAAGGTCATGTAAAAATCCAGCAAATATCTGGTGATATCTCGGGTGCTATTAGAGATAGCGCAATAAACCAAAGTGCATTGTCTGTAGGAGGCCCTGACGCATGAATCCGGGCAGCGGGAACGACGTCGGGCCACCAGGGGCCGAGAAATCCACCGACTCACGGGGCCGGACACTCAGGGTCAGGGGAAAATCCAATATATATCTGGTGATATCTCGGGTGCTATAAGAGATACCGCAATAAACCAGAGTGCTTGTCTGT
Organism: Nomia melanderi; assembly: GCF_051020985.1. NCBI lineage: Eukaryota > Metazoa > Arthropoda > Insecta > Hymenoptera > Halictidae > Nomia > Nomia melanderi. The sequence goes on along the minus strand of NW_027475132.1, from coordinate 6,221,183 downwards.
AGGAGGCCGAGGCGCATGAATCTGGCCAGCGGGAACGACCTCGGACCACCAGGGGCCTAGAAAACCACCGTCTCATGGGTCCGGTCACTCAGGGTCAGGGGAAAATCCAATATATATCTGGTGATATCTCGGGTGCTATTACAGATAGCGCAATAAATCAAAGTGCATTGTCTGTAGGAGGCCCAGGCGAATGAATCTGGCCAGCAGGAACGACCTCCGGCCACCAGGGGCCGAGAAAACCACCGTCTCATGGGGCCGGACACTCAGGGTCAGGGGAAAATCCAATATATATCTGGTGATATCTCGGGTGCTATTACAGATAGCCCAACAAATCAAAGCGCATTGTCTGTAGGAGGCCCTGCCGCATGAATCTGTGCAGCGGGAACGACCACGGACCACCAGGGGCCGGGAAAACCACAGTCTCATGGGGCCGGACACTCAGGGTCAGGGGAAAATTCAATATATATCTGGTGATATCTCGCGTGCTATTAGAGATAGCGCAATAAATCAAAGTGCATTGTCTGTAGGAGGCACTGGCGAATGAATCTGTGCCGCAGGAACGACCTCGGACCACCAGTGGCCGAGAAAATTACAGATATTCGGAATCCGTCACTCATGGTCAGGGAAAAATCAAATATATATCTGGTGAAATCACGGGTGCTATTAGAGATAGCGCAATAAACCAAAGTGAATTATTTGCAGGAGGCCCTGGCGCATGCATCTGTGCAGCGGGAACGACCTCGGACCACCAGGGGACGAGAAAACCACCATCTCATGGGGCCGGTCACTCAGGGTCAGGGAAAAATCAAATATATATCTGGAGATATCTCGGGTGCTATTACAGATAGCGCAATAAATCAAAGTGCATTGTCTGTAGGAGGCCCTGGCGCATGAATCTGTGCAACGGGAACGACCTCGGACCACCAGGGACCGAGAAAACCACCGTCTCATGGGGCCGGATACTCAGGGTCAGTGAAAAATCCAATATATATGTGGTGATATCTCGGGTTCTATTACAGATAGCGCAATAAATCAAAGTGAATTATCTGCAGTAGGCCCTGGCGCATGAATCTGTGCAGCGGGAACGACCTCGGACCACCAGGGGCCGAGAAAACGACAGTCTCATGGGGCCGGACACTCAGGGTCAGGGGAAAATCCAATATAGATCTGGTGATATCTCGGGTGCTATTACAGATAGCGCAATAAATCAAAGTGCATTACCTGTAGGAGGCCCTGGCGCATGAATCTGTGCAGCGGGAACGACCTCGGACCACCAGGGGCCGAGAAAACTACCGTCTCATGGGGCCGGCCACTCAGGGTCAGGGGAAAATCCAATATATATCTGGTGATATCTCGGGTGCTATTACAGATAGCGCAATAAATCAAAGTGCATTACCTGTAGGAGGCCCTGGCGCATGAATCTGTGCAGCGGGACCGTCCTGGGACCTCCAGGGGCCGAGACAACGACCGTCTCATGGGGCCGGACACTCAGGGTCAGGGTAAAATCCAATATATATCTGGTGATATCTCGGGTGCTATTACAGATAGCGCAATAAATCAAAGTGCATTGTCTGTAGGAGGTCCTGGCGCATGAATCTGTGCAGCGGGAACGACCTCGGACCACCAGGGGCCGAGAAAAGCACAGTCTCATGGGGCCGGACACTCAGGGTCAGGGTAAAATCCAATATATATCTGGTGATATCTCGGGTGCTATTAGAGATAGCGCAATAAACCAAAGTGAATTATCTGCAGGAGGCCCTGGCGCATGATTCTGTGCAGCGGGAACGACCTCGGACCACCAGGGGCCGAAAAAACCACAGTCTCATTGGGCCGGTCACTCAGGGTCTGGGGAAAATCCAATATATATCTGGTGATATCTCGAGTGCTATTAGAGATAGCGCAATAAACCAAAGTGCATTGTCTGTAGGAGGCCCTGGCGCATGAATCTGTGCAGCGGGAACGACATCGGGGACACCAGGAACCGAGAAAACCACCGTCTCATGGGGCCGGATACTCAGGGTCAGTGAAAAATCCAATATATATGTGGTGATATCTCGGGTGCTATTACAGATAGCGCAATAAATCAAAGTGAATTATCTGCAGTAGGCCCTGGCGCATGAATCCGTGCAGCGGGAACGACCTCGGACCACCAGGGGCCGAGAAAACCACAGTCTCATGGGGCCGGATACTCAGGGTCAGGGGAAAATCCAATATAGATCTGGTGATATCTCGGGTGCTATTACAGATAGCGCAATAAATCAAAGTGCATTACCTGTAGGAGGCCCTGGCGCATGAATCTGTGCAGCGGGAACGTCCTCGGACCTCCAGGGGCCGAGACAACGACCGTCTCATGGGGCCGGACACTCAGGGTCAGGGTAAAATCCAATATATCTGGTGATATCTCGGGTGCTATTACAGATAGCGCAATCAATCAAAGTGCATTGTCTGTAGGAGGCCCTGGCGCATGAATCTGTGCAGCGGGTATGACCTCGGACCACCAGGGGCCGAGAAAACGACCGCCTCATGGGGCCGGACACTCAGGGTCAGTGAAAAATCCAATATATATCTGGTGATATCTCGGCTGCTATTACAGATAGCGCAATAAATCAAAGTGCATTACCTGTAGGAGGCCCTGGCGCATGAATCTCTGCAGCGGAAACGTCCTCGGTCCTCCAGGGGCCGAGACAAAGACCGTCTCATGGGGCCGGACACTCAGGGTCAGGAGAAAATCGAATATATATCTGGTGATATCTCGGGTGCTATTAGAGATAGCGCAATAAACCAAAGTGAGTTATCTGCAGGAGGCCCTGGCGCATGAATCTGTGTAACGGGAACGACCTCGGACCAGCGGGGGCCGAGAAAACCACAGTCTCATGGGGCCGGACACTCAGGGTCAGGGGAAAATCCAATATATATCTGGTGATATCTCGGGTGCTATTAGAGATAGCGCAATAAACCAAAGTGAATTATCTGAAGGAGGCCCTGGCGCATGAATCTGTGCAGCGGGAACGACCTCGGACCACCAGGGTCCGAGAAAACGACCGTCTCATGGGGCTGGACACTCAGGGTCTGTGAAAAATCCAATATATATCTGCTGATATCTCGGGGGCTATTACAGAGTGCGCAATAAATCAAAGTGCATTGTCTGTAGGAGGCCCTGGCGCATGAATCTGTGCAGCGGGAACGACCTCGGACCACCAGGGTCCGAGAAAACAACCGTCTCATGGGGCCGGACACTCAGCGTCAGTGAAAAATCCAATATATATCTGCTGATATCTCGGGTGCAATTACCGATAGCGCAATAAATCAAAGTGCATTGTCTGTAGAAGGCCCTGGCGCATGAATCTGTGCAGCGGGAACGACCTCGGACGACCAGGGGCCGAAAAAACCACAGTCTCATGGGGCCGGTCACTCAGGGTCAGGGTAAAATCCAATATATATCTGGAGATATCTCGGGTGCTATTACAGATAGCGCAATAAATCAAAGTGCATTGTCTGTAGGAGGCCCTGGCGCATGAATCTGTGCAACGGGAACGACCTCGGACCACCAGGGACCGAGAAAACCACCGTCTCATGGGGCCGGATACTCAGGGTCAGTGAAAAATCCAATATATATGTGGTGATATCTCGGGTGCTATTACAGATAGCGCAATAAATCAAAGTGAATTATCTGCAGTAGGCCCTGGCGCATGAATCTGTGCAGCGGGAACGACCTCGGACCACCAGGGGCCGAGAAAACGACAGTCTCATGGGGCCGGACACTCAGGGTCAGGGGAAAATCCAATATAGATCTGGTGATATCTCGGGTGCTATTACAGATAGCGCAATAAATCAAAGTGCATTACCTGTAGGAGGCCCTGGCGCATGAATCTGTGCAGCGGGAACGACCTCGGACCACCAGGGGCCGAGAAAACTACCGTCTCATAGGGCCGGCCACTCAGGGTCAGGGGAAAATCCAATATATATCTGGTGATATCTCGGGTGCTATTACAGATAGCGCAATAAATCAAAGTGCATTACCTGTAGGAGGCCCTGGCGCATGAATCTGTGCAGCGGGACCGTCCTGGGACCTCCAGGGGCCGAGACAACGACCGTCTCATGGGGCCGGACACTCAGGGTCAGGGTAAAATCCAATATATATCTGGTGATATCTCGGGTGCTATTAGAGATAGCGCAATAAACCAAAGTGAATTATCTGCAGGAGGCCCTGGCGCATGATTCTGTGCAGCGGGAACGACCTCGGACCACCACGGGCCGAAAAAACCACAGTCTCATTGGGCCGGTCACTCAGGGTCTGGGGAAAATACAATATATATCTGGTGATATCTCGGGTGCTATTACAGATAGCGCAATAAATCAAAGTGCATTGTCTGTAGGAGGCCCTGGCGCATGAATCTGTGCAACGGGAACGACCTCGGACCACCAGGGGCCGAGAAAACCACAGTCTCATGGGGCCGGACACTCAGGGTCAGGGGAAAATCCAATATATATCTGGTGATATCTCGGGTGCTATTAGAGATAGCGCAATAAACCAAAGTGCATTGTCTGTAGGAGGCCCTGGCGCATGAATCTGTGCAGCGGGAACGACATCGGGGACACCAGGAACCGAGAAAACCACCGTCTCATGGGGCCGGATACTCAGGGTCAGTGAAAAATCCAATATATATGTGGTGATATCTCGGGTGCTATTACAGATAGCGCAATAAATCAAAGTGAATTATCTGCAGTAGGCCCTGGCGCTTGAATCCGTGCAGCGGGAGCGACCTCGGACCACCAGGGGCCGAGAAAACCACAGTCTCATGGGGCCGGATACTCAGGGTCAGGGGAAAATCCAATATAGATCTGGTGATATCTCGGGTGCTATTACAGATAGCGCAATAAACCAAAGTGAATTATCTGCAGGAGGCCCTGACGCATGAATCTGTGCAACGGGAACGACCTCGGACCACCAGGGGCCGAGAAAACCACAGTCTCATGGGGCCGGACACTCAGGGTCAGGGGAAAATCCAATATAGATCTGGTGATATCTCGGGTGCTATTACAGATAGCGCAATAAATCAAAGTGCATTACCTGTAGGAGGCCCTGGCGCATGAATCTGTGCAGCGGGAACGTCCTCGGACCTCCAGGGGCCGAGACAACGACCGTCTCATGGGGCCGGACACTCAGGGTCAGGGTAAAATCCAATATATATCTGGTGATATCTCGGGTGCTATTACAGATAGCGCAATCAATCAAAGTGCATTGTCTGTAGGAGGCCCTGGCGCATGAATCTGTGCAGCGGGTATGACCTCGGACCACCAGGGGCCGAGAAAACGACCGCCTCATGGGGCCGGACACTCAGGGTCAGTGAAAAATCCAATATATATCTGGTGATATCTCGGCTGCTATTACAGATAGCGCAATAAATCAAAGTGCATTACCTGTAGGAGGCCCTGGCGCATGAATCTGTGCAACGGGAACGACCTCGGACCAGCGGGGGCCGAGAAAACCACAGTCTCATGGGGCCGGACACTCAGGGTCAGGGGAAAATCCAATATATATCTGGTGATATCTCGGGTGCTATTAGAGATAGCGCAATAAACCAAAGTGCATTGTCTGTAGGAGGCCCTGGCGCATGAATCTGTGCAGCGGGAACGACATCGGGGACACCAGGAACCGAGAAAACCACCGTCTCATGGGGCCGGATACTCAGGGTCAGTGAAAAATCCAATATATATGTGGTGATATCTCGGGTGCTATTACAGATAGCGCAATAAATCAAAGTGAATTATCTGCAGTAGGCCCTGGCGCTTGAATCCGTGCAGCGGGAGCGACCTCGGACCACCAGGGGCCGAGAAAACCACAGTCTCATGGGGCCGGATACTCAGGGTCAGGGGAAAATCCAATATAGATCTGGTGATATCTCGGGTGCTATTACAGATAGCGCAATAAACCAAAGTGAATTATCTGCAGGAGGCCCTGACGCATGAATCTGTGCAACGGGAACGACCTCGGACCACCAGGGGCCGAGAAAACCACAGTCTCATGGGGCCGGACACTCAGGGTCAGGGGAAAATCCAATATAGATCTGGTGATATCTCGGGTGCTATTACAGATAGCGCAATAAATCAAAGTGCATTACCTGTAGGAGGCCCTGGCGCATGAATCTGTGCAGCGGGAACGTCCTCGGACCTCCAGGGGCCGAGACAACGACCGTCTCATGGGGCCGGACACTCAGGGTCAGGGTAAAATCCAATATATATCTGGTGATATCTCGGGTGCTATTACAGATAGCGCAATCAATCAAAGTGCATTGTCTGTAGGAGGCCCTGGCGCATGAATCTGTGCAGCGGGTATGACCTCGGACCACCAGGGGCCGAGAAAACGACCGCCTCATGGGGCCGGACACTCAGGGTCAGTGAAAAATCCAATATATATCTGGTGATATCTCGGCTGCTATTACAGATAGCGCAATAAATCAAAGTGCATTACCTGTAGGAGGCCCTGGCGCATGAATCTCTGCAGCGGAAACGTCCTCGGACCTCCAGGGGCCGAGACAAAGACCGTCTCATGGGGCCGGACACTCAGGGTCAGGAGAAAATCGAATATATATCTGGTGATATCTCGGGTGCTATTAGAGATAGCGCAATAAACCAAAGTGAATTATCTGCAGGAGGCCCTGGCGCATGAATCTGTGCAACGGGAACGACCTCGGACCAGCGGGGGCCGAGAAAACCACAGTCTCATGGGGCCGGACACTCAGGGTCAGGGGAAAATCCAATATATATCTGGTGATATCTCGGGTGCTATTAGAGATAGCACAATAAACCAAAGTGAATTATCTGAAGGAGGCCCTGGCGCATGAATCTGTGCAGCGGGAACGACCTCGGACCACCAGGGTCCGAGAAAACGACCGTCTCATGGGGCCGGACACTCAGGGTCTGTGAAAAATCCAATATATATCTGCTGATATCTCGGGTGCTATTACAGAGTGCGCAATAAATCAAAGTGCATTGTCTGTAGGAGGCCCTGGCGCATGAATCTGTGCAGCGGGAACGACCTCGGACCACCAGGGTCCGAGAAAACGACTGTCTCATGGGGCCGGACACTCAGCGTCAGTGAAAAATCCAATATATATCTGCTGATATCTCGGGTGCAATTACAGATAGCGCAATAAATCAAAGTGCATTGTCTGTAGGAGGCCCTGGCGCATGAATCTGTGCAGCGGGAACGACCTCGGACGACCAGGGGCCGAAAAAACCACAGTCTCATGGGGCCGGTCACTCAGGGTCAGGGGAAAATCCAATATATATCTGGAGATATCTCGGGTGCTATTACAGATAGCGCAATAAATCAAAGTGCATTGTCTGTAGGAGGCCCTGGCGCATGAATCTGTGCAACGGGAACGACCTCGGACCACCAGGGACCGAGAAAACCACCGTCTCATGGGGCCGGATACTCAGGGTCAGTGAAAAATCCAATATATATGTGGTGATATCTCGGGTGCTATTACAGATAGCGCAATAAATCAAAGTGAATTATCTGCAGTAGGCCCTGGCGCATGAATCTGTGCAGCGGGAACGACCTCGGACCACCAGGGGCCGAGGAAACCACAGTCTCATGGGGCCGGACACTCAGGGTCAGGGGAAAATCCAATATAGATCTGGTGATATCTCGGGTGCTATTACAGATAGCGCAATAAATCAAAGTGCATTACCTGTAGGAGGCCCTGGCGCATGAATCTGTGCAGCGGGAACGACCTCGGACCACCAGGGGCCGAGAAAACTACCGTCTCATGGGGCCGGCCACTCAGGGTCAGGGGAAAATCCAATATATATCTGGTGATATCTCGGGTGCTATTACTGATAGCGCAATAAATCAAAGTGCATTGTCTGTAGGAGGCCCTGGAGCGTGAATCTGTACAGCGGGATCGACCTAGGACCACCAGGGGACGAGAAAACCACCGTCTCATGGGGGCGGACACTCAGGGTCGGGGAAAAATCCCATATACATCTGGTGATATCTCGGGTGCTATTAGGGATAGCGAAATAAATCAAAGTTCATTGTCTGCAGGAGGCCCTGGCGCATGAATCTGTGCAGCGGGATCGACCTCGGACCACCAGGGGCCGAGAAAATCACCGTCCCATGGGGCCGGGCACTCAATGTCAGGGGAGAATCCAATAAATATATGGTGATATCTCGGGTGCTATTACAGATAGCGCAATAAATCAAAGTGCATTGTCTGTAGGACTCCCTGGCGCATGAATCTGTGCAGCGGGATCGACCTCGGACCACCAGGGGCCGAGAAAACCACAGTCTCATGGGGCCGGACACTCAGGGTCAGGGGAAAATCCAATATAGATCTGGTGATATCTCGGGTGCTATTACAGATAGCGCAATAAACCAAAGTGAATTATCTGCAGGAGGCCCTGGCGCATGAATCTGTGCAACGGAAACGACCTCGGACCACCAGGGGCCGAGAACACCACAGTCTCATGGGGCCGGACACACAGGGTCAGGAGAAAATCCTATATAGATCTGGTGATATCTCGGGTGCTATTACAGGTAGCGCAATAAATCAAAGTGCATTACCTGTAGGAGGCCCTGGCGCATGAATCTCTGCAGCGGAAACGTCCTCGGACCTCCAGGGGCCGAGACAAAGACCGTCTCATGGGGCCGGACACTCAGGGTCAGGGGAAAATCGAATATATATCTGGTGATATCTCGGGTGCTATTAGAGATAGCGCAATAAACCAAAGTGAATTATCTGCAGGAGGCCCTGGCGGATGAATCTGTGCAACGGGAACGACCTCGGACCAGCAGGGGCCGAGAAAACCACAGTCTCATGGGGCCGGACACTCAGGGTCAGGGGAAAATCCAATATATATCTGGTGATATCTCGGGTGCTATTAGAGATAGCGCTATAAATCAAAGTGCATTGTCTGCAGGAAGCCCTGATGCATGATTCTGTGCAGCGGGAACGACCTCGGACCACCAGGGGCCGAGATTATCACCGTCTCATGGGGCCGGACTGTCAGGGTCGGGGAAAAATCCATTATATATCTGGTGATATCTCGGGTGCTATTAGAGATAGCGCAATAAATCAAAGTGCATTGTCTGTAGGAGGCACTGGCGTATGAATCTGTGCAGAGGGATCGACCTCGGACTACCAGGGGCCGAGAAAATTACAGATATTCGGAATCCGTCACACACGGTCATGTAAAAATCCAGCATATATCTGGTGATATCTCGGGTGCTATTACAGATAGCGCAATAAACCAAAGTGCTTTGTCTGCAGGAGGCCCTAGCGCTTGAATCTGTGCAGCGGGGTCGACCTCGGAAAACCAGGGGTCGAGAAAACCACCGAAACATGGGGCCGGGCGCTCAGGGTCAGGGAAAAATCCAATATATATCTGGTCATATCTCGGGTGCTATTACAGATAGCGCAATAAATCAAAGTGCATTGTCTGTAGGAGGCACTGGCGCATGAATCTGTGTAGCGGGAACGACCTCGGACCACCAGGGGCCGAGAAAACCACCGTCTCATAGGGCCGGGCACTCAATGTCAGCGGAGAATCATATATGTATATGGTGATATCTCGGGTGTTATTACAGATAGCGCAATAAATCAAAGTGCATTGTCTGTAGGAGTCCCTGGCGCATGAATCTGTGCAGTGGGATCGACCTCGGACCACCAGGGGCCGAGAAAATCACCGTCTCATGGGTCCGGACACTCAGGGTCAGGGGAAAATCCAATATATATCTGGTGATATCTCGGGTGCTATTACAGATAGCGCAATAAATCAAAGTGCATTGTCTGTAGGAGGCCCAGGCGAATGAATCTGGCCAGCAGGAACGACCTCCGACCACCAGGGGCCGAGAAAACCACCGTCTCATGGGGCCGGACACTCAGGGTCAGGGGAAAATCCAATATATATCTGGTGATATCTCGGGTGCTATTACAGATAGCGCAATAAATCAAAGTGCATTGTCTGTAGGTGTCCCAGGCGAATGAATCTGGCCAGCAGGAACGACCTCCGACCACCAGGGGCCGAGAAAACCACCGTCTCATGGGGCCGGAAACTCAGGGTCAGGGGAAAATCCAATATATATCTGGTGATATCTCGGCTGCTATTACAGATAGCCCAACAAATCAAAGTGCATTGTCTGTAGGAGGCCCTGCCGCATGAATCTGTGCAGCGGGAACGACCTCGGACCACCAGGGGCCGGGAAAACCACAGTCTCATGGGGCCGGACACTCAGGGTCAGGGGAAAATTCAATATATATCTGGTGATATCTCTGGTGCTATCAGAGATAGCGCAATAAATCAAAGTGCATTGTCTGTAGGAGGCCCAGGCGAATGAATCTGTGCAGCGGGAACGACCTCGGACCACCAGGGGCCGAGAAAATTACAGATATTCGGAATCCGTCACCCAAGGTCATGTAAAAATCCAGCATATATCTGGTGATATCTCGGGTGCTATTACAGATAGCCTAATAACCCAAAGTGCATTATCTGTAGGAGGCCCTGGCGCATGAATCTGGGCAGCGGGAACGACCTCGGACCACCAGGGACCGAGAAAATCACCGTCTCATGGAGCCGGACACTCAGGGTCAGGGAAAAATCCAATATATATCTGGTGATATCTCGGGTGCTATTACAGATGGCGCAATAAATCTAAGTGCATTGTCTGTAGGAGGCCCAGGCGAATGAATCTTTGCAGCGGGAACGACCTCGGACCACCAGGGGCCGAGAAAACCACAGTCTCATGGGGCCGGACACTCCGGGTCAGGGGAAAATCCAATATATATCTGGTGATATCTCGGGTGCTATTACAGATAGCGCAATAAACCAAAGTGCATTGTCTGTAGGAGGCCCGTGCGAATGAATCTGTGCCGCAGGAACGACCTCGGACCACCAGTGGCCGAGAAAATTACAGATATTCGGAATCCGTCACCCAAGGTCATGTAAAAATCCAGCAAATATCTGGTGATATCTCGGGTGCTATTAGAGATAGCGCAATAAACCAAAGTGCATTGTCTGTAGGAGGCCCTGGCGCATGAATCTGGGCAGCGGGAACGACCTAGGACCACCAGGGGCCAAGGAAACCACCGACTCACGGGGCCGGACACTCAGGGTCAGGGGAAAATCCAATATATATCTGGTGATATCTCGGGTGCTATTAGAGATAGCGCAATGAACCAAAGTGAATTATCTGCAGGAGGCGCTGGCGCATGCATCTGTGCAGCGGGAACGACCTCGGACCACCAGGGGCCAAAAAAACCACCGTCTCATGGCGGCGGACACTCAGGGTCAGGGAAAAATCCAATATATATCTGGTGATATCTCGGGTGCTATTAGAGATAGCGCACTAAATCAAAGTGCATTGTCTGTAGGAGGCCCTTGCGAATGAATCTGTGCCGCAGGAACGACCTCGGACCACCAGTGGCCGAGAAAATTACAGATATTCGGAATCCGTCACCGAAGGTCATGTAAAAATCCAGCAAATATCTGGTGATATCTCGGGTGCTATTAGAGATAGCGCAATAAACCAAAGTGCATTGTCTGTAGGAGGCCCTGACGCATGAATCCGGGCAGCGGGAACGACGTCGGGCCACCAGGGGCCGAGAAAACCACCGACTCACGGGGCCGGACACTCAGGGTCAGGGGAAAATCCAATATATATCTGGTGATATCTCGGGTGCTATAAGAGATACCGCAATAAACCAGAGTGCTTGTCTGTAGGAGGCCGAGGCGCATGAATCTGGCCAGCGGGAACGACCTCGGACCACCAGGGGCCTAGAAAACCACCGTCTCATGGCTCCGGTCACTCAGGGTCAGGGGAAAATCCAATATATATCTGGTGATATCTCGGGTGCTATTACAGATAGCGCAATAAAGCAAAGTGCATTGTCTGTAGGAGGCCCAGGCGAATGAATCTGGCCAGCAGGAACGACCTCCGGCCACCAGGGGCCGAGAAAACCACCGTCTCATGGGGCCGGACACTCAGGGTCAGGGGAAAATCCAATATATATCTGGTGATATCTCGGGTGCTATTACAGATAGCCCAACAAATCAAAGCGCATTGTCTGTAGGAGGCCCTGCCGCATGAATCTGTGCAGCGGGAACGACCACGGACCACCAGGGGCCGGGAAAACCACAGTCTCATGGGGCCGGACACTCAGGGTCAGGGGAAAATTCAATATATATCTGGTGATATCTCGCGTGCTATTAGAGATAGCGCAATAAATCAAAGTGCATTGTCTGTAGGAGGCACTGGCGAATGAATCTGTGCCGCAGGAACGACCTCGGACCACCAGTGGCCGAGAAAATTACAGATATTCGGAATCCGTCACCCAAGGTCATGTAAAAATCCAGCATATATCTGGTGATATCTCGGGTGCTATTACAGATAGCGCAATAAACCAAAGTGCATTGTCTGTAGGAGGCCCTGGCGCATGCATCTGTGCAGCGGGAACGACCTCGGACCACCAGGAGCCAAGAAAACCACCGTCTCATGGCGCCGGTCACTCATGGTCAGGGAAAAATCAAATATATATCTGGTGAAATCACGGGTGCTATTAGAGATAGCGCAATAAACCAAAGTGAATTATTTGCAGGAGGCCCTGGCGCATGCATCTGTGCAGCGGGAACGACCTCGGACCACCAGGGGACGAGAAAACCACCATCTCATGGGGCCGGACACTCAGGGTCAGGGAAAAATCAAATATATATCTGGTGATATCTCGGGTGCTATTAGAGATAGCGCAATAAATCAAAGTGCATTGTCTGTAGGAGGCACTGGCGTATGAATCTGTGCAGCAGGAACTACCTCGGACCACCAGGGGCCGAGCAAATCACAGATATTCGGAATCCGTCACCCAAGATCATGTAAAAATCCAGCATATATCTTTTGATATCTCGGGTGCTATTACAGATCGCGCAATAAGCCAAAGTGAATTGCCTGCGGGAAGCCTTGGCGCATGAATCTGTTCAGCCGGATCGACCTCGGACCACGAGGGACCGAGAAAACCATCGCCACATGGGGCCGGACACTCAGGGTCTGTGAAAAATCCAATATATATCTGCTGATATCTCGGGTGCTATTACAGAGTGCGCAATAAATCAAAGTGCATTGTCTGTAGGAGGCCCTGGCGCATGAATCTGTGCAGCGGGAACGACCTCGGACCACCAGGGTCCGAGAAAACGACCGTCTCATGGGGCCGGACACTCAGCGTCAGTGAAAAATCCAATATATATCTGGTGATATCTCGGGTGCAATTACAGATAGCGCAATAAATCAAAGTGCATTGTCTGTAGGAGGCCCTGGCGCATGAATCTGTGCAGCGGGAACGACCTCGGACGACCAGGGGCCGAAAAAACCACAGTCTCATGGGGCCGGTCACTCAGGGTCAGGGTAAAATCCAATATATATCTGGAGATATCTCGGGTGCTATTACAGATAGCGCAATAAATCAAAGTGCATTGTCTGTAGGAGGCCCTGGCGCATGAATCTGTGCAACGGGAACGACCTCGGACCACCAGGGACCGAGAAAACCACCGTCTCATGGGGCCGGATACTCAGGGTCAGTGAAAAATCCAATATATATGTGGTGATATCTCGGGTGCTATTACAGATAGCGCAATAAATCAAAGTGAATTATCTGCAGTAGGCCCTGGCGCATGAATCTGTGCAGCGGGAACGACCTCGGACCACCAGGGGCCGAGAAAACTACCGTCTCATGGGGCCGGCCACTCAGGGTCAGGGGAAAATCCAATATATATCTGGTGATATCTCGGGTGCTATTACAGATAGCGCAATAAATCAAAGTGCATTACCTGTAGGAGGCCCTGGCGCATGAATCTGTGCAGCGGGACCGTCCTGGGACCTCCAGGGGCCGAGACAACGACCGTCTCATGGGGCCGGACACTCAGGGTCAGGGTAAAATCCAATATATATCTGGTGATATCTCGGGTGCTATTACAGATAGCGCAATAAATCAAAGTGCATTGTCTGTAGGAGGTCCTGGCGCATGAATCTGTGCAGCGGGAACGACCTCGGACCACCAGGGGCCGAGAAAAGCACAGTCTCATGGGGCCGGACACTCAGGGTCAGGGTAAAATCCAATATATATCTGGTGATATCTCGGGTGCTATTAGAGATAGCGCAATAAACCAAAGTGAATTATCTGCAGGAGGCCCTGGCGCATGATTCTGTGCAGCGGGAACGACATCGGACCACCAGGGGCCGAAAAAACCACAGTCTCATTGGGCCGGTCACTCAGGGTCTGGGGAAAATCCAATATATATCTGGTGATATCTCGGGTGCTATTACAGATAGCGCAATAAATCAAAGTGCATTGTCTGTAGGAGGCCCTGGCGCATGAATCTGTGCAACGGGAACGACCTCGGACCACCAGGGGCCGAGAAAACCACAGTCTCATGGGGCCGGACACTCAGGGTCAGGGGAAAATCCAATATATATCTGGTGATATCTCGAGTGCTATTAGAGATAGCGCAATAAACCAAAGTGCATTGTCTGTAGGAGGCCCTGGCGCATGAATCTGTGCAGCGGGAACGACATCGGGGACACCAGGAACCGAGAAAACCACCGTCTCATGGGGCCGGATACTCAGGGTCAGTGAAAAATCCAATATATATGTGGTGATATCTCGGGTGCTATTACAGATAGCGCAATAAATCAAAGTGAATTATCTGCAGTAGGCCCTGGCGCATGAATCTGTGCAGCGGGAACGACCTCGGACCACCAGGGGCCGAGAAAACCACAGTCTCATGGGGCCGGACACTCAGGGTCAGGGGAAAATCCAATATAGATCTGGTGATATCTCGGGTGCTATTACAGATAGCGCAATAAATCAAAGTGCATTACCTGTAGGAGGCCCTGGCGCATGAATCTGTGCAGCGGGAACGACCTCGGACCACCAGGGGCCGAGAAAACTACCGTCTCATGGGGCCGGCCACTCAGGGTCAGGGGAAAATCCAATATATATCTGGTGATATCTCGGGTGCTATTACTGATAGCGCAATAAATCAAAGTGCATTGTCTGTAGGAGGCCCTGGAGCGTGAATCTGTACAGCGGGATCGACCTAGGACCACCAGGGGACGAGAAAACCACCGTCTCATGGGGCCGGATACTCAGGGTCAGGGGAAAATCCAATATAGATCTGGTGATATCTCGGGTGCTATTACAGATAGCGCAATAAACCAAAGTGAATTATCTGCAGGAGGCCCTGACGCATGAATCTGTGCAACGGGAACGACCTCGGACCACCAGGGGCCGAGAAAACCACAGTCTCATGGGGCCGGACACTCAGGGTCAGGGGAAAATCCAATATAGATCTGGTGATATCTCGGGTGCTATTACAGATAGCGCAATAAATCAAAGTGCATTACCTGTAGGAGGCCCTGGCGCATGAATCTGTGCAGCGGGAACGTCCTCGGACCTCCAGGGGCCGAGACAACGACCGTCTCATGGGGCCGGACACTCAGGGTCAGGGTAAAATCCAATATATATCTGGTGATATCTCGGGTGCTATTACAGATAGCGCAATCAATCAAAGTGCATTGTCTGTAGGAGGCCCTGGCGCATGAATCTGTGCAGCGGGTATGACCTCGGACCACCAGGGGCCGAGAAAACGACCGCCTCATGGGGCCGGACACTCAGGGTCAGTGAAAAATCCAATATATATCTGGTGATATCTCGGCTGCTATTACAGATAGCGCAATAAATCAAAGTGCATTACCTGTAGGAGGCCCTGGCGCATGAATCTCTGCAGCGGAAACGTCCTCGGACCTCCAGGGGCCGAGACAAAGACCGTCTCATGGGGCCGGACACTCAGGGTCAGGAGAAAATCGAATATATATCTGGTGATATCTCGGGTGCTATTAGAGATAGCGCAATAAACCAAAGTGAATTATCTGCAGGAGGCCCTGGCGCATGAATCTGTGCAACGGGAACGACCTCGGACCAGCGGGGGCCGAGAAAACCACAGTCTCATAGGGCCGGACACTCAGGGTCAGGGGAAAATCCAATATATATCTGGTGATATCTCGGGTGCTATTAGAGATAGCGCAATAAACCAAAGTGAATTATCTGAAGGAGGCCCTGGCGCATGAATCTGTGCAGCGGGAACGACCTCGGACCACCAGGGTCCGAGAAAACGACTGTCTCATGGGGCCGGACACTCAGCGTCAGTGAAAAATCCAATATATATCTGCTGATATCTCGGGTGCAATTACAGATAGCGCAATAAATCAAAGTGCATTGTCTGTAGGAGGCCCTGGCGCATGAATCTGTGCAGCGGGAACGACCTCGGACGACCAGGGGCCGAAAAAACCACAGTCTCATGGGGCCGGTCACTCAGGGTCAGGGGAAAATCCAATATATATCTGGAGATATCTCGGGTGCTATTACAGATAGCGCAATAAATCAAAGTGCATTGTCTGTAGGAGGCCCTGGCGCATGAATCTGTGCAACGGGAACGACCTCGGACCACCAGGGACCGAGAAAACCACCGTCTCATGGGGCCGGATACTCAGGGTCAGTGAAAAATCCAATATATATGTGGTGATATCTCGGGTGCTATTACAGATAGCGCAATAAATCAAAGTGAATTATCTGCAGTAGGCCCTGGCGCATGAATCTGTGCAGCGGGAACGACCTCGGACCACCAGGGGCCGAGAAAACCACAGTCTCATGGGGCCGGACACTCAGGGTCAGGGGAAAATCCAATATAGATCTGGTGATATCTCGGGTGCTATTACAGATAGCGCAATAAATCAAAGTGCATTACCTGTAGGAGGCCCTGGCGCATGAATCTGTGCAGCGGGAACGACCTCGGACCACCAGGGGCCGAGAAAACTACCGTCTCATGGGGCCGGCCACTCAGGGTCAGGGGAAAATCCAATATATATCTGGTGATATCTCGGGTGCTATTACTGATAGCGCAATAAATCAAAGTGCATTGTCTGTAGGAGGCCCTGGAGCGTGAATCTGTACAGCGGGATCGACCTAGGACCACCAGGGGACGAGAAAACCACCGTCTCATGGGGGCGGACACTCAGGGTCGGGGAAAAATCCCATATACATCTGGTGATATCTCGGGTGCTATTAGGGATAGCGAAATAAATCAAAGTTCATTGTCTGCAGGAGGCCCTGGCGCATGAATCTGTGCAGCGGGATCGACCTCGGACCACCAGGGGCCGAGAAAATCACCGTCTCATGGGGCCGGGCACTCAATGTCAGGGGAGAATCCAATATATATATGGTGATATCTCGGGTGCTATTACAGATAGCGCAATAAATCAAAGTGCATTGTCTGTAGGACTCCCTGGCGCATAAATCTGTGCAGCGGGATCGACCTCGGACCACCAGGGGCCGAGAAAACCACAGTCTCATGGGGCCGGACACTCAGGGTCAGGGGAAAATCCAATATAGATCTGGTGATATCTCGGGTGCTATTACAGATAGCGCAATAAACCAAAGTGAATTATCTGCAGGAGGCCCTGGCGCATGAATCTGTGCAACGGAAACGACCTCGGACCACCAGGGGCCGAGAACACCACAGTCTCATGGGGCCGGACACACAGGGTCAGGAGAAAATCCTATATAGATCTGGTGATATCTCGGGTGCTATTACAGGTAGCGCAATAAATCAAAGTGCATTACCTGTAGGAGGCCCTGGCGCATGAATCTGTGCAGCGGGACCGTCCTGGGACCTCCAGGGGCCGAGACAACGACCGTCTCATGGGGCCGGACACTCAGGGTCAGGGTAAAATCCAATATATATCTGGTGATATCTCGGGTGCTATTACAGATAGCGCAATAAATCAAAGTGCATTGTCTGTAGGAGGCCCTGGCGCATGAATCTGTGCAGCGGGAACGTCCTCGGACCTCCAGGGGCCGAGACAACGACCGTCTCATGGGGCCGGACACTCAGGGTCAGGGTAAAATCCAATATATATCTGGTGATATCTCGGGTGCTATTACAGATAGCGCAATCAATCAAAGTGCATTGTCTGTAGGAGGCCCTGGCGCATGAATCTCTGCAGCGGAAACGTCCTCGGACCTCCAGGGGCCGAGACAAAGACCGTCTCATGGGGCCGGACACTCAGGGTCAGGGGAAAATCGAATATATATCTGGTGATATCTCGGGTGCTATTAGAGATAGCGCAATAAACCAAAGTGAATTATCTGCAGGAGGCCCTGGCGCATGAATCTGTGCAACGGGAACGACCTCGGACCAGCAGGGGCCGAGAAAACCACAGTCTCATGGGGCCGGACACTCAGGGTCAGGGGAAAATCCAATATATATCTGGTGATATCTCGGGTGCTATTAGAGATAGCGCTATAAATCAAAGTGCATTGTCTGCAGGAAGCCCTGATGCATGATTCTGTGCAGCGGGAACGACCTCGGACCACCAGGGGCCGAGATTATCACCGTCTCATGGGGCCGGACTGTCAGGGTCGGGGAAAAATCCATTATATATCTGGTGATATCTCGGGTGCTATTAGAGATAGCGCAATAAATCAAAGTGCATTGTCTGTAGGAGGCACTGGCGTATGAATCTGTGCAGAGGGATCGACCTCGGACTACCAGGGGCCGAGAAAATTACAGATATTCGGAATCCGTCACACACGGTCATGTAAAAATCCAGCATATATCTGGTGATATCTCGGGTGCTATTACAGATAGCGCAATAAACCAAAGTGCTTTGTCTGCGGGAGGCCCTGTCGCATGAATCTGTGCAGCGGTAATGACCTCGGACCACCAGGGGCCGAGAAAACCACCGCCTCATGAGGCCGGACAGTCAGGGTCAGGGAAAAATCCAATATACATCTGGTGATATCTCGGGTGCTATTAGAGATAGCGCAATAAATCAAACTCCATTGTCTGCAGGAGGCCCTAGCGCTTGAATCTGTGCAGCGGGGTCGACCTCGGAAAACCAGGGGTCGAGAAAACCACCGAAACATGGGGCCGGGCGCTCAGGGTCAGGGAAAAATCCAATATATATCTGGTCATATCTCGGGTGCTATTACAGATAGCGCAATAAATCAAAGTGCATTGTCTGTAGGAGGCACTGGCGCATGAATCTGTGTAGCGGGAACGACCTCGGACCACCAGGGGCCGAGAAAACCACCGTCTCATAGGGCCGGGCACTCAATGTCAGCGGAGAATCATATATGTATATGGTGATATCTCGGGTGTTATTACAGATAGCGCAATAAATCAAAGTGCATTGTCTGTAGGAGTCCCTGGCGCATGAATCTGTGCAGTGGGATCGACCTCGGACCACCAGGGGCCGAGAAAATCACCGTCTCATGGGGCCGTACACTCAGGGTCAGGGAAAAATCCAATATATATCTGGTGATATCTCGGGTGCTATTACAGATAGCGCAATAAATCAAAGTGCATTGTCTGCAGGAGGCCCTGGCGCATGAATCTGTGCAGCGGGAACGACCTCAGACCCCCAGGGGCCGAGAAAATCACCAACTCATGAGGCCGGACTGTCAGGGTCAGGGAAAAATGAAATATATATCTGGTGATATCTCGGGTGCTATTAGAGATAGCGCAATAAATCAATTGCATTGTCTGCAGGAGGCCCTAGCGCATGAATCTGTGCAGCGGGAACGACCATGGACCACCAGGGGCCGAGAAAACCACCGTCCCGAGGGGCCGGACACTTAGGGTCAGTGAAAAATCCAATATATATCTGGTGATACCTCGGGTGCTATTAGAGATAGCGCAATAAGCCAAAGGGAATTATCTGCAGGAGGCCCTGGCGCATGCATCTGTGCAGCGGGAACGACCTAGGACCACCAGGGGCCGAGAAAACCACCGTCTCATGGGGCCGGACACTCAGGGTAAGGGAAAAATCCAATATATATCTGGTGATATCTCGGGTGCTATTACAGATAGCGCAATAAACGAAAGTGAATTATCTGCAGGAGGCCCTGGCGCATGAAGCTGTGCAGCGGGAACGACCTCGGACCACCAGGGGCCGAGGAAACCACAGTCTCATGGGGCCGGACACTCAGGGTCAGGGGAAAATCCAATATATATCTGGTGATATCTCGGGTGCTATTAGAGATAGCGCAATAAACCAAAGTGAATTATCTGCAGGAGGCCCTGGCGCATGAATCTGTGCAACGGGAACGACCTCGGACCACCAGGGGCCGAAAAAACCACCGTCTCATGGGGCCGGACACTCTCGGTCAGGGAAAAATCCAATATATATCTGGTGATATCTCGGGTGCTATTAGAGATAGCGCAATAAACCAAAGTGAATTATCTGCAGGAGGCCCTGGCGCATGAATCTGTGCAACGGGAACGACCTCGGACCACCAGGAGCCGAGAAAACCACAGTCTCATGGGGCCGGACCCTCATGGTCAGGGCAAAATCCAATATATATCTGGAGATATCTCGGGTGCTATTAGAGATAGCGCAATAAACCAAAGTGAATTATCTGCAGGAGGCCCTGGCGCATGAATGTGTGCAGCGGGAACGACCTCGGACCACCAGGGGCCGAGAAAACCGCAGTCGCATGGGGCCGGACACTCAGGGTCAGGGAAAAATCCAATACATATCTGGTGATATCTCGGGCGCTATTAGAGATAGCGCAATAAACCAAATTGAATTATCTGCAGGAGGCCCTGGCGCATGAATCTGTGCAGCGGGAACGACCTCGGTCCACCAGGCGCCGAGAAAACCACCGTCTCAAGGGGCTGGACACTCAGGGTGAGGGAAATATCCAATATATATCTGGTGATATCTCGGGTGCTATTACAGATAGCGCAATAAATCAAAGTGCATTGTCTGTAGGAGGCCGTGGCGCATGAATCTGGGCAGCGGGAACGACCTCGGACCACCAGGGGCCGAGAAGACCACCGTCTCATGGGGCCGGCCACTCAGGGTCAGGGGAAAATCCAATATATATATGGTGATATCCCGGGTGCTATTAGAGATAGCGCAATAAGCCAAAGGGAATTATCTGCAGGAGGCCCTGGCGCATGAATGTGTGCAGCGGGAACGACCTCGGACCACCAGGGGCCGAGAAAACCACCGTCTCATGGGGCCGGACACTCTGGTTCATTGAAAAATCCAATATATATGTGGTGATATCTCGGGTGCTATTACAGATAGCGCAATAAATCAAAGTGCATTGTCTGTAGGAGGCCCTGGCGCATGAATCTGTGCAGCGGGAACGACCTCGGACCACCAGGGGCCGAGAAAACTACCGTCTCATGGGGCCGGACACTCAGGGTCAGGGAAAAATCCAATATATATCTGGTGATATCTCGGGTGCTATTATAGATAGCGCAATAAACCAAAGTGAGTTATCTGTAGGAGGCCCTGGCGCATGAATCTGTGCAGCGGGAACGACCTCGGTCCACCAGGGGCCGAGAAAACCACCGTCCCGAGGGGCCGGACACTTATGGTCAGTGAAAAATCCAATATATATCTGGTGATATCTCGGGTGCTATTACAGATAGCGCAATAAATCAAAGTGAATTATCTGCAGGAGGCCCTGGCGCATGAATCTGTGCAACGGGAACGACCTCGGACCACCAGGGGCCGAAAAAACCACAGTCTCATGGGGCCGGACAGTCAGGGTCAGGGAAAAATCCAATATATGTCTGGTGATATCTCGGGTGCTATTACAGATAGCGCAATAAATCAAAGTGCATTGTTTGTAGGTGGCCCTGGCGCATGAATCTGGCCAGGGGGAACGACCTCGGACCACCAGCGGCCGAGAAAACCACCGTCTCATGGGGCCGGACACTCAGGGTCAGGGGAAAATCCAATATATATCTGGCGATATCTCGGGTGCTATTAGAGATAGCGCAATAAACCAAAGTGAATTATCTTCAGGATGCCCTGGCGCATGAATCTGTGCAACGGGAACGACCTCGGACCAGCAGGGGCCGAGAAAACCACAGTCTCATGGGGCCGGACACTCAGGGTCAGGGGAAAATCCAATATATATCTGGTGATATCTCGGGTGCTATTACAGATAGCGCAATAAATCAAAGTGCATTGTCTGTAGGTGGCCCTGGCGCATGAATCTGGCCAGCGGGAACGACCTCGGACCACCAGCGGCCGAGAAAACCACCGTCTCATGGGGCCGGACACTCAGGGTCAGGGAAAAATCCAATATATATCTGGTGATATCTCGGGTGCTATTAGAGACAGCGCAATAAACCAAAGTGAATTATCTGCAGGAGGCACTGGCGCATGAATCTGTGCAGCGGGAACGACCTCGGTCCACCAGGCGCCGAGAAAACCACCGTCTCATGGGGCTGGACACTCAGGGTGAGGGAAATATCCAATATATATCTGGTGATATCTCGGGTGCTATTACAGATAGCGCAATAAATCAAAGTGCATTGTCTGTAGGAGGCCCTGGCGCATGAATCTGTGCAGCGGGAACGACCTCGGACCACCAGGGGCCGAGAAAACTACCGTCTCATGGGGCCGGACACTCAGGGTCAGCGAAAAATCCAATATATATCTGGTGATATCTCGGGTGCTATTATAGATAGCGCAATAAACCAAAGTGAGTTATCTGTAGGAGGCCCTGGCGCATGAATCTGTGCAGCGGGAACGACCTCGGACCACCAGGGGCCGAGAAAACCACCGTCCCGAGGGGCCGGACACTTAGGGTCAGTGAAAAATCCAATATATATCTGGTGATATCTCGGGTGCTATTACAGATAGCGCAATAAATCAAAGTGAATTATCTGCAGGAGGCCCTGGCGCATGAATCTGTGCAACGGGAACGACCTCGGACCACCAGGGGCCGAAAAAACCACAGTCTCATGGGGCCGGACACTCAGGGTCAGGGAAAAATCCAATATATATTTGGTGATATCTTGGGTGCTGTTAGAGATAGCGCAATAAACCAAAGTGAATTATCTGCAGGAGGCCCTGGCGCATGAATCTGTGCAGCTGGAACGACCTCGGACCCGTAGGGGCCGAGAAAACCACAGTCTCATGGGGCCGGACACTCAGGGTCAGGGGAAAATCCAATATATATCTGGTGATATCTCGGGTGCTACTAGAGATAGCCCAATAAACCAAAGTGAATTATCTGCAGGAGCCCCTGGCGCATGAGTCTGTGCAACGGGAACGACCTCGGGCCACCAGGGGCCGAGAAAACCACCGTCCCATGGGGCCGGACACTCAGCGTCAGG
Source organism: Nomia melanderi (assembly GCF_051020985.1). Classification (NCBI taxonomy): domain Eukaryota; kingdom Metazoa; phylum Arthropoda; class Insecta; order Hymenoptera; family Halictidae; genus Nomia; species Nomia melanderi. The sequence goes on along the minus strand of NW_027475132.1, from coordinate 6,197,984 downwards.
GGAAAATCCAATATTTATCTGGTGATATCTCGGGTGCTATTACAGATAGCGCAATAAATGAAAGTGCATTGTCTGCAGGAGGCCCTGGCGCACGAATCTGTGCAGCGGGAACATAGTCGGACCACCAGCGGCCGAGAAAACCACCGTCTCATGGGGCCGGACACTCAGGGTCAGGGGAAAATCCAATATATATCTGGCGATATCTCGGGTGCTATTAGAGATAGCGCAATAAACCAAAGTGAATTATCTTCAGGATGCCCTGGCGCATGAATCTGTGCAACGGGAACGACCTCGGACCAGCAGGGGCCGAGAAAACCACAGTCTCATGGGGCCGGACACTCAGGGTCAGGGGAAAATCCAATATATATCTGGTGATATCTCGGGTGCTATTACAGATAGCGCAATAAATCAAAGTGCATTGTCTGTAGGTGGCCCTGGCGCATGAATCTGGCCAGCGGGAACGACCTCGGACCACCAGCGGCCGAGAAAACCACCGTCTCATGGGGCCGGACACTCAGGGTCAGGGAAAAATCCAATATATATCTGGTGATATCTCGGGTGCTATTACAGATAGCGCAATAAATCAAAGTGCATTGTCTGTAGGAGGCCCTGGCGCATGAATCAGTGTAGCGGGAACGACCTCGGACCACCAGGGGCCGAGAAGACCACAGTCTCATGGGGCCGGACACTCTGGGTCAGGGGAAAATCCAATATATATCTGGTGATATCTCGGGTGCTATTAGAGATAGCGCAATAAACCAAAGTGAATTATCTGCAGGAGGCCCTGGCGCATGAATCTGTGCAACGGGAACGACCTCGGACCACCAGGAGCCGAGAAAACCACAGTCTCATGGGGCCGGACACTCAGGGTCAGGGCAAAATCCAATATATATCTGGAGATATCTCGGGTGCTATTAGAGATAGCGCAATAAACGAAAGTGAATTATCTGCAGGAGGCCCTGGCGCATGAATGTGTGCAGCGGGAACGACCTCGGTCCACCAGGCGCCGAGAAAACCACCGTCTCATGGGGCTGGACACTCAGGGTGAGGGAAATATCCAATATATATCTGGTGATATCTCGGGTGCTATTACAGATAGCGCAATAAATCAGAGTGCATTGTCAGTAGGAGGCCCTGGCGCATGAATGTGTGCAGCGGGAACGACCTCGGACCACCAGGGGCCGAGAAAACCACCGTCTCATGGGGCCGGACACTCTGGTTCATTGAAAAATCCAATATATATGTGGTGATATCTCGGGTGCTATTACAGATAGCGCAATAAATCAAAGTGCATTGTCTGTAGGAGGCCCTGGCGCATGAATCTGGCCAGCGGGAACGACCTCGGACCACCAGCGGCCGAGAAAACCACCGTCTCATGGGGCCGGACACTCAGGGTCAGGGGAAAATCCAATATATATCTGGCGATATCTCGGGTGCTATTAGAGATAGCGCAATAAACCAAAGTGAATTATCTTCAGGATGCCCTGGCGCATGAATCTGTGCAATGGGAACGCCCTCGCACCACCAGGGGCCGAGAAAACCACAGTCTCATGGGGCCGGACACTCAGGGTCAGGGGAAAATCCAATATATATCTGGTGATATCTCGGGTGCTATTACAGATAGCGCAATAAATCAAAGTGCATTGTCTGTAGGAGGCCCTGGCGCATGAATCTGTGCAGCGGGAACGACCTCAGACCACCAGGGGCCGAGAAAACCACAGTCTCATGGGGCCGGACACTCAGGGTCAGGGGAAAATCCAATATATATCTGGTGATATCTCGGGTGCTATTAGAGACAGCGCAATAAACCAAAGTGAATTATCTGCAGGAGGCACTGGCGCATGAATCTGTGCAGCGGGAACGACCTCGGTCCACCAGGCGCCGAGAAAACCACCGTCTCATGGGGCTGGACACTCAGGGTGAGGGAAATATCCAATATATATCTGGTGATATCTCGGGTGCTATTACAGATAGCGCAATAAATCAAAGTGCATTGTCTGTAGGAGGCCCTGGCGCATGAATCTGTGCAGCGGGAACGACCTCGGACCACCAGGGGCCGAGAAAACTACCGTCTCATGGGGCCGGACACTCAGGGTCAGCGAAAAATCCAATATATATCTGGTGATATCTCGGGTGCTATTATAGATAGCGCAATAAACCAAAGTGAGTTATCTGTAGGAGGCCCTGGCGCATGAATCTTTGCAGCGGGAACGACCTCGGACCACCAGGGGCCGAGAAAACCACCGTCCCGAGGGGCCGGACACTTAGGGTCAGTGAAAAATCCAATATATATCTGGTGATATCTCGGGTGCTATTACAGATAGCGCAATAAATCAAAGTGAATTATCTGCAGGAGGCCCTGGCGCATGAATCTGTGCAACGGGAACGACCTCGGACCACCAGGGGCCGAAAAAACCACAGTCTCATGGGGCCGGACACTCAGGGTCAGGGAAAAATCCAATATATATCTGGCGATATCTCGGGTGCTATTAGAGATAGCGCAATAAACCAAAGTGAATTATCTTCAGGATGCCCTGGCGCATGAATCTGTGCAATGGGAACGACCTCGCACCACCAGGGGCCGAGAAAACCACAGTCTCATGGGGCCGGACACTCAGGGTCAGGGGAAAATCCAATATATATCTGGTGATATCTCGGGTGCTATTACAGATAGCGCACTAAATCAAAGTGCATTGTCTGTAGGAGGCCCTGGCGCATGAATCTGTGCAGCGGGAACGACCTCAGACCACCAGGGGCCGAGAAAACCACAGTCTCATGGGGCCGGACACTCAGGGTCAGGGGAAAATCCAATATATATCTGGTGATATCTCGGGTGCTATTAGAGACAGCGCAATAAACCAAAGTGAATTATCTGCAGGAGGCACTGGCGCATGAATCTGTGCAGCGGGAACGACCTCGGTCCACCAGGCGCCGAGAAAACCACCGTCTCATGGGGCTGGACACTCAGGGTGAGGGAAATATCCAATATATATCTGGTGATATCTCGGGTGCTATTACAGATAGCGCAATAAATCAAAGTGCATTGTCTGTAGGAGGCCCTGGCGCATGAATCTGTGCAGCGGGAACGACCTCGGACCACCAGGGGCCGAGAAAACTACCGTCTCATGGGGCCGGACACTCAGGGTCAGCGAAAAATCCAATATATATCTGGTGATATCTCGGGTGCTATTATAGATAGCGCAATAAACCAAAGTGAGTTATCTGTAGGAGGCCCTGGCGCATGAATCTGTGCAGCGGGAACGACCTCGGACCACCAGGGGCCGAGAAAACCACCGTCCCGAGGGGCCGGACACTTAGGGTCAGTGAAAAATCCAATATATATCTGGTGATATCTCGGGTGCTATTACAGATAGCGCAATAAATCAAAGTGAATTATCTGCAGGAGGCCCTGGCGCATGAATCTGTGCAACGGGAACGACCTCGGACCACCAGGGGCCGAAAAAACCACAGTCTCATGGGGCCGGACACTCAGGGTCAGGGAAAAATCCAATATATATCTGGCGATATCTCGGGTGCTATTAGAGATAGCGCAATAAACCAAAGTGAATTATCTTCAGGATGCCCTGGCGCATGAATCTGTGCAATGGGAACGACCTCGCACCACCAGGGGCCGAGAAAACCACAGTCTCATGGGGCCGGACACTCAGGGTCAGGGGAAAATCCAATATATATCTGGTGATATCTCGGGTGCTATTACAGATAGCGCACTAAATCAAAGTGCATTGTCTGTAGGAGGCCCTGGCGCATGAATCTGTGCAGCGGGAACGACCTCAGACCACCAGGGGCCGAGAAAACCACAGTCTCATGGGGCCGGACACTCAGGGTCAGGGGAAAATCCAATATATATCTGGTGATATCTCGGGTGCTATTAGAGACAGCGCAATAAACCAAAGTGAATTATCTGCAGGAGGCACTGGCGCATGAATCTGTGCAGCGGGAACGACCTCGGTCCACCAGGCGCCGAGAAAACCACCGTCTCATGGGGCTGGACACTCAGGGTGAGGGAAATATCCAATATATATCTGGTGATATCTCGGGTGCTATTACAGATAGCGCAATAAACCAAAGTGAGTTATCTGTAGGAGGCCCTGGCGCATGAATCTGTGCAGCGGGAACGACCTCGGACCACCAGGGGCCGAGAAAACCACCGTCCCGAGGGGCCGGACACTTAGGGTCAGTGAAAAATCCAATATATATCTGGTGATATCTCGGGTGCTATTACAGATAGCGCAATAAATCAAAGTGAATTATCTGCAGGAGGCCCTGGCGCATGAATCTGTGCAACGGGAACGACCTCGGACCACCAGGGGCCGAAAAAACCACAGTCTCATGGGGCCGGACACTCAGGGTCAGGGAAAAATCCAATATATATTTGGTGATATCTTGGGTGCTGTTAGAGATAGCGCAATAAACCAAAGTGAATTATCTGCAGGAGGCCCTGGCGCATGAATCTGTGCAGCTGGAACGACCTCGGACCCGTAGGGGCCGAGAAAACCACAGTCTCATGGGGCCGGACACTCAGGGTCAGGGGAAAATCCAATATATATCTGGTGATATCTCGGGTGCTACTAGAGATAGCCCAATAAACCAAAGTGAATTATCTGCAGGATGCCCTGGCGCATGAGTCTGTGCAACGGGAACGACCTCGGGCCACCAGGGGCCGAGAAAACCACCGTCCCATGGGGCCGGACACTCAGCGTCAGGGGAAAATCCAATATTTATCTGGTGATATCTCGGGTGCTATTACAGATAGCGCAATAAATGAAAGTGCATTGTCTGCAGGAGGCCCTGGCGCACGAATCTGTGCAGCGGGAACATAGTCGGACCACCAGGGGACGAGAAAACCACAGTCTCATGGGGCCGGACACTCAGGGTCAGGGCAAAATCCAATATATATCTGGAGATATCTCGGGTGCTATTAGAGATAGCGCAATAAACGAAAGTGAATTATCTGCAGGAGGCCCTGGCGCATGAATGTGTGCAGCGGGAACGACCTCGGACCACCAGGGGCCGAGAAAACCGCAGTCTCATGGGGCCGGACACTCAGGGTCAGGGAAAAATCCAATACATATCTGGTGATATCTCGGGCGCTATTAGAGATAGCGCAATAAACCAAATTGAATTATCTGCAGGAGGCTCTGGCGCATGAATCTGTGCAGCGGGAACGACCTCGGTCCACCAGGCGCCGAGAAAACCACCGTCTCATGGGGCTGGACACTCAGGGTGAGGGAAATATCCAATATATATCTGGTGATATCTCGGGTGCTATTACAGATAGCGCAATAAATCAAAGTGCATTGTCAGTAGGAGGCCCTGGCGCATGAATGTGTGCAGCGGGAACGACCTCGGACCACCAGGGGCCGAGAAAACCACCGTCTCATGGGGCCGGACACTCTGGTTCATTGAAAAATCCAATATATATGTGGTGATATCTCGGGTGCTATTACAGATAGCGCAATAAATCAAAGTGCATTGTCTGTAGGAGGCCCTGGCGCATGAATCTGTGCAGCGGGAACGACCTCGGACCACCAGGGGCCGAGAAAACTACCGTCTCATGGGGCCGGACACTCAGGGTCAGGGAAAAATCCAATATATATCTGGTGATATTTCGGGTGCTATTATAGATAGCGCAATAAACCAATGTGAGTTATCTGTAGGAGGCCCTGGCGCATGAATCTGTGCAGCGGGAACGACCTCGGTCCACCAGGGGCCGAGAAAACCACCGTCCCGAGGGGCCGGACACTTAGGGTCAGTGAAAAATCCAATATATATCTGGTGATATCTCGGGTGCTATTACAGATAGCGCAATAAATCAAAGTGAATTATCTGCAGGAGGCCCTGGCGCATGAATCTGTGCAACGGGAACGACCTCGGACCACCAGGGGCCGAAAAAACCACAGTCTCATGGGGCCGGACACTCAGGGTCAGGGAAAAATCCAATATATGTCTGGTGATATCTCGGGTGCTATTACAGATAGCGCAATAAACCAAAGTGAGTTATCTGTAGGAGGCCCTGGCGCATGAATCTGTGTAGCGGGAACGACCTAGGACCACCAGGGGCCGAGAAAACCACCGTCTCATGGGGCCGGACACTCAGGGTAAGGGAAAAATCCAATATATATCTGGTGATATCTCGGGTGCTATTACAGATAGCGCAATAAATCAAAGTGCATTGTCTGTAGGTGGCCCTGGCGCATGAATCTGGCCAGCGGGAACGACCTCGGACCACCAGCGGCCGAGAAAACCACCGTCTCATGGGGCCGGACACTCAGGGTCAGGGAAAAATCCAATATATATCTGGTGATATCTCGGGTGCTATTATAGATAGCGCAATAAACCAAAGTGAGTTATCTGTAGGAGGCCCTGGCGCATGAATCTGTGCAGCGGGAACGACCTCGGTCCACCAGGGGCCGAGAAAACCACCGTCCCGAGGGGCCGGACACTTAGGGTCAGTGAAAAATCCAATATATATCTGGTGATATCTCGGGTGCTATTACAGATAGCGCAATAAATCAAAGTGAATTATCTTCAGGATGCCCTGGCGCATGAATCTGTGTAACGGGAACGACCTCGGACCAGCAGGGGCCGAGAAAACCACAGTCTCATGGGGCCGGACACTCAGGGTCAGGGGAAAATCCAATATATATCTGGCGATATCTCGGGTGCTATTAGAGATAGCGCAATAAACCAAAGTGAATTATCTTCAGGATGCCCTGGCGCATGAATCTGTGTAACGGGAACGACCTCGGACCAGCAGGGGCCGAGAAAACCACAGTCTCATGGGGCCGGACACTCAGGGTCAGGGGAAAATCCAATATATATCTGGTGATATCTCGGGTGCTATTACAGATAGCGCAATAAATCAAAGTGCATTGTCTGTAGGTGGCCCTGGCGCATGAATCTGGCCAGCGGGAACGACCTCGGACCACCAGCGGCCGAGAAAACCACCGTCTCATGGGGCCGGACACTCAGGGTCAGGGAAAAATCCAATATATATCTGGTGATATCTTGGGTGCTATTAGAGATAGCGCAATAAACCAAAGTGAATTATCTGCAGGAGGCCCTGGCGCATGAATCTGTGCAGCGGGAACGACCTCGGACCACCAGGGGCCGAGAAAACCGCAGTCTCATGGGGCCGGACACTCAGGGTCAGGGAAAAATCCAATACATATCTGGTGATATCTCGGGCGCTATTAGAGATAGCGCAATAAACCAAATTGAATTATCTGCAGGAGGCTCTGGCGCATGAATCTGTGCAGCGGGAACGACCTCGGACCACCAGGGGCCGAGAAAACTACCGTCTCATGGGGCCGGACACTCAGGGTCAGGGAAAAATCCAATATATATCTGGTGATATTTCGGGTGCTATTATAGATAGCGCAATAAACCAATGTGAGTTATCTGTAGGAGGCCCTGGCGCATGAATCTGTGCAGCGGGAACGACCTCGGTCCACCAGGGGCCGAGAAAACCACCGTCCCGAGGGGCCGGACACTTAGGGTCAGTGAAAAATCCAATATATATCTGGTGATATCTCGGGTGCTATTACAGATAGCGCAATAAATCAAAGTGAATTATCTGCAGGAGGCCCTGGCGCATGAATCTGTGCAACGGGAACGACCTCGGACCACCAGGGGCCGAAAAAACCACAGTCTCATGGGGCCGGACACTCAGGGTCAGGGAAAAATCCAATATATGTCTGGTGATATCTCGGGTGCTATTACAGATAGCGCAATAAATCAAAGTGCATTGTTTGTAGGTGGCCCTGGCGCATGAATCTGGCCAGCGGGAACGACCTCGGACCACCAGCGGCCGAGAAAACCACCGTCTCATGGGGCCGGACACTCAGGGTCAGGGGAAAATCCAATATATATCTGGCGATATCTCGGGTGCTATTAGAGATAGCGCAATAAACCAAAGTGAATTATCTTCAGGATGCCCTGGCGCATGAATCTGTGCAATGGGAACTACCTCGCACCACCAGGGGCCGAGAAAACCACAGTCTCATGGGGCCGGACACTCAGGGTCAGGGGAAAATCCAATATATATCTGGTGATATCTCGGGTGCTATTACAGATAGCGCAATAAATCAAAGTGCATTGTCTGTAGGAGGCCCTGGCGCATGAATCTGTGCAGCGGGAACGACCTCCGACCACCAGGGGCCGAGAAAACCACAGTCTCATGGGGCCGGACACTCAGGGTCAGGGGAAAATCCAATATATATCTGGTGATATCTCGGGTGCTATTAGAGACAGCGCAATAAACCAAAGTGAATTATCTGCAGGAGGCACTGGCGCATGAATCTGTGCAGCGGGAACGACCTCGGTCCACCAGGCGCCGAGAAAACCACCGTCTCATGGGGCTGGACACTCAGGGTGAGGGAAATATCCAATATATATCTGGTGATATCTCGGGTGCTATTACAGATAGCGCAATAAATCAAAGTGCATTGTCTGTAGGAGGCCCTGGCGCATGAATCTGTGCAGCGGGAACGACCTCGGACCACCAGGGGCCGAGAAAACTACCGTCTCATGGGGCCGGACACTCAGGGTCAGCGAAAAATCCAATATATATCTGGTGATATCTCGGGTGCTATTATAGATAGCGCAATAAACCAAAGTGAGTTATCTGTAGGAGGCCCTGGCGCATGAATCTGTGCAGCGGGAACGACCTCGGACCACCAGGGGCCGAGAAAACCACCGTCCCGAGGGGCCGGACACTTAGGGTCAGTGAAAAATCCAATATATATCTGGTGATATCTCGGGTGCTATTACAGATAGCGCAATAAATCAAAGTGAATTATCTGCAGGAGGCCCTGGCGCATGAATCTGTGCAACGGGAACGACCTCGGACCACCAGGGGCCGAAAAAACCACAGTCTCATGGGGCCGGACACTCAGGGTCCGGGAAAAATCCAATATATATTTGGTGATATCTTGGGTGCTGTTAGAGATAGCGCAATAAACCAAAGTGAATTATCTGCAGGAGGCCCTGGCGCATGAATCTGTGCAGCTGGAACGACCTCGGACCCGTAGGGGCCGAGAAAACCACAGTCTCATGGGGCCGGACACTCAGGGTCAGGGGAAAATCCAATATATATCTGGTGATATCTCGGGTGCTACTAGAGATAGCCCAATAAACCAAAGTGAATTATCTGCAGGAGGCCCTGGCGCATGAGTCTGTGCAACGGGAACGACCTCGGGCCACCAGGGGCCGAGAAAACCACCGTCCCATGGGGCCGGACACTCAGCGTCAGGGGAAAATCCAATATTTATCTGGTGATATCTCGGGTGCTATTACAGATAGCGCAATAAATCAAAGTGAATTATCTGCAGGAGGCCCTGGCGCATGAATCTGTGCAACGGGAACGACCTCGGACCACCAGGGGCCGAAAAAACCACAGTCTCATGGGGCCGGACACTCAGGGTCAGGGAAAAATCCAATATATGTCTGGTGATATCTCGGGTGCTATTACAGATAGCGCAATAAACCAAAGTGAGTTATCTGTAGGAGGCCCTGGCGCATGAATCTGTGTAGCGGGAACGACCTAGGACCACCAGGGGCCGAGAAAACCACCGTCTCATGGGGCCGGACACTCAGGGTAAGGGAAAAATCCAATATATATCTGGTGATATCTCGGGTGCTATTACAGATAGCGCAATAAATCAAAGTGCATTGTCTGTAGGTGGCCCTGGCGCATGAATCTGGCCAGCGGGAACGACCTCGGACCACCAGCGGCCGAGAAAACCACCGTCTCATGGGGCCGGACACTCAGGGTCAGGGAAAAATCCAATATATATCTGGTGATATCTCGGGTGCTATTATAGATAGCGCAATAAACCAAAGTGAGTTATCTGTAGGAGGCCCTGGCGCATGAATCTGTGCAGCGGGAACGACCTCGGTCCACCAGGGGCCGAGAAAACCACCGTCCCGAGGGGCCGGACACTTAGGGTCAGTGAAAAATCCAATATATATCTGGTGATATCTCGGGTGCTATTACAGATAGCGCAATAAATCAAAGTGAATTATCTTCAGGATGCCCTGGCGCATGAATCTGTGTAACGGGAACGACCTCGGACCAGCAGGGGCCGAGAAAACTACCGTCTCATGGGGCCGGACACTCAGGGTCAGGGAAAAATCCAATATATATCTGGTGATATTTCGGGTGCTATTATAGATAGCGCAATAAACCAATGTGAGTTATCTGTAGGAGGCCCTGGCGCATGAATCTGTGCAGCGGGAACGACCTCGGTCCACCAGGGGCCGAGAAAACCACCGTCCCGAGGGGCCGGACACTTAGGGTCAGTGAAAAATCCAATATATATCTGGTGATATCTCGGGTGCTATTACAGATAGCGCAATAAATCAAAGTGAATTATCTGCAGGAGGCCCTGGCGCATGAATCTGTGCAACGGGAACGACCTCGGACCACCAGGGGCCGAAAAAACCACAGTCTCATGGGGCCGGACACTCAGGGTCAGGGAAAAATCCAATATATGTCTGGTGATATCTCGGGTGCTATTACAGATAGCGCAATAAATCAAAGTGCATTGTTTGTAGGTGGCCCTGGCGCATGAATCTGGCCAGCGGGAACGACCTCGGACCACCAGCGGCCGAGAAAACCACCGTCTCATGGGGCCGGACACTCAGGGTCAGGGGAAAATCCAATATATATCTGGCGATATCTCGGGTGCTATTAGAGATAGCGCAATAAACCAAAGTGAATTATCTTCAGGATGCCCTGGCGCATGAATCTGTGCAATGGGAACTACCTCGCACCACCAGGGGCCGAGAAAACCACAGTCTCATGGGGCCGGACACTCAGGGTCAGGGGAAAATCCAATATATATCTGGTGATATCTCGGGTGCTATTACAGATAGCGCAATAAATCAAAGTGCATTGTCTGTAGGAGGCCCTGGCGCATGAATCTGTGCAGCGGGAACGACCTCCGACCACCAGGGGCCGAGAAAACCACAGTCTCATGGGGCCGGACACTCAGGGTCAGGGGAAAATCCAATATATATCTGGTGATATCTCGGGTGCTATTAGAGACAGCGCAATAAACCAAAGTGAATTATCTGCAGGAGGCACTGGCGCATGAATCTGTGCAGCGGGAACGACCTCGGTCCACCAGGCGCCGAGAAAACCACCGTCTCATGGGGCTGGACACTCAGGGTGAGGGAAATATCCAATATATATCTGGTGATATCTCGGGTGCTATTACAGATAGCGCAATAAATCAAAGTGCATTGTCTGTAGGAGGCCCTGGCGCATGAATCTGTGCAGCGGGAACGACCTCGGACCACCAGGGGCCGAGAAAACTACCGTCTCATGGGGCCGGACACTCAGGGTCAGCGAAAAATCCAATATATATCTGGTGATATCTCGGGTGCTATTATAGATAGCGCAATAAACCAAAGTGAGTTATCTGTAGGAGGCCCTGGCGCATGAATCTGTGCAGCGGGAACGACCTCGGACCACCAGGGGCCGAGAAAACCACCGTCCCGAGGGGCCGGACACTTAGGGTCAGTGAAAAATCCAATATATATCTGGTGATATCTCGGGTGCTATTACAGATAGCGCAATAAATCAAAGTGAATTATCTGCAGGAGGCCCTGGCGCATGAATCTGTGCAACGGGAACGACCTCGGACCACCAGGGGCCGAAAAAACCACAGTCTCATGGGGCCGGACACTCAGGGTCCGGGAAAAATCCAATATATATTTGGTGATATCTTGGGTGCTGTTAGAGATAGCGCAATAAACCAAAGTGAATTATCTGCAGGAGGCCCTGGCGCATGAATCTGTGCAGCTGGAACGACCTCGGACCCGTAGGGGCCGAGAAAACCACAGTCTCATGGGGCCGGACACTCAGGGTCAGGGGAAAATCCAATATATATCTGGTGATATCTCGGGTGCTACTAGAGATAGCCCAATAAACCAAAGTGAATTATCTGCAGGAGGCCCTGGCGCATGAGTCTGTGCAACGGGAACGACCTCGGGCCACCAGGGGCCGAGAAAACCACCGTCCCATGGGGCCGGACACTCAGCGTCAGGGGAAAATCCAATATTTATCTGGTGATATCTCGGGTGCTATTACAGATAGCGCAATAAATGAAAGTGCATTGTCTGCAGGAGGCCCTGGCGCACGAATCTGTGCAGCGGGAACATAGTCGGACCACCAGGGGACGAGAAAACCACAGTCTCATGGGGCCGGACACTCAGGGTCAGGGAAAATCCAATATATATCTGGTGATATCTCGGGTGCTATTAGAGATAGAGCAATAAACCAAAGTGAATTATCTGCAGGAGGCCCTGGCGCATGAATCTGTGTAGCGGGAACGACCTAGGACCGCCAGGGGCCGAGAAAACCACGGTCTCATGGGGCCGGACACTCAGGGTAAGGGAAAAATCCAATATATATCTGGTGATATCTCGGGTGCTATTACAGATAGCGCAATAAATCAAAGTGCATTATCTGCAGGAGGCACTGGCGCATGAATCTGTGCAGCGGGAACGACCTCGGTCCACCAGGCGCCGAGAAAACCACCGTCTCATGGGGCCGGACACTCAGGGTCAGGGAAAAATCCAATATATATCTGGTGATATCTCGGGTGCTATTACAGATAGCGCAATAAATCAAAGTGCATTGTCTGTAGGTGGCCCTGGCGCATGAATCTGGCCAGCGGGAACGACCTCGGACCACCAGCGGCCGAGAAAACCACCGTCTCATGGGGCCGGACACTCAGGGTCGGGGAAAAATCCAATATATATCTGGTGATATCTCGGGTGCTATTACCGATAGCGCAATAAATCAAAGTGCATTGTCCGAAGGAGACCGTTGCGAATGAATCTGTTCAGCGGGAACGACCTCGGATCACCAGAGGCCGAGAAAACCACCGTCTCATGGGGCCGGACACTCAGGGTCAGGGAAAAATCCAATATATATCTGGTGATATCTCGGGTGCTATTACAGATAGCGCAATAAATCAAAGTGCATTGTCTGTAGGTGGCCCTGGCGCATGAATCTGGCCAGCGGGAACGACCTCGGACCACCAGCGGCCGAGAAAACCACCGTCTCATGGGGCCGGACCCTCAGGGTCGGGGAAAAATCCAATATATATCTGGTGATATCTCGGGTGCTATTACCGATAGCGCAATAAATCAAAGTGCATTGTCCGAAGGAGACCCTTGCGAATGAATCTGTTCAGCGGGAACGACCTCGGATCACCAGAGGCCGAGAAAACCACCGTCTCATGGGGCCGGACACTCAGGGTCGGGGAAAAATCCAATATATATCTGGTGATATCTCGGGTGCTATTACCGATAGCGCAATAAATCAAAGTGTATTGTCCGAAGGAGACCGTTGCGAATGAATCTGTTCAGCGGGAACGACCTCGGATCACCAGAGGCCGAGAAAACCACCGTCTCATGGGGCCGGACACTCAGGGTCAGGGAAAAATCCAATATATATCTGGTGATATCTCGGGTGCTATTACAGATAGCGCAATAAATCAAAGTGCATTGTCTGTAGGTGGCCCTGGCGCATGAATCTGGCCAGCGGGAACGACCTCGGACCACCAGCGGCCGAGAAAACCACCGTCTCATGGGGCCGGACCCTCAGGGTCGGGGAAAAATCCAATATATATCTGGTGATATCTCGGGTGCTATTACCGATAGCGCAATAAATCAAAGTGCATTGTCCGAAGGAGACCCTTGCGAATGAATCTGTTCAGCGGGAACGACCTCGGATCACCAGAGGCCGAGAAAACCACCGTCTCATGGGGCCGGACACTCAGGGTCAGGGAAAAATCCAATATATATCTGGTGATATCTCGGGTGCTATTACAGATAGCGCAATAAATCAAAGTGCATTGTCTGTAGGTGGCCCTGGCGCATGAATCTGGCCAGCGGGAACGACCTCGGACCACCAGCGGCCGAGAAAACCACCGTCTCATGGGGCCGGACACTCAGGGTCAGGGAAAAATCCAATATTTATCTGGTGATATCTCGGGTGCTATTACAGATAGCGCAATAAATGAAAGTGCATTGTCTGCAGGAGGCCCTGGCGCACGAATCTGTGCAGCGGGAACATAGTCGGACCACCAGGGGACGAGAAAACCACAGTCTCATGGGGCCGGACACTCAGGGTCAGGGAAAAATCCAATATATATCTGGTGATATCTCGGGTGCTATTACCGATAGCGCAATAAATCAAAGTGCATTGTCCGAAGGAGACCCTTGCGAATGAATCTGTTCAGCGGGAACGACCTCGGATCACCAGAGGCCGAGAAAACCAGCGTCTCATGGGGCCGGACACTCAGGGTCAGGGAAAAATCCAATATATATCTGGTGATATCTCGGGTGCTATTACAGATAGCGCAATAAATCAAAGTGCATTGTCTGTAGGTGGCCCTGGCGCATGAATCTGGCCAGCGGGAACGACCTCGGACCACCAGCGGCCGAGAAAACCACCGTCTCATGGGGCCGGACACTCAGGGTCGGGGAAAAATCCAATATATATCTGGTGATATCTCGGGTGCTATTAGAGATAGCGCAATAAGCCAAAGGGAATTATCTGCAGGAGGCCCTGGCGCATGCATCTGTGCAGCGGGAACGACCTAGGACCACCAGGGGCCGAGAAAACCACCGTCTCATGGGGCCGGACACTCAGGGTAAGGGAAAAATCCATTATAAATCAGGTGATATCTCGGGTGCTATTTGAGATAGCGCTATAAATCAAAGTGCATTGTCTGCAGGAAGCCCTGATGCATGATTCTGTGCAGCGGGAACGACCTCGGACCACCAGGGGCCGAGATTATCACCGTCTCATTGGGCCGGACTGTCAGGGTCGGGGAAAAATCCATTATATATCTGGTGATATCTCGGGTGCTATTAGAGATAGCGCAATAAATCAAAGTGCATTGTCTATAGGAGGCACTGGCGTATGAATCTGTGCAGAGGGAACGACCTCGGACTACCAGGGGCCGAGAAAATTACAGATATTCGGAATCCGTCACACACGGTCATGTAAAAATCCAGCATATATCTGGTGATATCTCGGGTGCTATTACAGACAGCGCAATAAACCAAAGTGCTTTGCCTGCGGGAGGCCCTGGCGCATGAATCTGTGCAGCGGTAATGACCTCGGATCACCAGGGGCCGAGAAAACCACGGCCTCATGAGGCCGGACAGTCAGGGTCAGGGAAAAATCCAATATACATCTGGTGATATCTCGGGTGCTATTAGAGATAGCGCAATAAACCAAAGTGCTTTGTCTGTAGGAGGCCCTGGCGCATGAATCTGTGCAGCGGGAACGACCTCGGATCACCAGGGGCCGAGAAAACCACCATCTCATGGGGCCGGACACTCAGGGTCAGGGGAAAATCCAATATATATCTGGTGATATCTCGGCTGCTATTAGAGATAGCGCAATAAACAAAATTGAATTGTCTGCAGGAAACCCTGGCGCATGAATCTGTTCAGCGGGATCGTACTCGGACCACGAGGGAACGAGAAAACCATCGACACATGGGGCCGGACTGTCAGGGTCAGGGAAAAATCCAATATATATCTGGTGATATCTCGGGTGCTATTAGAGATAGCGCAATAAATCAAACTCCATTGTCTGCAGGAGGCCCTAGCGCTTGAATCTGTGCAGCGGGGTCGACCTCGGAAAACCAGGGGTCGAGAAAACCACCGAAACATGGGGCCGGGCGCTCAGGGTCAGGGAAAAATCCAATATATATCTGGTCATATCTCGGGTGCTATTACAGATAGCGCAATAAATCAAAGTGCATTGTCTGTAGGAGGCCCTGGCCCATGAATCTGTGTAGCGGGAACGACCTCGGACCACCAGGGGCCGAGAAAACCACCGTCTCATAGGGCCGGGCACTCAATGTCAGCGGAGAATCATATATATATATATATGGTGATATCTCGGGTGCTATTACAGATAGCGCAATAAATCAGAGTGGATTGTCTGTAGGAGGCCCTGGCGCATGAATCTGTGCAGCGGGATCGACCTCGGACCACCAGGGTCCGAGAAAATCACCGTCTCATGGGGCCGGACTGTCAGGGTTAGGGAAAAATCCGATATATATCTGGTGATATCTCGGGTGCTATTAGAGATAGCGCAATAAACCAAAGTGAATTATCTGCAGGAGGCCCTGGCGCATGAATCTGTGCAGCGGGAACGACCTCGGACCACCACGGGCCGAGAAAACCACCGTCTCATGGGGCCGGACACTCAGGGTCAGGGAATAATCCAATATATATCTGGTGATATCGCGGGTGCTATTACAGATAGCGCAATAAATCAAAGTGCATTGTCTGTAGGAGGCCCTGGCGCATGAATCTGTGCAGCTCGAACGACCTCGGACAACCAGGGGCCGAGAAAGCCACCGTCTCATGGGGCCGGACACTCAGGGTCAGCGGAAAATCCAATATATATCTGGTGATATCGCGGGTGCTATTAGAGATAGCGCAATAAACCAAAGTGAGTTATCTGCAGGTGGCCCTGGCGCATGCATCTGTGCAGCGGGAACGACCACGGACCACCAGGGGCCGAGAAAACCACAGTCACATGGGGCCGGACACACAGGGTCAGGGGAAAATTCAATTTATATCTGGTGATATCTCGGGTGCTATTAGAGAAAGCGCAATAAACCAAAGTGAATTATCTGAAGGAGGCCCTGGCGCAAGCATCTGTGCAGCGGGAACGACCTCGGTCCACCAGGGGCCGAGAAAACCACCGTCTCATGGGCCCGGACACTCAGGGACAGGGGAAAATCCAATATATATCCGGTGATATCTCGGCTGCTTTTAGAGATAGCGCAATAAACAAAATTGAATTGTCTGCAGGAAACCCTGGCGCATGAATCTGTTCAGCGGGATCGTACTCGGACCACGAGGGAACGAGAAAACCATCGACACATGGGGCCGGACTGTCAGGGTCAGGGAAAAATCCAATATATATCTGGTGATATCTCGGGTGCTATTAGAGATAGCGCAATAAACCAAAGTGAATTATCTGCAGGAGGCCCCGGTGCATGAATCTGTGCAGCGGGAACGACCTCGGACCACCAGGGGCCGATAAAACCACCGTCTCATGGGGCCGGACACTCAGGGTCAGGGAAAAATCCAATATATATCTGGTGATATCTCGGGTGCTATTAGAGATAGCGCAATAAACCAAAGTGAATTATCTGCAGGAGGCCTCGGTGCATGAATCTGTGCAGCGGAAACGACCTCGGACCACCAGGGGCCGAGAAAACCACCGTCTCATGGGTCCGGACACTCAGGGACAGGGGAAAATCCAATATATACCTGGTGATATCTCTGGTGCTATTAGAGATAGCGCAATAAACCAAAGTGAATTATCTGCAGGAGGACCTGGCGCATGAATCTGTGCAGGGGGAACGACCTCGGACCACCACGGGCCGAGAAAACCACCGTCTCATGGGGCCGGACACTCAGGGTGAGGGAAAAATCCAATATATATCTGGTGATATCTCGGGTGCTTTTAGAGATAGCGCAATAAACCAAATTGAATTGTCTGCAGGAAACCCTGGCGCATGAATCTGTTCAGCGGGATCGTACTCGGACCACGAGGCAACGAGAAAACCATCGACACATGGGGCCGGACTGTCAGGGTCAGGGAAAAATCCAATATATATCTGGTGGTATCTCGGGTGCTATTAGAGATAGCGCAATAAACCAAAGTGAATTATCTGCAGGAGGCCCTGGTGCATGAATCTGTGCAGCGGGAACGACCTCGGACCACCAGGGGCCGATAAAACCACCGCCTCATGGGGCCGGACACTCAGGGTCAGGGAAAAATCCAATATATATCTGGTGATATCTCGGGTGCTATTAGAGATAGCGCAATAAACCAAAGTGAATTATCTGCATGAGGCCCTGGTGCATGAATCTGTGCAGCGGGAACGACCTCGGTCCACCAGGGGCCGAGAAAACCACCGTCTCATGGGGCCGGACACTCAGGGTCAGGGAAAAATCCAATATATATGTGGTGATATCTCGGGTGCTATTACAGATAGCGCAATAAATCAAAGTGCATTGTCTGTAGGAGGCACTGGCGCATGAATCTGTGCAGCTCGAACGACCTCGGACAACCAGAGGCCGAGAAAGCCACCGTCTCATGGGGCCGGACACTCAGGGTCGGGGAAAAATGCAATATATATCTGGTGATATCTCGGGTGCTATTACAGATAGCGCAATAAATCAAAGTTTCTGATCTGTAGGAGACCCTGGCGCATGAATCGGGCCAGCGAGAACGACCTTGGACAACCAGGGGCCGAGAAAACCACAGTCTCATGGGGCCGGACACTCAGGGTCAGGGAAAAATCCAATATATATCTGGTGATGTCTCGGGTGCTATTAGAGACAGCGCGATAAATCAAAGTGAATTATCTGCAGGAGGCCCTGGCGCATGAATCTGTGCAGCAGGAACGATATCAGACAACCAGGGGCCGAGAAAACCACAGTCTCATGGGGCCGGACACTCAGGGTCAGGGAAAAATCCAATATATATCTGGTGATATCTCGGGTGCTATTAGAGATAGCGAAATAATTCGAACTGCATTGTCTGCAGGAGGCACCGGCGCATGAATCTGTGCAGCGTGAACGACCTCGGACCACCAGGGGCCGAGAAAACCTCCGACTCATGGGGTCGGACTGTCAGGGTCAGGGAGAAATCCAATATATATCTGGTGATATCTCGGGTGCTATTAGAGATAGCGCAATAAACCAAAGTGAATTATCTGCAGGAGGCCCTGGCGCATGAATATGTGCAGCGGGAACGACCTCGGACCACCAGGGGCCGAGGAAGTCACCGTCTCATGGGGCCGGACTGTCAGGGTCAGGGAAAAATCCAATATATATCTGGTGATATCTCGGGTGCTATTACAGATAGCGCAATAAATCAAAGTGCCTGATCTGTAGGAGACCCTGGCGCGTGAATCGGGCCAGCGAGAACGACCTTGGACAACCAGGGGCCGAGAAAACCACAGTCTCATGGGGCCGGACACTCAGGGTCAGGGAGAAATCCAATATATATCTGGTGATATCTCGGGTGCTATTACAGATAGCGCAATAAATCAAAGTGCATTGTCTGTAGGAGGCCCTGGCGCATGAATCTGTGCAACGGGAACGACCTCGGACCACCAGGGGCCGAAAAAACCACAGTCTCATGGGGCCGGACACTCAGGGTCAGGGAAAAATCCAATATATGTCTGGTGATATCTCGGGTGCTATTACAGATAGCGCAATAAATCAAAGTGCATTGTTTGTAGGTGGCCCTGGCGCATGAATCTGGCCAGCGGGAACGACCTCGGACCACCAGCGGCCGAGAAAACCACCGTCTCATGGGGCCGGACACTCAGGGTCAGGGGAAAATCCAATATATATCTGGCGATATCTCGGGTGCTATTAGAGATAGCGCAATAAACCAAAGTGAATTATCTTCAGGATGCCCTGGCGCATGAATCTGTGCAATGGGAACTACCTCGCACCACCAGGGGCCGAGAAAACCACAGTCTCATGGGGCCGGACACTCAGGGTCAGGGGAAAATCCAATATATATCTGGTGATATCTCGGGTGCTATTACAGATAGCGCAATAAATCAAAGTGCATTGTCTGTAGGAGGCCCTGGCGCATGAATCTGTGCAGCGGGAACGACCTCCGACCACCAGGGGCCGAGAAAACCACAGTCTCATGGGGCCGGACACTCAGGGTCAGGGGAAAATCCAATATATATCTGGTGATATCTCGGGTGCTATTAGAGACAGCGCAATAAACCAAAGTGAATTATCTGCAGGAGGCACTGGCGCATGAATCTGTGCAGCGGGAACGACCTCGGTCCACCAGGCGCCGAGAAAACCACCGTCTCATGGGGCTGGACACTCAGGGTGAGGGAAATATCCAATATATATCTGGTGATATCTCGGGTGCTATTACAGATAGCGCAATAAATCAAAGTGCATTGTCTGTAGGAGGCCCTGGCGCATGAATCTGTGCAGCGGGAACGACCTCGGACCACCAGGGGCCGAGAAAACTACCGTCTCATGGGGCCGGACACTCAGGGTCAGCGAAAAATCCAATATATATCTGGTGATATCTCGGGTGCTATTATAGATAGCGCAATAAACCAAAGTGAGTTATCTGTAGGAGGCCCTGGCGCATGAATCTGTGCAGCGGGAACGACCTCGGACCACCAGGGGCCGAGAAAACCACCGTCCCGAGGGGCCGGACACTTAGGGTCAGTGAAAAATCCAATATATATCTGGTGATATCTCGGGTGCTATTACAGATAGCGCAATAAATCAAAGTGAATTATCTGCAGGAGGCCCTGGCGCATGAATCTGTGCAACGGGAACGACCTCGGACCACCAGGGGCCGAAAAAACCACAGTCTCATGGGGCCGGACACTCAGGGTCCGGGAAAAATCCAATATATATTTGGTGATATCTTGGGTGCTGTTAGAGATAGCGCAATAAACCAAAGTGAATTATCTGCAGGAGGCCCTGGCGCATGAATCTGTGCAGCTGGAACGACCTCGGACCCGTAGGGGCCGAGAAAACCACAGTCTCATGGGGCCGGACACTCAGGG
This sequence comes from Nomia melanderi, assembly GCF_051020985.1. Lineage (NCBI taxonomy): Eukaryota > Metazoa > Arthropoda > Insecta > Hymenoptera > Halictidae > Nomia > Nomia melanderi. The sequence goes on along the minus strand of NW_027475132.1, from coordinate 6,177,336 downwards.
TCAGGGGAAAATCCAATATATATCTGGTGATATCTCGGGTGCTACTAGAGATAGCCCAATAAACCAAAGTGAATTATCTGCAGGAGGCCCTGGCGCATGAGTCTGTGCAACGGGAACGACCTCGGGCCACGAGGGGCCGAGAAAACCACCGTCCCATGGGGCCGGACACTCAGCGTCAGGGGAAAATCCAATATTTATCTGGTGATATCTCGGGTGCTATTACAGATAGCGCAATAAATGAAAGTGCATTGTCTGCAGGAGGCCCTGGCGCACGAATCTGTGCAGCGGGAACATAGTCGGACCACCAGGGGACGAGAAAACCACAGTCTCATGGGGCCGGACACTCAGGGTCAGGGAAAATCCAATATATATCTGGTGATATCTCGGGTGCTATTAGAGATAGAGCAATAAACCAAAGTGAATTATCTGCAGGAGGCCCTGGCGCATGAATCTGTGTAGCGGGAACGACCTAGGACCGCCAGGGGCCGAGAAAACCACGGTCTCATGGGGCCGGACACTCAGGGTAAGGGAAAAATCCAATATATATCTGGTGATATCTCGGGTGCTATTACAGATAGCGCAATAAATCAAAGTGCATTGTCTGTAGGTGGCCCTGGCGCATGAATCTGGCCAGCGGGAACGACCTCGGACCACCAGCGGCCGAGAAAACCACCGTCTCATGGGGCCGGACACTCAGGGTCGGGGAAAAATCCAATATATATCTGGTGATATCTCGGGTGCTATTAGAGACAGCGCAATAAACCAAAGTGAATTATCTGCAGGAGGCACTGGCGCATGAATCTGTGCAGCGGGAACGACCTCGGTCCACCAGGCGCCGAGAAAACCACCGTCTCATGGGGCCGGACACTCAGGGTCAGGGAAAAATCCAATATATATCTGGTGATATCTCGGGTGCTATTACAGATAGCGCAATAAATCAAAGTGCATTGTCTGTAGGTGGCCCTGGCGCATGAATCTGGCCAGCGGGAACGACCTCGGACCACCAGCGGCCGAGAAAACCACCGTCTCATGGGGCCGGACACTCAGGGTCGGGGAAAAATCCAATATATATCTGGTGATATCTCGGGTGCTATTACCGATAGCGCAATAAATCAAAGTGCATTGTCCGAAGGAGACCGTTGCGAATGAATCTGTTCAGCGGGAACGACCTCGGATCACCAGAGGCCGAGAAAACCACCGTCTCATGGGGCCGGACACTCAGGGTCAGGGAAAAATCCAATATATATCTGGTGATATCTCGGGTGCTATTACCGATAGCGCAATAAATCAAAGTGTATTGTCCGAAGGAGACCGTTGCGAATGAATCTGTTCAGCGGGAACGACCTCGGATCACCAGAGGCCGAGAAAACCACCGTCTCATGGGGCCGGACACTCAGGGTCAGGGAAAAATCCAATATATATCTGGTGATATCTCGGGTGCTATTACAGATAGCGCAATAAATCAAAGTGCATTGTCTGTAGGTGGCCCTGGCGCATGAATCTGGCCAGCGGGAACGACCTCGGACCACCAGCGGCCGAGAAAACCACCGTCTCATGGGGCCGGACCCTCAGGGTCGGGGAAAAATCCAATATATATCTGGTGATATCTCGGGTGCTATTACCGATAGCGCAATAAATCAAAGTGCATTGTCCGAAGGAGACCCTTGCGAATGAATCTGTTCAGCGGGAACGACCTCGGATCACCAGAGGCCGAGAAAACCACCGTCTCATGGGGCCGGACACTCAGGGTCAGGGAAAAATCCAATATATATCTGGTGATATCTCGGGTGCTATTACAGATAGCGCAATAAATCAAAGTGCATTGTCTGTAGGTGGCCCTGGCGCATGAATCTGGGCAGCGGGAACGACCTCGGACCACCAGCGGCCGAGAAAACCACCGTCTCATGGGGCCGGACACTCAGGGTCAGGGAAAAATCCAATATTTATCTGGTGATATCTCGGGTGCTATTACAGATAGCGCAATAAATGAAAGTGCATTGTCTGCAGGAGGCCCTGGCGCACGAATCTGTGCAGCGGGAACATAGTCGGACCACCAGGGGACGAGAAAACCACAGTCTCATGGGGCCGGACACTCAGGGTCAGGGAAAAATCCAATATATATCTGGTGATATCTCGGGTGCTATTACCGATAGCGCAATAAATCAAAGTGCATTGTCCGAAGGAGACCCTTGCGAATGAATCTGTTCAGCGGGAACGACCTCGGATCACCAGAGGCCGAGAAAACCAGCGTCTCATGGGGCCGGACACTCAGGGTCAGGGAAAAATCCAATATATATCTGGTGATATCTCGGGTGCTATTACAGATAGCGCAATAAATCAAAGTGCATTGTCTGTAGGTGGCCCTGGCGCATGAATCTGGCCAGCGGGAACGACCTCGGACCACCAGCGGCCGAGAAAACCACCGTCTCATGGGGCCGGACACTCAGGGTCGGGGAAAAATCCAATATATATCTGGTGATATCTCGGGTGCTATTAGAGATAGCGCAATAAGCCAAAGGGAATTATCTGCAGGAGGCCCTGGCGCATGCATCTGTGCAGCGGGAACGACCTAGGACCACCAGGGGCCGAGAAAACCACCGTCTCATGGGGCCGGACACTCAGGGTAAGGGAAAAATCCATTATAAATCAGGTGATATCTCGGGTGCTATTTGAGATAGCGCTATAAATCAAAGTGCATTGTCTGCAGGAAGCCCTGATGCATGATTCTGTGCAGCGGGAACGACCTCGGACCACCAGGGGCCGAGATTATCACCGTCTCATTGGGCCGGACTGTCAGGGTCGGGGAAAAATCCATTATATATCTGGTGATATCTCGGGTGCTATTAGAGATAGCGCAATAAATCAAAGTGCATTGTCTATAGGAGGCACTGGCGTATGAATCTGTGCAGAGGGAACGACCTCGGACTACCAGGGGCCGAGAAAATTACAGATATTCGGAATCCGTCACACACGGTCATGTAAAAATCCAGCATATATCTGGTGATATCTCGGGTGCTATTACAGATAGCGCAATAAACCAAAGTGCTTTGCCTGCGGGAGGCCCTGGCGCATGAATCTGTGCAGCGGTAATGACCTCGGATCACCAGGGGCCGAGAAAACCACGGCCTCATGAGGCCGGACAGTCAGGGTCAGGGAAAAATCCAATATACATCTGGTGATATCTCGGGTGCTATTAGAGATAGCGCAATAAACCAAAGTGCTTTGTCTGTAGGAGGCCCTGGCGCATGAATCTGTGCAGCGGGAACGACCTCGGATCACCAGGGGCCGAGAAAACCACCATCTCATGGGGCCGGACACTCAGGGTCAGGGGAAAATCCAATATATATCTGGTGATATCTCGGCTGCTATTACAGATAGCGCAATAAATCAAAGTGCATTGTCTGTAGAAGGCACTGGCGCATGAATCTGTGCAGCGGGAACGACCTCGGACCACCAGGGACGAGACAACCACCGCCTCATGAGGCCGGACAGTCAGGGTCAGGGAAAAATCCAATATACATCTGGTGATATCTCGGGTGCTATTAGAGATAGCGCAATAAATCAAACTCCATTGTCTGCAGGAGGCCCTAGCGCTTGAATCTGTGCAGCGGGGTCGACCTCGGAAAACCAGGGGTCGAGAAAACCACCGAAACATGGGGCCGGGCGCTCAGGGTCAGGGAAAAATCCAATATATATCTGGTCATATCTCGGGTGCTATTACAGATAGCGCAATAAATCAAAGTGCATTGTCTGTAGGAGGCCCTGGCCCATGAATCTGTGTAGCGGGAACGACCTCGGACCACCAGGGGCCGAGAAAACCACCGTCTCATAGGGCCGGGCACTCAATGTCAGCGGAGAATCATATATATATATATGGTGATATCTCGGGTGCTATTACAGATAGCGCAATAAATCAGAGTGGATTGTCTGTAGGAGGCCCTGGCGCATGAATCTGTGCAGCGGGATCGACCTCGGACCACCAGGGGCCGAGAAAATCACCGTCTCATGGGGCCGGACTGTCAGGGTTAGGGAAAAATCCGATATATATCTGGTGATATCTCGGGTGCTATTAGAGATAGCGCAATAAACCAAAGTGAATTATCTGCAGGAGGCCCTGGCGCATGAATCTGTGCAGCGGGAACGACCTCGGACCACCACGGGCCGAGAAAACCACCGTCTCATGGGGCCGGACACTCAGGGTCAGGGAATAATCCAATATATATCTGGTGATATCGCGGGTGCTATTAGAGATAGCGCAATAAATCAAAGTGCATTGTCTGTAGGAGGCCCTGGCGCATGCATCTGTGCAGCGGGAACGACCACGGACCACCAGGGGCCGAGAAAACCACAGTCACATGGGGCCGGACACACAGGGTCAGGGGAAAATTCAATTTATATCTGGTGATATCTCGGGTGCTATTAGAGAAAGCGCAATAAACCAAAGTGAATTATCTGAAGGAGGCCCTGGCGCAAGCATCTGTGCAGCGGGAACGACCTCGGTCCACCAGGGGCCGAGAAAACCACCGTCTCATGGGCCCGGACACTCAGGGACAGGGGAAAATCCAATATATATCCGGTGATATCTCGGCTGCTTTTAGAGATAGCGCAATAAACAAAATTGAATTGTCTGCAGGAAACCCTGGCGCATGAATCTGTTCAGCGGGATCGTACTCGGACCACGAGGGAACGAGAAAACCATCGACACATGGGGCCGGACTGTCAGGGTCAGGGAAAAATCCAATATATATCTGGTGGTATCTCGGGTGCTATTAGAGATAGCGCAATAAACCAAAGTGAATTATCTGCAGGAGGCCCTGGTGCATGAATCTGTGCAGCGGGAACGACCTCGGACCACCAGGGGCCGATAAAACCACCGTCTCATGGGGCCGGACACTCAGGGTCAGGGAAAAATCCAATATATATCTGGTGATATCTCGGGTGCTATTAGAGATAGCGCAATAAACCAAAGTGAATTATCTGCATGAGGCCCTGATGCATGAATCTGTGCAGCGGGAACGACCTCGGTCCACCAGGGGCCGAGAAAACCACCGTCTCATGGGGCCGGACACTCAGGGTCAGGGAAAAATCCAATATATATGTGGTGATATCTCGGGTGCTATTACAGATAGCGCAATAAATCAAAGTGCATTGTCTGTAGGAGGCACTGGCGCATGAATCTGTGCAGCTCGAACGACCTCGGACAACCAGAGGCCGAGAAAGCCACCGTCTCATGGGGCCGGACACTCAGGGTCGGGGAAAAATGCAATATATATCTGGTGATATCTCGGGTGCTATTACAGATAGCGCAATAAATCAAAGTGCCTGATCTGTAGGAGACCCTGGCGCATGAATCGGGCCAGCGAGAACGACCTTGGACAACCAGGGGCCGAGAAAACCACAGTCTCATGGGGCCGGACACTCAGGGTCAGGGAAAAATCCAATATATATCTGGTGATGTCTCGGGTGCTATTAGAGACAGCGCGATAAATCAAAGTGAATTATCTGCAGGAGGCCCTGGCGCATGAATCTGTGCAGCAGGAACGACATCAGACAACCAGGGGCCGAGAAAAGCACAGTCTCATGGGGCCGGACACTCAGGGTCAGGGAAAAATCCAATATATATCTGGTGATATCTCGGGTGCTATTAGAGATAGCGAAATAATTCGAACTGCATTGTCTGCAGGAGGCACCGGCGCATGAATCTGTGCAGCGGGAACGACCTCGGACCACCAGGGGCCGAGAAAACCACCGTCCCGAGGGGCCGGACACTTAGGGTCAGTGAAAAATCCAATATATATCTGGTGATATCTCGGGTGCTATTAGAGATAGAGCAATAAACCAAAGTGAATTATCTGCAGGAGGCCCTGGCGCATGAATCTGTGCAAGGGGAACGACCTCGGACCACCAGGGGCCGAGAAAACCACCGTCTCATGGGGCCGGACACTCAGGGTCAGGGAAAAATCCAATATATATCTGGTGATATCTCGGGTGCTATTAGAGATAGCGCAATAAATCAAAGTGCATTGTCCAAAGGAGACCCTTGCGAATGAATCTGTTCAGCGGGAAAGACCTCGGATCACCAGAGGCCGAGAAAACCACCGTCTCATGGGGCCGGACACTCAGGGTAAGGGAAAAATCCAATATATATCTGGTGATATCTCGGGTGCTATTAGAGATAGCGCAATAAACGAAAGTGAATTATCTGCAGGAGGCCCTGGCGCACGAATCTGTGCAGCGGGAACGACCTCGGACCACCAGGGGCCGAGGAAACCACAGTCTCATTGGGCCGGACACTCAGGGTCAGGGGAAAATCCAATATATATCTGGTGATATCTCGGGTGCTATTAGAGATAGCGCAATAAACCAAAGTGAATTATCTGCAGGAGGCCCTGGCGCATGAATCTGTGCAACGGGAACGACCTCGGACCACCAGGGGCCGAGAAAACGACAGTCTCAAGGGGCCGGACAGTCAGGGTCAGGGGAAAATCCAATATATATCTGGTGATATCTCGGGTGCTATTACAGATAGCGCAATAAATCAAAGTGCATTGTATGTAGGAGGCCCTGGCGCATAAATGTGGCCAGCGGGAACGACCTCGGACCACCAGGGGCCGAGAAAACTACAGTCTCATGCGGCCGGACACTCAGGGTCTGGGGAAAATCCAATATATATCTGGTGATATCTCGGGTCCTATTACAGATAGGGAAATAAATCAAAGTGAATTATCTGCAGGAGGCCCTGGCGCATGAATCTGTGCAGCGGGAACGACCTCGGTCCACCAGGGGCCGAGAAAACCACAGTCTCATGGGGCCGGACACTCAGGGTCAGGGGAAAATCCAATATATATCTGGTGATATCTCGGGTGCTATTACAGATAGCGCAATAAATCAAAGTGCATTGTCTGTAGGAGGCCCTGGCGCATGAATCTGTGCAGCGGGAACGACCTCGGACCACCAGGGGCCGAGAAAACTACAGTCTCATGCGGCCGGACACTCAGGGTCTGGGGAAAATCCAATATATATCTGGTGATATCTCGGGTCCTATTACAGATAGGGAAATAAACCAAAGTGCATTGTCCGAAGGAGACCGTTGCGAATGAATCTGTTCAGCGGGAACGACCTCGGATCACCAGAGGCCGAGAAAACCACCGTCTCATGGGGCCGGACACTCAGGGTCAGGGAAAAATCCAATATATATCTGGTGATATCTCGGGTGCTATTACCGATAGCGCAATAAATCAAAGTGTATTGTCCGAAGGAGACCGTTGCGAATGAATCTGTTCAGCGGGAACGACCTCGGATCACCAGAGGCCGAGAAAACCACCGTCTCATGGGGCCGGACACTCAGGGTCAGGGAAAAATCCAATATATATCTGGTGATATCTCGGGTGCTATTACAGATAGCGCAATAAATCAAAGTGCATTGTCTGTAGGTGGCCCTGGCGCATGAATCTGGCCAGCGGGAACGACCTCGGACCACCAGCGGCCGAGAAAACCACCGTCTCATGGGGCCGGACCCTCAGGGTCGGGGAAAAATCCAATATATATCTGGTGATATCTCGGGTGCTATTACCGATAGCGCAATAAATCAAAGTGCATTGTCCGAAGGAGACCCTTGCGAATGAATCTGTTCAGCGGGAACGACCTCGGATCACCAGAGGCCGAGAAAACCACCGTCTCATGGGGCCGGACACTCAGGGTCAGGGAAAAATCCAATATATATCTGGTGATATCTCGGGTGCTATTACAGATAGCGCAATAAATCAAAGTGCATTGTCTGTAGGTGGCCCTGGCGCATGAATCTGGGCAGCGGGAACGACCTCGGACCACCAGCGGCCGAGAAAACCACCGTCTCATGGGGCCGGACACTCAGGGTCAGGGAAAAATCCAATATTTATCTGGTGATATCTCGGGTGCTATTACAGATAGCGCAATAAATGAAAGTGCATTGTCTGCAGGAGGCCCTGGCGCACGAATCTGTGCAGCGGGAACATAGTCGGACCACCAGGGGACGAGAAAACCACAGTCTCATGGGGCCGGACACTCAGGGTCAGGGAAAAATCCAATATATATCTGGTGATATCTCGGGTGCTATTACCGATAGCGCAATAAATCAAAGTGCATTGTCCGAAGGAGACCCTTGCGAATGAATCTGTTCAGCGGGAACGACCTCGGATCACCAGAGGCCGAGAAAACCAGCGTCTCATGGGGCCGGACACTCAGGGTCAGGGAAAAATCCAATATATATCTGGTGATATCTCGGGTGCTATTACAGATAGCGCAATAAATCAAAGTGCATTGTCTGTAGGTGGCCCTGGCGCATGAATCTGGCCAGCGGGAACGACCTCGGACCACCAGCGGCCGAGAAAACCACCGTCTCATGGGGCCGGACACTCAGGGTCGGGGAAAAATCCAATATATATCTGGTGATATCTCGGGTGCTATTAGAGATAGCGCAATAAGCCAAAGGGAATTATCTGCAGGAGGCCCTGGCGCATGCATCTGTGCAGCGGGAACGACCTAGGACCACCAGGGGCCGAGAAAACCACCGTCTCATGGGGCCGGACACTCAGGGTAAGGGAAAAATCCATTATAAATCAGGTGATATCTCGGGTGCTATTTGAGATAGCGCTATAAATCAAAGTGCATTGTCTGCAGGAAGCCCTGATGCATGATTCTGTGCAGCGGGAACGACCTCGGACCACCAGGGGCCGAGATTATCACCGTCTCATTGGGCCGGACTGTCAGGGTCGGGGAAAAATCCATTATATATCTGGTGATATCTCGGGTGCTATTAGAGATAGCGCAATAAATCAAAGTGCATTGTCTATAGGAGGCACTGGCGTATGAATCTGTGCAGAGGGAACGACCTCGGACTACCAGGGGCCGAGAAAATTACAGATATTCGGAATCCGTCACACACGGTCATGTAAAAATCCAGCATATATCTGGTGATATCTCGGGTGCTATTACAGATAGCGCAATAAACCAAAGTGCTTTGCCTGCGGGAGGCCCTGGCGCATGAATCTGTGCAGCGGTAATGACCTCGGATCACCAGGGGCCGAGAAAACCACGGCCTCATGAGGCCGGACAGTCAGGGTCAGGGAAAAATCCAATATACATCTGGTGATATCTCGGGTGCTATTAGAGATAGCGCAATAAACCAAAGTGCTTTGTCTGTAGGAGGCCCTGGCGCATGAATCTGTGCAGCGGGAACGACCTCGGATCACCAGGGGCCGAGAAAACCACCATCTCATGGGGCCGGACACTCAGGGTCAGGGGAAAATCCAATATATATCTGGTGATATCTCGGCTGCTATTACAGATAGCGCAATAAATCAAAGTGCATTGTCTGTAGAAGGCACTGGCGCATGAATCTGTGCAGCGGGAACGACCTCGGACCACCAGGGACGAGACAACCACCGCCTCATGAGGCCGGACAGTCAGGGTCAGGGAAAAATCCAATATACATCTGGTGATATCTCGGGTGCTATTAGAGATAGCGCAATAAATCAAACTCCATTGTCTGCAGGAGGCCCTAGCGCTTGAATCTGTGCAGCGGGGTCGACCTCGGAAAACCAGGGGTCGAGAAAACCACCGAAACATGGGGCCGGGCGCTCAGGGTCAGGGAAAAATCCAATATATATCTGGTCATATCTCGGGTGCTATTACAGATAGCGCAATAAATCAAAGTGCATTGTCTGTAGGAGGCCCTGGCCCATGAATCTGTGTAGCGGGAACGACCTCGGACCACCAGGGGCCGAGAAAACCACCGTCTCATAGGGCCGGGCACTCAATGTCAGCGGAGAATCATATATATATATATGGTGATATCTCGGGTGCTATTACAGATAGCGCAATAAATCAGAGTGGATTGTCTGTAGGAGGCCCTGGCGCATGAATCTGTGCAGCGGGATCGACCTCGGACCACCAGGGGCCGAGAAAATCACCGTCTCATGGGGCCGGACTGTCAGGGTTAGGGAAAAATCCGATATATATCTGGTGATATCTCGGGTGCTATTAGAGATAGCGCAATAAACCAAAGTGAATTATCTGCAGGAGGCCCTGGCGCATGAATCTGTGCAGCGGGAACGACCTCGGACCACCACGGGCCGAGAAAACCACCGTCTCATGGGGCCGGACACTCAGGGTCAGGGAATAATCCAATATATATCTGGTGATATCGCGGGTGCTATTACAGATAGCGCAATAAATCAAAGTGCATTGTCTGTAGGAGGCCCTGGCGCATGAATCTGTGCAGCTCGAACGACCTCGGACAACCAGGGGCCGAGAAAGCCACCGTCTCATGGGGCCGGACACTCAGGGTCAGCGGAAAATCCAATATATATCTGGTGATATCGCGGGTGCTATTAGAGATAGCGCAATAAACCAAAGTGAGTTATCTGCAGGTGGCCCTGGCGCATGCATCTGTGCAGCGGGAACGACCACGGACCACCAGGGGCCGAGAAAACCACAGTCACATGGGGCCGGACACACAGGGTCAGGGGAAAATTCAATTTATATCTGGTGATATCTCGGGTGCTATTAGAGAAAGCGCAATAAACCAAAGTGAATTATCTGAAGGAGGCCCTGGCGCAAGCATCTGTGCAGCGGGAACGACCTCGGTCCACCAGGGGCCGAGAAAACCACCGTCTCATGGGCCCGGACACTCAGGGACAGGGGAAAATCCAATATATATCCGGTGATATCTCGGCTGCTTTTAGAGATAGCGCAATAAACAAAATTGAATTGTCTGCAGGAAACCCTGGCGCATGAATCTGTTCAGCGGGATCGTACTCGGACCACGAGGGAACGAGAAAACCATCGACACATGGGGCCGGACTGTCAGGGTCAGGGAAAAATCCAATATATATCTGGTGGTATCTCGGGTGCTATTAGAGATAGCGCAATAAACCAAAGTGAATTATCTGCAGGAGGCCCTGGTGCATGAATCTGTGCAGCGGGAACGACCTCGGACCACCAGGGGCCGATAAAACCACCGTCTCATGGGGCCGGACACTCAGGGTCAGGGAAAAATCCAATATATATCTGGTGATATCTCGGGTGCTATTAGAGATAGCGCAATAAACCAAAGTGAATTATCTGCATGAGGCCCTGATGCATGAATCTGTGCAGCGGGAACGACCTCGGTCCACCAGGGGCCGAGAAAACCACCGTCTCATGGGGCCGGACACTCAGGGTCAGGGAAAAATCCAATATATATGTGGTGATATCTCGGGTGCTATTACAGATAGCGCAATAAATCAAAGTGCATTGTCTGTAGGAGGCACTGGCGCATGAATCTGTGCAGCTCGAACGACCTCGGACAACCAGAGGCCGAGAAAGCCACCGTCTCATGGGGCCGGACACTCAGGGTCGGGGAAAAATGCAATATATATCTGGTGATATCTCGGGTGCTATTACAGATAGCGCAATAAATCAAAGTGCCTGATCTGTAGGAGACCCTGGCGCATGAATCGGGCCAGCGAGAACGACCTTGGACAACCAGGGGCCGAGAAAACCACAGTCTCATGGGGCCGGACACTCAGGGTCAGGGAAAAATCCAATATATATCTGGTGATGTCTCGGGTGCTATTAGAGACAGCGCGATAAATCAAAGTGAATTATCTGCAGGAGGCCCTGGCGCATGAATCTGTGCAGCAGGAACGACATCAGACAACCAGGGGCCGAGAAAAGCACAGTCTCATGGGGCCGGACACTCAGGGTCAGGGAAAAATCCAATATATATCTGGTGATATCTCGGGTGCTATTAGAGATAGCGAAATAATTCGAACTGCATTGTCTGCAGGAGGCACCGGCGCATGAATCTGTGCAGCGGGAACGACCTCGGACCACCAGGGGCCGAGAAAACCACCGTCCCGAGGGGCCGGACACTTAGGGTCAGTGAAAAATCCAATATATATCTGGTGATATCTCGGGTGCTATTAGAGATAGAGCAATAAACCAAAGTGAATTATCTGCAGGAGGCCCTGGCGCATGAATCTGTGCAAGGGGAACGACCTCGGACCACCAGGGGCCGAGAAAACCACCGTCTCATGGGGCCGGACACTCAGGGTCAGGGAAAAATCCAATATATATCTGGTGATATCTCGGGTGCTATTAGAGATAGCGCAATAAATCAAAGTGCATTGTCCAAAGGAGACCCTTGCGAATGAATCTGTTCAGCGGGAAAGACCTCGGATCACCAGAGGCCGAGAAAACCACCGTCTCATGGGGCCGGACACTCAGGGTAAGGGAAAAATCCAATATATATCTGGTGATATCTCGGGTGCTATTAGAGATAGCGCAATAAACGAAAGTGAATTATCTGCAGGAGGCCCTGGCGCACGAATCTGTGCAGCGGGAACGACCTCGGACCACCAGGGGCCGAGGAAACCACAGTCTCATTGGGCCGGACACTCAGGGTCAGGGGAAAATCCAATATATATCTGGTGATATCTCGGGTGCTATTAGAGATAGCGCAATAAACCAAAGTGAATTATCTGCAGGAGGCCCTGGCGCATGAATCTGTGCAACGGGAACGACCTCGGACCACCAGGGGCCGAGAAAACGACAGTCTCAAGGGGCCGGACAGTCAGGGTCAGGGGAAAATCCAATATATATCTGGTGATATCTCGGGTGCTATTACAGATAGCGCAATAAATCAAAGTGCATTGTATGTAGGAGGCCCTGGCGCATAAATGTGGCCAGCGGGAACGACCTCGCACCACCAGGGGCCGAGAAAACTACAGTCTCATGCGGCCGGACACTCAGGGTCTGGGGAAAATCCAATATATATCTGGTGATATCTCGGGTCCTATTACAGATAGGGAAATAAATCAAAGTGAATTATCTGCAGGAGGCCCTGGCGCATGAATCTGTGCAGCGGGAACGACCTCGGTCCACCAGGGGCCGAGAAAACCACAGTCTCATGGGGCCGGACACTCAGGGTCAGGGGAAAATCCAATATATATCTGGTGATATCTCGGGTGCTATTACAGATAGCGCAATAAATCAAAGTGCATTGTCTGTAGGAGGCCCTGGCGCATGAATCTGTGCAGCGGGAACGACCTCGGACCACCAGGGGCCGAGAAAACTACAGTCTCATGCGGCCGGACACTCAGGGTCTGGGGAAAATCCAATATATATCTGGTGATATCTCGGGTCCTATTACAGATAGGGAAATAAACCAAAGTGAATTATCTGCAGGAGGCCCTGGCGCATGCATCTGTGCAGCGGGAACGACCTCGGACCGCCAGGGGCCGAGAAAACCACCGTCTCATGGGGCCGGACACTCAGGGTCAGGGAAAAATCCAATATATGTCTGGTGATATCTCGGGTGCTATTACAGATAGCGCAATAAATCAAAGTGCATTGTTTGTAGGTGGCCCTGGCGCATGAACCTGGCCAGCGGGAACGACCTCGGACCACCAGCGGCCGAGAAAACTACAGTCTCATGCGGCCGGACAGTCAGGGTCAGGGAAAAATCCTATATATATCTGGTGATATCTTGGGTGCTATTAGAGATAGCGCAATAAATCAAAGTGCATTGTCTGTAGGAGGCCCTGGCGCATGAATCTGTGCAGCGGGAACGACCTCGGATCACCAGGGGCCGAGAAAACCACCATCTGATGGGGCCGGACACTCAGGGTCAGGGAAAAATCCAATATATATCTGGTGATATCTCGGGTGCTATTACAGATAGCGCAATAAATCAAAGTGCATTGTCTGTAGGAGGCCCTGGCGCATGAATCTGTGCAGCGGGAACGACCTCGGACCACCAGGGGCCGAGAAAACTACAGTCTCATGCGGCCGGACACTCAGGGTCTGGGGAAAATCCAATATATATCTGGTGATATCTCGGGTCCTATTACAGATAGGGAAATAAATCAAAGTGAATTATCTGCAGGAGGCCCTGGCGCATGAATCTGTGCAGCGGGAACGACCTCGGTCCACCAGGGGCCGAGAAAACCACAGTCTCATGGGGCCGGACACTCAGGGTCAGGGGAAAATCCAATATATATCTGGTGATATCTCGGGTGCTATTACAGATAGCGCAATAAATCAAAGTGCATTGTCTGTAGGAGGCCCTGGCGCATGTATCTGTGCAGCGGGAACGACCTCGGAGCACCAGGGGCCGAGAAAACCACAGTCTCATGGGGCCGGACACTCAGGGTCAGGGGAAAATCCTATATATATATCTGGTGATATCTCGGGTGCTATTACAGATAGAGCAATAAATCAAAGTGCATTGTCTGTAGGAGGACCTGGCCCATGATTCTGCGCAGCGGGAACAACCTCGGACCACCAGGGGCCGAGAAAACCACAGTCTCATGGGGCCGGACACTCATGGTCAGGGCAAAATCCAATATATATCTGGTGATATCTCGGGAGCTATAAGAGATAGCGCAATAAACCAAAGTGAATTATCTGCAGGAGGCCCTGGCGCATGCATCTGTGCAGCGGGAACGACCTCGGACCGCCAGGGGCCGAGAAAACCACCGTCTCATGGGGCCGGTCACTCTGGGTCATTGAAAAATCCAATATATATGTGGTGATATCTCGGGTGCTATTACAGATAGCGCAATAAATCAAAGTGCATTGTCTGTAGGAGGCTCTGGCGCATGAATCTGTGCAGCGGGAACGACATCGGACCAGCAGGGGCCGAGAAAACTACAGTCACATGGCGCCGAACACTCAGGGTCTGGGGAAAATCCAATATATATCTGGTGATATCTCGGGTCCTATTACAGATAGCGAAAGAAATCAAAGTGAATTATCTGCAGGAGGCCCAGGCGCATGAATCTGTGTAGCGGGAACGACCTCGGTCCACCAGGGGCCGAGAAAACCACCGTCTGATGGGGCTGGACACTCAGGGTGAGGGAAATATCCAATATATATCTGGTGATATCTCGGGTGCTATTACAGATAGCGCAATAAATCAAAGTGCATTGTCTGTAGGAGGCCCTGGCGCATGAATCTGTGAAGCGGGAACGACCTCGGACCACCAGGGGCCGAAAAAACCACCGTCTCATGGGGCCGCACACTCAGGGTCTGGGGAAAATCCAATATATATCTGGTGATATCTCGGTTCCTATTACAGATAGCGAAATAAACCAAAGCGAATTATCTGCAGGAGGCCCTGGCGCATGAATCTGTGCAGCGGGAACGACCTCGGTCCACCAGGGGCCGAGAAAACCACCATCCCGCGGGGCCGGACACTTAGGGTCAGTGAAAAATCCAATATATATCTGGTGATATCTCGGGTGCTATTACAGATATTGCAATAAATCAAAGTGAATTATCTGCAGGAGGCCCTGGCGCATGAATCTGTGCAGCGGGAACGAGCTCGGACCACCAGGGGCCGAGAAAACAACCGTCCCATGGGGCCGGACACTCATGGTCAGGGCAAAATCCAATATATATCTGGTGATATCTCGGGAGCTATTAGAGATAGCGCAATAAACCAAAGTGAATTATCTGCAGGAGGCCCTGGCGCATGCATCTGTGCAGCGGGAACGACCTCGGACCACCAGGGGCCGAGAAAACCACAGTCTCATGGGGCCGGACACTCAGGGTCAGGGGAAAATCCAATATATATGTGGTGATATCTCGGGTGCTATTACAGATAGCGCAATAAATCAAAGTGCATTGTCTGTAGGTGGCCCTGGCGCATGAATCTGTGCAGCGGGAACGACCTCGGACCACCAGGGGCCGAGAAAACTACAGTCTCATGCGGCCGGACACTCAGGGTCTGGGGAAAATCCAATATATATCTGGTGATATCTCGGGTCCTATTACAGATAGGGAAATAAATCAAAGTGAATTGTCTGTAGGAGGCCCTGGCGCATGAACCTGTGTAGCGGGAACGACCTCGGTCCACCAGGGGCCGAGAAAACCACCGTCTGATGGGGCTGGACACTCAGGGTGAGGGAAATATCCAATATATATCTGGTGATATCTCGGGTGCTATTACAGATAGCGCAATAAATCAAAGTGCATTGTCTGTAGGAGGCCCTGGCGCATGAATCTGTGCAGCGGGAACGACCTCGGACCACCAGGAGCCGAGAAAACCACCGTCTCATGGGGCCGGACACTCAGGGTCAGGGAAAAATCCAATATATATCTGGTGATATCTCGGGTGCTATTAGAGATAGCGCAATAAACCAAAGTGAGTTATCTGCAGGAGGCCCTGGCGCCTGAATCTGTGCAGCGGGAACGACCTCGGACCACCAGGGTCCGAAAAAACCACAGTCTCATGGGCCGGACACTCAGGGTCAGGGGAAAATCCAATATATATCTGGTGATATCTCGGGTGCTATTAGAGATAGCGCAATAAATCAAAGTGAATTGTCTGTAGGAGGCCCTGGCGCATGAACCTGTGCAGCGGGAACGACCTCGGACCACCAGGGGCCGAGAAAACTACAGTCTCATGGGGGCGGACACTCAGCGTCTGGGGAAAATCCAATATATATCTGGTGATATCTCGGTTCCTATTACAGATAGCGAAATAAACCAAAGCGAATTATCTGCAGGAGGCACTGGCGCATGAATCTGTGCAGCGGGAACGACCTCGGTCCACCAGGGCCGAGAAAACCACCGTCTCATGGGGCTGGACACTCAGGGTGAGGGAAAAATCCAATATATATCTGGTGATATCTCGGGTGCTATTACAGATAGCGCAATAAATCAAAGTGCATTGTCTGTAGGAGGCCCTGGCGCATGAATCTGTGCAGCGGGAACCACCTCGGACCACCAGGGGCCGAGAAAACTACAGTCTCATGCGGCCGGACACTCAGGGTCGGGGGAAAATCCAATATATATCTGGTGATATTTCGGGTGCTATTAGAGATAGCGCAATAAACCAAGTGAGTTATCTGCAGGAGGCCCTGGCGCCTGAATCTGTGCAGCGGGAACGACCTCGGACCACCAGGGTCCGAAAAAACCACAGTCTCATGGGGCCGGACACTCAGGGTCAGGGGAAAATCCAATATATATCTGGTGATATCTCGGGTGCTATTAGATACAGCGCAATAAACCAAAGTGAATTATCTGCAGGAGGACCTGGCGCATGAATCTGGGAAGCGGGAAGGACCTCGGACCACCAGGGGCCGAGAAAACCATCGTCTCATGGGGCCGGACACTCAGAGTCAGTGGAAAATCCAATATATATCTGGTGATATCTCGGGTGCTATTAGAGATAGCGCAATAAATCAAAGTGCATTGTCTGTAGGAGGCCCTGGCGCATGAATCTGTGCAGCGGGAACCACCTCGGACCACCAGGGGCCGAGAAAACTACAGTCTCATGCGGCCGGACACTCAGGGTCGGGGGAAAATCCAATATATATCTGGTGATATTTCGGGTGCTATTAAAGATAGCGCAATAAACCAAGTGAGTTATCTGCAGGAGGCCCTGGCGCCTGAATCTGTGCAGCGGGAACGACCTCGGACCACCAGGGTCCGAAAAAACCACAGTCTCATGGGGCCGGACACTCAGGGTCAGGGGAAAATCCAATATATATCTGGTGATATCTCGGGTGCTATTAGATACAGCGCAATAAACCAAAGTGAATTATCTGCAGGAGGACCTGGCGCATGAATCTGGGAAGCGGGAACGACCTCGGACCACCAGGGGCCGAGAAAACCACCGTCTCATGGGGCCGGACACTCAGAGTCAGTGGAAAATCCAATATATATCTGGTGATATCTCGGGTGCTATTAGAGATAGCGCAATAAGCGAAAGTGAATTATCTGCAGGAGGCCCTGGCGCATGAATCTGTGCAGCGGGAACGACCTCGGACCACCAGGAGCCGAGAAAACCACCGTCTCATGGGGCCGGACACTCAGGGTCAGGGGAAAATCCAATAAATATCTGGTGATATCTCGGGTGCTATTAGAGATAGCGCAATAAATCAAAGTGCATTGCCTGTAGGAGGCCCTGGCGCATGAACCTGTGCAGCGGGAACGACCTCGGACCACCAGGGGCCGAGAAAACTACAGTCTCATGGGGGCGGACACTCAGGGTCTGGGGAAAATCCAATATATATCTGGTGATATCTCGGTTCCTATTACAGATAGCGAAATAAACCAAAGCGAATTATCTGCAGGAGGCCCTGGCGCATGAATCTGTGCAGCGGGAACGACCTCGGTCCACCAGGGCCGAGAAAACCACCGTCTCATGGGGCTGGACACTCAGGGTGAGGGAAATATCCAATATATATCTGGTGATATCTCGGGTGCTATTACAGATAGCGCAATAAATCAAAGTGCATTGTCTGTAGGAGGCCCTGGCGCATGAATCTGTGCAACGGGAACGACCTCGGACCACCAGGGGCCGAAAAAACCACAGTCTCATGGGGCCGGACACTGAGGGTCAGGGAAGAATCCAATATATATCTGGTGATATCTTGGGTGCTGTAAGAGATAGCGCAATGAACCAAAGTGAATTATCTGCAGGAGGCCCTGGCGCATGAATCTGTGCAGCGGGCACGACCTCGGACCCGTAGGGGCCGAGAAAATCACCGTCTCATGGGGCCAGACAGTCAGGGTCAGGGAAAAATCCTATATATATCTGGTGATATCTTGGGTGCTATTAGAGATAGCGCAATAAATCAAAGTGCATTGTCTGCAGGAGGCCCTGGCGCATGAATCTGTGCAACGGGAACGACCTCGGACCACCAGGAGCCGAGAAAACCACAGTCTCATGGGGCCGGACACTCAGGGTCAGGGCAAAATCCAATATATATCTGGTGATATCTCGTGTGCTATTAGAGATAGCGCAATAAACCAAAGTGAATTATCTGCAGGAGGCCCTGGCGCATGAACGTGTGCAGCGGGAACGACCTCGGACCACCAGGGGCCGAGAAAACCGCAGTCTCATGGGGCCGGACACTCAGGGTCAGGGAAAAATCCAATACATATCTGGTGATATCTCGGGCGCTATTACAGATAGCGCAATAAATCAAAGTGCATTGTCAGTAGGAGGCCGTGGCGCATGAATCTGGGCAGCGGGAACGACCTCGGACCACCAGGGGCCGAGAAGACCACCGTCTCATGGGGCCGGCCACTCAGGGTCAGGGGAAAATCCAATCTATATCTGGTGATATCTCGGGTGTTATTACAGATAGCGCAATAAATCAAAGTGCATTATCTGTAGCAGTCCCTGGTGCATGAATCTGTGCAGCGGGAACGACCTCGGACCACCAGGGGCCGAGAAAACCACCGTCTCATGGGGCCGGACACTTAGGGTCAGGGGAAAATCCAATATATATCTGGTGATATTTCGGGTGCTATTAGAGATAGCGCAACAAACGAAAGTGAATTATCTGCAGGAGGCCCTGGCGCATGAATCAGTGCAGCGGGAACGACCTCGGACCACCAGGGGCCGAGAAAACCACCGTCTCATGGGGCTGGACACTCAGGGTGAGGGAAATATCCAATATATATCTGGTGATATCTCGGGTGCTATTAGAGATAGCGCAATAAACCAAGTGAGTTATCTGCAGCAGGCCCTGGCGCCTGAATCTGTGCAGCGGGAACGACCTCGGACCACCAGGGGCCGAGAAAACCACCGTCTCATGGGGCTGGACACTCAGGGTGAGGGAAATATCCAATATATATCTGGTGATATCTCGGGTGCTATTAGAGATAGCGCAATAAACCAAGTGAGTTATCTGCAGGAGGCCCTGGCGCCTGAATCTGTGCAGCGGGAACGACCTCGGACCACCAGGGTCCGAAAAAACCACAGTCTCATGGGGCCGGACACTCAGGGTCAGGGGAAAATCCAATATATATCTGGTGATATCTCGGGTACTATTAGAGATAGCGCAATAAACCGAAGTGAATTATCTGCAGGAGGCCCTGGCGCATGAATCTGTGAAACGGGAACGACCTCGGACCACCAGGGGCCGAGAAAACCGCAGTCTCATGGGGCTGGACTCTCAGGGTGAGGGAAATATCCAATATATATCTGGTGATATCTCGGGTGCTATTACAGATAGCGCAATAAATCAAAGTGCATTGTCAGTAGGAGGCCGTGGCGCATGAATCTGGGCAGCGGGAACGACCTCGGACCACCAGGGGCCGAGAAGACCACCGTCTCATGGGGCCGGCCACTCAGGGTCAGGGGAAAATCCAATCTATATCTGGTGATATCTCGGGTGCTATTACAGATAGCGCAATAAATCAAAGTGCATTGTCTGTAGGAGTCCCTGGTGCATGAATCTGTGCAGCGGGAACGACCTCGGACCACCAGGGGCCGAGAAAACCACCGTCTCATGGGGCCGGACACTCAGGGTCAGGGGAAAATCCAATATATATCTGGTGATATTTCGGGTGCTATTAGAGATAGCGCAACAAACGAAAGTGAATTATCTGCAGGAGGCCCTGGCGCATGAATCAGTGCAGCGGGAACGACCTCGGACCACCAGGGGCCGAGAAAACCACAGTCTCATGGGGCTGGACACTCAGGGTGAGGGAAATATCCAATATATATCTGGTGATATCTCGGGTGCTATTAGAGATAGCGCAATAAACCAAGTGAGTTATCTGCAGGAGGCCCTGGCGCCTGAATCTGTGCAGCGGGAACGACCTCGGACCACCAGGGTCCGAAAAAACCACAGTCTCATGGGGCCGGACACTCAGGGTCAGGGGAAAATCCAATATATATCTGGTGATATCTCGGGTGCTATTAGATACAGCGCAATAAACCAAAGTGAATTATCTGCAGGAGGCCCTGACGCATGAATCTGTGCAACGGGAACGACCTCGGACCACCAGGGGCCGAGAAAACCGCAGTCTCATGGGGCTGGACACTCAGGGTGAGGGAAATATCCAATATATATCTGGTGATATCTCGGGTGCTATTACATATAGCGCAATAAATCAAAGTGCATTGTCTGTAGGAGTCCCTGGCGCATGAATCAGTGCAGCGGGAACGACCTCGGACCACCAGGGGCCGAGAAAACCACCGTCTCATGGGGCTGGACACTCAGGGTGAGGGAAATATCCAATATATATCTGGTGATATTTCGGGTGCTATTAAAGATAGCGCAATAAACGAAAGTGAATTATCTGCAGGAGGCCCTGGCGCATGAATCAGTGCAGCGGGAACGACCTCGGACCACCAGGGGCCGAGAAAACCACCGTCTCATGGGGCTGGACACTCAGGGTGAGGGAAATATCCAATATATATCTGGTGATATCTCGGGTGCTATTACAGATAGCGCAATAAATCAAAGTGCATTGTCAGTAGGAGGCCGTGGCGCATGAATCTGGGCAGCGGGAACGACCTCGGACCACCAGGGGCCGAGAAGACCACCGTCTCATGGGGCCGGCCACTCAGGGTCAGGGGAAAATCCAATCTATATCTGATGATATCTCGGGTGCTATTAGAGATAGCGCAATAAGCCAAAAGGAATTATCTGCAGGAGGCCCTGGCGCATGAATCAGTGCAGCGGGAACGACCTCGGACCACCAGGGGCCGAGAAAATCACCGTCTCATGGGGCCGGACTGTAAGGGTCAGGGAAAAACCCAATATATATCTGGTGATATCTAGGGTGCTATTAGAGATACCGCAATAAATCAAAGTGCATTGTCTGTAGGAGGCCCTGGCGAATGAATCTGTGCAGCAGGAACGACCTCCGAACACCAGGGGCCGAGAAAATTAGTGATATTCGGAATCCGTCACCCAAGATCATGTAAAAATGCAGCATATATCTGGTGATATCTCGGGTGCTATTACAGATAGCGCAATAAATCAAAGTGCATTGTCTGTAGGAGGCCCTGGCGCACGAATCTGTGCAGCGGGAACGACCTCGGACCACCAGGGGCCGAGAAAACCACCGTCTCATGGGGCTGGACACTCAGGGTGAGGGAAATATCCAACATATATCTGGTGATATCTCGGGTGCTATTACAGATAGCGCAATAAATCAAAGTGCATTGTCAGTAGGAGGCCGTGGCGCATGAATCTGGGCAGCGGGAACGACCTCGGACCACCAGGGGCCGAGAAGACCACCGTCTCATGGGGCCGGCCACTCAGGGTCAGGGGAAAATCCAATATATATCTGGTGATATCTCGGGTGCTATTAGAGATAGCGCAATAAGCCAAAGGGAATTATCTGCAGGAGGCCCAGGCGCATGCATCTGTGCAGCGGGAACGACCTCGGACCACCAGGGGCCGAGAAAACCACCGTCTCATGGGGCCGGACACTCAGGGTCAGAGAAAAATCCAATATATATCTGGTGATATCTCGGGTGCTATTAGAGATAGCGCAATAAACCAAAGTGAATTATCTGCAGGAGGCCCTGGCGCATGAATCTGTGCAACGGGAACGACCTCGGACCACCAGGGGCCGAGAAAACCACAGTCTAATGGGGCCGGACACTCAGGGTCAGGGCAAAATCCAATATATATCTGGTGATATTTCGGGCGCTATTACAGATAGCGCAATAAATCAAAGTGCATTGTCAGTAGGAGGCCGTGGCGCATGAATCTGGGCAGCGGGAACGACCTCGGACCACCAGGGGCCGAGAAGACCACCGTCTCATGGGGCCGGACACTCAGGGTCAGGGGAAAATCCAATATATATCTGGTGATATCTCGGGTGCTATTACAGATAGCGCAATAAATCAAAGTGCGTTGTCTGCAGGAGGACCTGGTGCATGAGTCTGTGCAGCGGGAACGACCTCGGACCACCAGGGTCCGAGAAAACCACCGTCTCATGGGGCCGCACACTCAGGGTCAGTGAAAAATCCAATATATATCTGGTGATATCTCGGGTGCTATTACAGATAGCGCAATAAATCAAAGTGCATTGTCTGTAGGAGGCCCTGGCGCATGAATCTGTACAGCGGGAACGACCTCGGACCACCAGTTGCCGAGAAAACCACAGTCTCATTGGGCCGGACGCTCAGGGTCAGGGAAAATCCAATATATATCTGCTGATATCTCGGGTGCTATTAGGGATAGCGCAATAAACCAAAGTGAATTATCTGCCGGAGGCCCTGGCGCATGAATCTGTGCAGCGGGAACGACCTCGGACCACCAGGGGCCGAGAAAACCACCGTCTCATGGGGCCGGACACTCAGGGTCAGGGAAGAATCCATTATATATCTGGTGATATCTCGGGTGCTATTACAGATAGCCCAACAAATGAAAGTGCATTGTCTGTATTAGGACCCGGCGCATGAATCTGTGCAGCGGGAACGACCTCGGATCACCAGGGGCCGAGAAAACCACCGTCTCATGGGGCCGGACACTCAGGGTCAGTGAAAAATCCAATATATATCTGGTGATATCTCGGGTGCTATTACAGATAGCGCAATATATCAAAGTGCATTGTCTGTAGGAGACCCTGGCGCATGAATCTGTGCAGCGGGAACGACCTCGGACCACCAGGGGCCGTGACAACAACCGTCTCATGGGGCCGGACACTCAGGGTCAGGGAAAAATCCAATATATTTCTGGTGATATCTCGGGTTATATTACAGATAGAACAATAAATCAAAGTGCATTGTCTGTAGGAGGCCCTGGCGCATGAATCTGTGCAGCGGGAACGACCTCGGACCCCCAGGGGCCGAGAAAACCACCGTCTCATGGGGCCGGACACTCAGGGTCAGGGAAAAATCCAATATATATCTGGTGATATCTCGGGTGCTATTACAGATAGCCCAAGAAATCAAAGTGCATTGTCTGTATTAGGCCCCGGCGCATGAATCTGTGCAGCGGGATCGACCTCGGACCACCAGGGGCCGAGAAAACCACCGTCTCATGGGGCCGGACACTCAGGGTCAGGGAAGAATCCAATATATATCTGGTGATATCTCGGGTGCTATTACAGATAGCGCAATAAATCAAAGTGCATTGTCTGTAGGAGGCTCAGGCGAATGAATCTGTGCAGCGGGAACGACCTCGGACCACCAGGGGCCGAGAAAACCACAGTCTCATGGGGCCGGACACTCAGGGTCAGGGGAAAATCCAATATATATCTGATGATATCTCGGGTGCTATTACAGATAGCGCAATAAACCAAAGTGCATTGTCTGTAGGAGGCTCTTGCGAATGAATCTGTGCAGCGGGAACGACCTCGAACCACCAGGGGCCGAGAAAACCACCGTCTCATGGGGCCGGACACTCAGGCTCAGGGAAAAATCCAATATATATCTGGTGATATCTCGGGTGCTATTACAGATAGCCCAAGAAATCAAAGTGCATTGTCTGTATTAGGCCCCGGTGCATGAATCTGTGCAGCGGGAACGACCTCGGACCACCAGCGGCCGAGAAAACCACCGTCTCATGGGGCCGGACACTCGGGGTCAGGGAAGAATCCAATATATATCTGGTGATATCTCGGGTGCTATTACAGATAGCGCAATAAATCAAAGTGCATTGTCTGTAGGAGGCTCTTGCGAATGAATCTGTACC
This sequence comes from Nomia melanderi, assembly GCF_051020985.1. Lineage (NCBI taxonomy): Eukaryota > Metazoa > Arthropoda > Insecta > Hymenoptera > Halictidae > Nomia > Nomia melanderi. The sequence goes on along the minus strand of NW_027475132.1, from coordinate 6,152,908 downwards.
GCAGGAACGACCTCGGACCACCAGTGGCCGAGAAAATTACAGATATTTCGAATCCGTCACCCAAGGTCATGTAAAAATCCAGCAAATATCTGGTGATATCTCGGGTGCTATTAGAGATAGCGCAATAAACCAAAGTGCATTGTCTGTAGGAGGCCCTTGCGAATGAATCTGTGCCGCAGGAACGACCTCGGACCACCAGTGGCCGAGAAAATTACAGATATTCGGAATCCGTCACCCAAGGTCATGTAAAAATCCAGCAAATATCTGGTGATATCTCGGGTGCTATTTGAGATAGCGCAATAAACCAAAGTGCGTTGTCTGTAGGAGGCCCTGGCGCATGAATCCGGGCAGCGGGAACGACCTCGGACCACCAGGGGCCGAGAAAAACACCGACTCACGGGGCCGGACACTCAGGGTCAGGGGAAAATCCAATATATATCTGGTGATATCTCGGGTGCTATTACAGATAGCGCAATAAATCAAAGTGCATTGTCTGTAGGAGGCCCTGGCGCATGAATCTGTGTAGCGGGAACGACCTCGGACCACCAGAGGCCGAGAAAACCACAGTCTCATGGGGCCGGACGCTCAGGGTCAGGGGAAAATCCAATATATATCTGGTGATATCTCGGGTGCTATTAGAGGTAGCGCAATAAACCAAAGTGAATTATCTGCAGGAGGCCCTGGCGCATGAATCTGTGCAGAGGGAACGACCTCGGACCACCAGGGGCCGAGAAAACCACCGTCTCATGGGGCCGGACACTCAGGGTCAGTGAAGAATCCAATATATATCTGGTGATATCTAGGGTGCTATTACAGATAGCGCAATAAATCAAAGTGTATTGTCTGTAGGAGGCTCAGGCGAATGAATCTGTGCAGCGGGAACGATCTCGGACCACCAGTGGCCGAGAAAATTACAGATATTCGGAATCCGTCACCCAAGGTCATGTAAAAATCCAGCAAATATCTGGTGATATCTCGGGTGCTATTAGAGATAGCGCAATAAACCAAAGTGCATTGTCTGTAGGAGGCCCAGGCGAATGAATCTGTGCAGCGGAAACGACCTCGGACCACCAGGGGCCGAGAAAATTACAGATATTCGGAATCCGTCACCCAAGGTCATGTAAAAATCCAGCATATATCTGGTGATATCTCGGGTGCTATTACAGATAGCCTAATAACCCAAAGTGCATTGTCTGTAGGAGGCCCTGGCGCATGAATCTGGGCAGCGGGAACGACCTCGGACCACCAGGGACCGAGAAAATCACCGTCTCATGGAGCCGGACACTCAGGGTCAGGGAAAAATCCAATATATATCTGGTGATATCTCGGGTGCTATTACAGATAGCGCAATAAATCAAAGTGCATTGTCTGTAGGAGGCCCAGGCGAATGAATCTGTGCAGCGGGAACGACCTCGGACCACCAGGGGCCGAGAAAACCACAGTCTCATGGGGCCGGACACTCAGGGTCAGGGGAAAATCCAATATATATCTGGTGATATCGCGGGTGCTATTACAGATAGCGCAATAAACCAAAGTGCATTGTCTGTAGGAGGCCCTTGCGAATGAATCTGTGCCGCAGGAACGACCTCGGACCACCAGTGGCCGAGAAAATTACAGATATTCGGAATCCGTCACCCAAGGTCATGTAAAAATCCAGCAAATATCTGGTGATATCTCGGGTGCTATTAGAGATAGCGCAATAAACCAAAGTGCGTTGTCTGTAGGAGGCCCTGGCGCATGAATCCGGGCAGCGGGAACGACCTCGGACCACCAGGGGCCGAGAAAAACACCGACTCACGGGGCCGGACACTCAGGGTCAGGGGAAAATCCAATATATATCTGGTGGTATCTCGGGTGCTATTACAGATAGCGTAATAAATAAATGTGCATTGTCTGTAGGAGGCCCTGGCGCATGAATCTGTGCAGAGGGAACGACCTCGGACCACCAGGGGCCGAGAAAACCACCGTCTCATGGGGCCGGACACTCAGGGTCAGGGAAGTATCCATTATATATCTGGTGATATCTCGGGTGCTATTACAGATAGCCCAAGAAATGAAAGTGCATTGTCTGTATTAGGACCCGGCGCATGAATCTGTGCAGCGGGAACGACCTCGGATCACCAGGGGCCGAGAAAACCACCGTCTCATGGGGCCGGACACTCACGGTCAGTGAAAAATCCAATATATATCTGGTGATATCTCGGGTGCTATTAGAGGTAGCGCAATAAACCAAAGTGAATTATCTGCAGGAGGCCCTGGCGCATGAATCTGTGCAGAGGGAACGACCTCGGACCACCAGGGGCCGAGAAAACCACCGTCTCATGGGGCCGGACACTCAGGGTCAGTGAAGAATCCAATATATATCTGGTGATATCTAGGGTGCTATTACAGATAGCGCAATAAATCAAAGTGCATTGTCTGTAGGAGGCTCAGGCGAATGAATCTGTGCAGCGGGAACGATCTCGGACCACCAGTGGCCGAGAAAATTACAGATATTCGGAATCCGTCACCCAAGGTCATGTAAAAATCCAGCAAATATCTGGTGATATCTCGGGTGCTATTAGAGATAGCGCAATAAACCAAAGTGCATTGTCTGTAGGAGGCCCAGGCGAATGAATCTGTGCAGCGGAAACGACCTCGGACCACCAGGGGCCGAGAAAATTACAGATATTCGGAATCCGTCACCCAAGGTCATGTAAAAATCCAGCATATATCTGGTGATATCTCGGGTGCTATTACAGATAGCCTAATAACCCAAAGTGCATTGTCTGTAGGAGGCCCTGGCGCATGAATCTGGGCAGCGGGAACGACCTCGGACCACCAGGGACCGAGAAAATCACCGTCTCATGGAGCCGGACACTCAGGGTCAGGGAAAAATCCAATACATATCTGGTGATATCTCGGGTGCTATTACAGATAGCGCAATAAATCAAAGTGCATTGTCTGTAGGAGGCCCAGGCGAATGAATCTGTGCAGCGGGAACGACCTCGGACCACCAGGGGCCGAGAAAACCACAGTCTCATGGGGCCGGACACTCAGGGTCAGGGGAAAATCCAATATATATCTGGTGATATCGCGGGTGCTATTACAGATAGCGCAATAAACCAAAGTGCATTGTCTGTAGGAGGCCCTTGCGAATGAATCTGTGCCGCAGGAACGACCTCGGACCACCAGTGGCCGAGAAAATTACAGATATTCGGAATCCGTCACCCAAGGTCATGTAAAAATCCAGCAAATATCTGGTGATATCTCGGGTGCTATTAGAGATAGCGCAATAAACCAAAGTGCGTTGTCTGTAGGAGGCCCTGGCGCATGAATCCGGGCAGCGGGAACGACCTCGGACCACCAGGGGCCGAGAAAAACACCGACTCACGGGGCCGGACACTCAGGGTCAGGGGAAAATCCAATATATATCTGGTGATATCTCGGGTGCTATTACAGATAGCGCAATAAATCAAAGTGCATTGTCTGTAGGAGGCCCTGGCGCATGAATCTGTGCAGCGGGAACGACCTCGGACCACCAGGGGCCGAGAAAACCACCGTCTCATGGGGGCGGACACTCAGGGTCAGGGAAAAATCTATCATATATCTGGTGATATCTCGGGTGCTATTAGAGATAGCGCAATAAACCAAAGTGAATTATCTGCAGGAGGCCCTGGCGCATGAATCTGTGCAACGGGAACGACCTCGGACCACCAGGGGCCGAGAAAACCACAGTCTCATGGGGCCGGACACTCAGGGTCAGGGGAAAATCCAATATATATCTGGTGGTATCTCGGGTGCTATTACAGATAACGTAATAAATAAATGTGCATTGTCTGTAGGAGGCCCTGGCGCATGAATCTGTGCAGAGGGAACGACCTCGGACCACCAGGGGCCGAGAAAACCACCGTCTCATGGGGCCGGACACTCAGGGTCAGTGAAAAATCCAATATATATCTGGTGATATCTCGGGTGCTATTACAGATAGCGCAATAAATCAAAGTGCATTGTCTGTAGGAGGCCCTGGCGCATGAATCTGTGCAGCGGGAACGACCTCGGACCACCAGGGGCCGAGAAAACCACAGTCTCATGGGGCCGGACACTCAGGGTCAGGGGAAAATCCAATATATATCTGGTGATATCTCGGGTGCTATTAGAGATAGCGCAATAAACCAAAGTGTATTATCTGCAGGAGGCCCTGGCGCATGAATCTGTGCAACGGGAACGACCTCGGACCACCAGGGGCCGAGAAAACCACCGTCTCATGGGGCCGGACACTCAGGGTCAGTGAAAAATCCAATATATATCTGGTTATATCTCGAGTGCTATTACAGATAGCGCAATAAATCAAAGTGCATTGTCTGTAGGAGGACCTTGCGCATGAATATGTGCAGCGGGAACTACCTCGGACCACCAGGGGCCGAGAAAACCACAGTCTCATGGGGTCGGACACTCAGGGTCAGGGAAATATCCAATATATACCTGGTGATATCTCGGGTGCTATTAGAGATAGCGCAATAAACCAAAGTGAATTATCTGCAGGAGACCCTGGCGCATGAATCTGTGCAGCGGGAACGACCTCGAACCACCAGGGGCCGAGACAACAACCGTCTCATGGGGCCGGACACTCAGGGTCAGGGAAAAATCCAATATATTTCTGGTGATATCTCGGGTTATATTACAGATAGAACAATAAATCAAAGTGCATTGTCTGTAGGAGGCCCTGGCGCATGAATCTGTGCAGCGGGAACGACCTCGGACCACCAGGGGCCGAGAAAACCACCGTCTCATGGGGCCGGACACTCAGGGTCAGGGAAAAATCCAATATATATCTGGTGATATCTCGGGTGCTATTACAGATAGCCCAAGAAATCAAAGTGCATTGTCTGTATTAGGCCACGGCGCATGAATCTGTGCAGCGGGAACGACCTCGGACCACCAGGTCCCGAGAAAACCACCGTCTCATGGGGCCGGACACTCAGGGTCAGGGAAGAATCCAATATATATCTGGTGATATCTCGGGTGCTATTACAGATAGCGCAATAAATCAAAGTGCATTGTCTGTAGGAGGCTCAAGCGAATGAATCTGTGCAGCGGGAACGACCTCGGACCACCAGGGGCCGAGAAAACCACAGTCTCATGGGGCCGGACACTCAGGGTCAGGGGAAAATCCAATATATATCTGGTGATATCTCGGGTGCTATTACAGATAGCGCAATAAATCAAAGTGCATTGTCTGTAGGAGGCCCTGGCGCATGAATCTGTGCAGCGGGAACGACCTCGGACCACCAGGGGCCGAGAAAACCACAGTCTCATGGGGCCGGACACTCAGGGTCAGGTGAAAATCCAATATATATCTGGTGATATCTCGGGTGCTATTAGAGATAGCGCAATAAACCAAAGTGTATTATCTGCAGGAGGCCCTGGCGCATGAATCTGTGCAACGGGAACGACCTCGGACCACCAGGGGCCGAGAAAACCACCGTCTCATGGGGCCGGACACTCAGGGTCAGTGAAAAATCCAATATATATCTGGTTATATCTCGAGTGCTATTACAGATAGCGCAATAAATCAAAGTGCATTGTCTGTAGGAGGACCTTGCGCATGAATCTGTGCAGCGGGAACTACCTCGGACCACCAGGGGCCGAGAAAACCACAGTCTCATGGGGTCGGACACTCAGGGTCAGGGAAGTATCCAATATATACCTGGTGATATCTCGGGTGCTATTAGAGATAGCGCAATAAACCAAAGTGAATTATCTGCAGGAGACCCTGGCGCATGAATCTGTGCAGCGGGAACGACCTCGGACCACCAGGGGCCGAGACAACAACCGTCTCATGGGGCCGGACACTCAGGGTCAGGGAAAAATCCAATATATTTCTGGTGATATCTCGGGTTATATTACAGATAGAACAATAAATCAAAGTGCATTGTCTGTAGGAGGCCCTGGCGCATGAATCTGTGCAGCGGGAACGACCTCGGACCACCAGGGGCCGAGAAAACCACCGCCTCATGGGGCCGGACACTCAGGGTCAGGGAAAAATCCAATATATATCTGGTGATATCTCGGGTGCTATTACAGATAGCCCAAGAAATCAAAGTGCATTGTCTGTATTAGGCCCCGGCGCATGAATCTGTGCAGCGGGAACGACCTCGGACCACCAGGTGCCGAGAAAACCACCGTCTCATGAGGCCGGACACTCAGGGTCAGGGAAGAATCCAATATATATCTGGTGATATCTCGGGTGCTATTACAGATAGCGCAATAAATCAAAGTGCATTGTCTGTAGGAGGCTCAGGCGAATGAATCTGTGCAGCGGGAACGACCTCGGACCACCAGGGGCCGAGAAAACCACAGTCTCATGGGGCCGGACACTCAGGGTCAGGGGAAAATCCAATATATATCTGGTGATATCTCGGGTGCTATTACAGATAGCGCAATAAACCAAAGTGCATTGTCTGTAGGAGGCTCTTGCGAATGAATCTGTACCGCAGGAACGACCTCGGACCACCAGTGGCCGAGAAAATTACAGATATTCGGAATCCGTCACCCAAGGTCATGTAAAAATCCAGCAAATATCTGGTGATATCTCGGGTGCTATTAGAGATAGCCTAATAACCCAAAGTGCATTGTCTGTAGGAGGCCCTGGCGCATGAATCCGGGCAGCGGGAACGACCTCGGACCACCAGGGGCCGAGAAAAACACCGACTCACGGGGCCGGACACTCAGGGTCAGGGGAAAATCCAATATATATCTGGTGATATCTCGGGTGCTATTACAGATAGCGCAATAAATCAAAGTGCATTGTCTGTAGGAGGCCCTGGCGCATGAATCTGTGCAGCGGGAACGACCTCGGACCACCAGGGGCCGAGAAAACCACAGTCTCATGGGGCCGGACACTCAGGGTCAGGGGAAAATCCAATATAGATCTGGTGATATCTCGGGTGCCATTACAGATAGCGCAATAAACCAAAGTGCATTGTCTTTTGGAGGCCCTGGCGCATGAATCTGTGCAGCGGGATCGACCTCGGACCAGCATGGGCCGAGAAAATCTCCGTCTCCTGCGGCCGGACTGTCAGTGTCAGGGAAAAATACAATATATATCAGGTGATATCTCGGGTGCTATTAGAGATAGCGAAATAAATCAAAGTGCATTGTCTGCAGGAGGCCCTGGCGCATAAATCTGTGCCGCGGGATCGACCTCGGACCACCAGGGGCCGAGAAAACCACCGACACATGGGGCCGGACACTCAGGGTCGAGGAAAAATTCAATATATATCTGGTGATATCTCGGGTGCTCTTACAGATAGCGCACTAAACCAAGCTGAATTATCTGCAGGGGGCCCTGGCGCATGAATCTGTGCAGCGGGATCGACCTCGGACCACTAGGGGCCGAGAAAATCACCGTCTCATGGGGCCGGATTGTCAGGGTCAGGGAAAAATCCAATATATATCTGGTGACATCTCGGGTGCTATTAGAGATAGCGCAATATACCAAAGTGAATTATCTGCAGGAGGGCCTAGCGTATTAATCTGAGCAGCAGGAACGACCTCGGACCACCAGGGGCCGAGAAAGCCACCGTCTCATGGGGCCGGACACACAGGGTCAGGGGAAAATCCAATATGTATATGGTTATATCTCGGGTGCTATTAGAGATAGCGCAATAAATCAAAGTGCATTGTCTGTAGGAGGCCCAGGCGAATAAATCTGGCCAGCTGGAACGACCTCGGACCACCAGGGGCCGAGAAAACCACAGTCTCATGGGGCCGCACACTCAGGGTCAGGGGAAAATCCAATATATATCTGGTGATATCTCCGGTGCTATTACAGATAGCCCAATAAATCAAAGTGCATTGTCGGTAGGAGGCCCTGGCGCATGAATCTGTGCAGCGGGAACGACCTCGGACCACCAGGGGCCGGGAAAACCACAGTCTCATGGGGCCGGACACTCAGGGTCAGGGGAAAATCCAATATATATCTGGTGATATTTCGGGTGCTATTAGAGATAGCGCAATAAATCAAAGTGCATTGTCTGTAGGAGGCCCTGGCGCATGAATCTGTGCAGCGGGAACCACCTCGGACCACCAAGGGCCGAGAAAACCACAGTCTCATGGGGCCAGACACTCAGGGTCAGTGAAAAGTCCAATATATATCTGGTTATATCTCGGCTGCTATTACCGATAGCGCAATAAATCAGAGTGCATTGTCTGTAGGAGGCCCTGGCGCATGAATCTGTGCAACGGGAACGACCTCGGACCACCAGGGGCCGAGAAAAGCACAGTCTCATGGGGCCGGACTGTCAGGGTCTGGGAAAAATCCAATATATATCTGGTGATATCTCGAGTGCTATTAGAGATAGCGCAATGAACCAAAGTGAATTATCTGCAGGAGGCCCTGGCGCATGAATCTGTGCAGCGGGAACGACCTCGGACCACCAGGGGCCGAGAAAACGACCGTCTCATGGGGCCGGACACTCAGGGTCAGTGAAAAATCCAATATATATCTGCTGATATCTCGGGTGCTATTAGAGATAGCGCAATAAATCAAAGTGCATTGTCTGTAGGAGGCCCTGGCGCATGAATCTGTGCAGCGGGAACGACCTCGGAACACCAGGGACCGAGAAAACCACCGCCTCATGGGGCCGGACACTCAGGGCCAGGGGAAAATCCAATATATATCTGGTGATATCTCGGGTGCTATTAGAGATAGCGCAATAAACCAAAGTGAATTATCTGCAGGAGGCCCTGGCGCATGAATCTGTGCAACGGGAACGACCACGGACCACCAGGGGCCGAGAAAACCACAGTCTCATGGGGCGGGACACTCAGGGTCAGGGGAAAATCCAATATAGATCTGGTGATATCTCGGGTGCTATTACAGATAGCGCAATAAACCAAAGTGAATTATCTGCAGGAGGCCCTGGCGCATGAATCTGTGCAGCGGGGACGACCTCGGACCACCAGGGGCCGAGAAAACCACCGTCTCATGGGGTCGGACTGTCAGGGTCAGGGGAAAATCCAATATATATCTGGTGATATCTCGGGTGCTATTACAGATAGCGCAATAAATCAAAGTGCATTGTCTGTAGGAGGCCCTGGCGCATAAATCTGTGCAGCGGGAACAACCTCGGACCACCAGGGGCCGAGAAAACCACCGACACATGGGGCCGGACTGTCAGGGTCTGGGAAAAATCCAATATATATCTGGTGATATCTCGAGTGCTATTAGAGATAGCGCAATAAACCAAAGTGAATTATCTGCAGGAGGCCCTGGCGCATGAATCTGTGCAGCGGGAACGACCTCGGAACACCAGGGACCGAGAAAACCACCGCCTCATGGGGCCGGACACTCAGGGTCAGTGAAAAATCCAATATATATGTGGTGATATCTCGCGTGCTATTACAGATAGCGCAATAAATCAAAGTGCATTATCTGTAGGAGACCCTGGCGCATGAATCTGTGCAGCGGGAACGACCTCGCAACACCAGGGACCGAGAAAACCACCGTCTCATGGGGCCGGACACTCAGGGTCAGTGAAAAATCCAATATATATCTGGTGATATCTCGGGTGCTATTAGAGATAGCGCAATAAACCAAAGTGAATTATCTGCAGGAGGCCCTGGCGCATGAATCTGTGCAGCGGGAACGACCTCGGACCACCAGGGGCCGAGAAAACCACAGTCTCATGGGGCCGGACACTCAGGGTCAGGGGAAAATCCAATATATATCTGGTGATATCTCGGGTGCTATTACAGATAGCGCAATAAATCAAAGTGCATTGTCTGTAGGAGGCCCTGGCGCATGAATCTGTGCAGCGGGAACGACCTCGGACCACCAGGGGCCGAAAAAACCACTGTCTCATGGGGCCGGACACTCAGGGTCAGTGAAAAATCCAATATATATCTGGTGATATCTCGGGTGCTATTAGAGATAGCGCAATAAACCAAAGTGAATTATCTGCAGGAGGCCCTGGCGCATGAATCTGTGCAGCGGGAACGACCTCGGACCACCAGGGGCCGAGAAAACCACAGTCTCATGGGGCCGGACACTCAGGGTCAGGGGAAAATCCAATATATATCTGGTGATATCTCGGGTGCTATTATAGAGAGCGCAATAAATCAAAGTGCACTGTCTGTAGGAGGCCCTGGCGCATGAATCTGTGCAGCGGGAACGACCTCGGACCACCAGGGGCCGAGAAAACTACCGTCTCATGGGGCCGGACGCTCAGGGTCAGTGAAAAATCCAATATATATCTGGTGATATCCCGGGTGCTATTAGAGATAGCGCAATAAACCAAAGTGAATTATCTGCAGGAGTCCCTGGCGCATGAATCTGTGCAACGGGAAAGACCGCGGACCACCAGGGGCCGAGAAAACCACAGTCTCATGGGGCGGGACACTCAGGGTCAGGGGGAAATCCAATATAGATCTGGTGATATCTCGGGTGCTATTACAGATAGCGCAATAAACCAAAGTGAATTATCTGCAGGAGGCCCTGGCGCATGAATCTGTGCAGCGGGAACGACCTCGGACCACCAGGGGCCGAGAAAACGACCGTCTCATGGGGCCGGACACTCAGGGTCAGTGAAAAATCCAATATATATCTGCTGATATCTCGGGTGCTATTACAGATAGCGCAATAAATCAAAGTGCATTGTCTGTAGGAGGCCCTGGCGCATGAATCTGTGCAGCGGGAACGTCCTCGGACCACCAGGGGCCGAAGAAACCACAGTCTCATGGGGCCGGACACTCAGGGTCTGGGTAAAATCCAATATATATCTGGTGATATCTCGGGTGCTATTACAGATAGCGCAATAAATCAAAGTGCATTGTCTGTAGGAGGCCCTGGCGCATGAATCTGTGCAGCGGGAACGACCTCGGACCACCAGGGGCCGAGAAAACGACCGCCTAATGGGGCCGGACCCTCAGGGTCAGTGAAAAATCCAATATATATCTGGTGATATCTCGTGTGCTATTAGAGATAGCGCAATAAACCAAAGTGAATTATCTGCAGGAGGCCCTGGCGCATGAATCTGTGCAACGGCAACGACCTCGGACCACCAGGGGCCGAGAAAACCACAGTCTCATGGGGCCGGACACTCAGGGTCAGGGGAAAATCCAATATATATGTGGTGATATCTCGCGTGCTATTACAGATAGCGCAATAAATCAAAGTGCATTATCTGTAGCAGTCCCTGGTGCATGAATCTGTGCAGCGGGAACGACCTCGGACCACCAGGGGCCGAGAAAACCACCGTCTCATGGGGCCGGACACTTAGGGTCAGGGGAAAATCCAATATATATCTGGTGATATTTCGGGTGCTATTAGAGATAGCGCAACAAACGAAAGTGAATTATCTGCAGGAGGCCCTGGCGCATGAATCAGTGCAGCGGGAACGACCTCGGACCACCAGGGGCCGAGAAAACCACCGTCTCATGGGGCTGGACACTCAGGGTGAGGGAAATATCCAATATATATCTGGTGATATCTCGGGTGCTATTAGAGATAGCGCAATAAACCAAGTGAGTTATCTGCAGCAGGCCCTGGCGCCTGAATCTGTGCAGCGGGAACGACCTCGGACCACCAGGGGCCGAGAAAACCACCGTCTCATGGGGCTGGACACTCAGGGTGAGGGAAATATCCAATATATATCTGGTGATATCTCGGGTGCTATTAGAGATAGCGCAATAAACCAAGTGAGTTATCTGCAGGAGGCCCTGGCGCCTGAATCTGTGCAGCGGGAACGACCTCGGACCACCAGGGTCCGAAAAAACCACAGTCTCATGGGGCCGGACACTCAGGGTCAGGGGAAAATCCAATATATATCTGGTGATATCTCGGGTACTATTAGAGATAGCGCAATAAACCGAAGTGAATTATCTGCAGGAGGCCCTGGCGCATGAATCTGTGAAACGGGAACGACCTCGGACCACCAGGGGCCGAGAAAACCGCAGTCTCATGGGGCTGGACTCTCAGGGTGAGGGAAATATCCAATATATATCTGGTGATATCTCGGGTGCTATTACAGATAGCGCAATAAATCAAAGTGCATTGTCAGTAGGAGGCCGTGGCGCATGAATCTGGGCAGCGGGAACGACCTCGGACCACCAGGGGCCGAGAAGACCACCGTCTCATGGGGCCGGCCACTCAGGGTCAGGGGAAAATCCAATCTATATCTGGTGATATCTCGGGTGCTATTACAGATAGCGCAATAAATCAAAGTGCATTGTCTGTAGGAGTCCCTGGTGCATGAATCTGTGCAGCGGGAACGACCTCGGACCACCAGGGGCCGAGAAAACCACCGTCTCATGGGGCCGGACACTCAGGGTCAGGGGAAAATCCAATATATATCTGGTGATATTTCGGGTGCTATTAGAGATAGCGCAACAAACGAAAGTGAATTATCTGCAGGAGGCCCTGGCGCATGAATCAGTGCAGCGGGAACGACCTCGGACCACCAGGGGCCGAGAAAACCACAGTCTCATGGGGCTGGACACTCAGGGTGAGGGAAATATCCAATATATATCTGGTGATATCTCGGGTGCTATTAGAGATAGCGCAATAAACCAAGTGAGTTATCTGCAGGAGGCCCTGACGCATGAATCTGTGCAACGGGAACGACCTCGGACCACCAGGGGCCGAGAAAACCGCAGTCTCATGGGGCTGGACACTCAGGGTGAGGGAAATATCCAATATATATCTGGTGATATCTCGGGTGCTATTACATATAGCGCAATAAATCAAAGTGCATTGTCTGTAGGAGTCCCTGGCGCATGAATCAGTGCAGCGGGAACGACCTCGGACCACCAGGGGCCGAGAAAACCACCGTCTCATGGGGCTGGACACTCAGGGTGAGGGAAATATCCAATATATATCTGGTGATATTTCGGGTGCTATTAAAGATAGCGCAATAAACGAAAGTGAATTATCTGCAGGAGGCCCTGGCGCATGAATCAGTGCAGCGGGAACGACCTCGGACCACCAGGGGCCGAGAAAACCACCGTCTCATGGGGCTGGACACTCAGGGTGAGGGAAATATCCAATATATATCTGGTGATATCTCGGGTGCTATTACAGATAGCGCAATAAATCAAAGTGCATTGTCAGTAGGAGGCCGTGGCGCATGAATCTGGGCAGCGGGAACGACCTCGGACCACCAGGGGCCGAGAAGACCACCGTCTCATGGGGCCGGCCACTCAGGGTCAGGGGAAAATCCAATCTATATCTGATGATATCTCGGGTGCTATTAGAGATAGCGCAATAAGCCAAAAGGAATTATCTGCAGGAGGCCCTGGCGCATGAATCAGTGCAGCGGGAACGACCTCGGACCACCAGGGGCCGAGAAAATCACCGTCTCATGGGGCCGGACTGTAAGGGTCAGGGAAAAACCCAATATATATCTGGTGATATCTAGGGTGCTATTAGAGATACCGCAATAAATCAAAGTGCATTGTCTGTAGGAGGCCCTGGCGAATGAATCTGTGCAGCAGGAACGACCTCCGAACACCAGGGGCCGAGAAAATTAGTGATATTCGGAATCCGTCACCCAAGATCATGTAAAAATGCAGCATATATCTGGTGATATCTCGGGTGCTATTACAGATAGCGCAATAAATCAAAGTGCATTGTCTGTAGGAGGCCCTGGCGCACGAATCTGTGCAGCGGGAACGACCTCGGACCACCAGGGGCCGAGAAAACCACCGTCTCATGGGGCTGGACACTCAGGGTGAGGGAAATATCCAACATATATCTGGTGATATCTCGGGTGCTATTACAGATAGCGCAATAAATCAAAGTGCATTGTCAGTAGGAGGCCGTGGCGCATGAATCTGGGCAGCGGGAACGACCTCGGACCACCAGGGGCCGAGAAGACCACCGTCTCATGGGGCCGGCCACTCAGGGTCAGGGGAAAATCCAATATATATCTGGTGATATCTCGGGTGCTATTAGAGATAGCGCAATAAGCCAAAGGGAATTATCTGCAGGAGGCCCAGGCGCATGCATCTGTGCAGCGGGAACGACCTCGGACCACCAGGGGCCGAGAAAACCACCGTCTCATGGGTCCGGACACTCAGGGTCAGAGAAAAATCCAATATATATCTGGTGATATCTCGGGTGCTATTAGAGATAGCGCAATAAACCAAAGTGAATTATCTGCAGGAGGCCCTGGCGCATGAATCTGTGCAACGGGAACGACCTCGGACCACCAGGGGCCGAGAAAACCACAGTCTAATGGGGCCGGACACTCAGGGTCAGGGCAAAATCCAATATATATCTGGTGATATTTCGGGCGCTATTACAGATAGCGCAATAAATCAAAGTGCATTGTCAGTAGGAGGCCGTGGCGCATGAATCTGGGCAGCGGGAACGACCTCGGACCACCAGGGGCCGAGAAGACCACCGTCTCATGGGGCCGGACACTCAGGGTCAGGGGAAAATCCAATATATATCTGGTGATATCTCGGGTGCTATTACAGATAGCGCAATAAATCAAAGTGCGTTGTCTGCAGGAGGACCTGGTGCATGAGTCTGTGCAGCGGGAACGACCTCGGACCACCAGGGTCCGAGAAAACCACCGTCTCATGGGGCCGCACACTCAGGGTCAGTGAAAAATCCAATATATATCTGGTGATATCTCGGGTGCTATTACAGATAGCGCAATAAATCAAAGTGCATTGTCTGTAGGAGGCCCTGGCGCATGAATCTGTACAGCGGGAACGACCTCGGACCACCAGTTGCCGAGAAAACCACAGTCTCATTGGGCCGGACGCTCAGGGTCAGGGAAAATCCAATATATATCTGCTGATATCTCGGGTGCTATTAGGGATAGCGCAATAAACCAAAGTGAATTATCTGCCGGAGGCCCTGGCGCATGAATCTGTGCAGCGGGAACGACCTCGGACCACCAGGGGCCGAGAAAACCACCGTCTCATGGGGCCGGACACTCAGGGTCAGGGAAGAATCCATTATATATCTGGTGATATCTCGGGTGCTATTACAGATAGCCAAACAAATGAAAGTGCATTGTCTGTATTAGGACCCGGCGCATGAATCTGTGCAGCGGGAACGACCTCGGATCACCAGGGGCCGAGAAAACCACCGTCTCATGGGGCCGGACACTCAGGGTCAGTGAAAAATCCAATATATATCTGGTGATATCTCGGGTGCTATTACAGATAGCGCAATATATCAAAGTGCATTGTCTGTAGGAGACCCTGGCGCATGAATCTGTGCAGCGGGAACGACCTCGGACCACCAGGGGCCGTGACAACAACCGTCTCATGGGGCCGGACACTCAGGGTCAGGGAAAAATCCAATATATTTCTGGTGATATCTCGGGTTATATTACAGATAGAACAATAAATCAAAGTGCATTGTCTGTAGGAGGCCCTGGCGCATGAATCTGTGCAGCGGGAACGACCTCGGACCCCCAGGGGCCGAGAAAACCACCGTCTCATGGGGCCGGACACTCAGGGTCAGGGAAAAATCCAATATATATCTGGTGATATCTCGGGTGCTATTACAGATAGCCCAAGAAATCAAAGTGCATTGTCTGTATTAGGCCCCGGCGCATGAATCTGTGCAGCGGGATCGACCTCGGACCACCAGGGGCCGAGAAAACCACCGTCTCATGGGGCTGGACACTCAGGGTGAGGGAAATATCCAATATATATCTGGTGATATCTCGGGTGCTATTACAGATAGCGCAATAAATCAAAGTGCATTGTCTGTAGGAGGCCCTGGCGCATGAATCTGTGCAGCGGGAACGACCTCGGACCACCAGGGGCCGAGAAAACTACCGTCTCATGGGGCCGGACACTCAGGGTCAGGGAAGAATCCAATATATATCTGGTGATATCTCGGGTGCTATTACAGATAGCGCAATAAATCAAAGTGCATTGTCTGTAGGAGGCTCAGGCGAATGAATCTGTGCAGCGGGAACGACCTCGGACCACCAGGGGCCGAGAAAACCACAGTCTCATGGGGCCGGACACTCAGGGTCAGGGGAAAATCCAATATATATCTGATGATATCTCGGGTGCTATTACAGATAGCGCAATAAACCAAAGTGCATTGTCTGTAGGAGGCTCTTGCGAATGAATCTGTGCAGCGGGAACGACCTCGAACCACCAGGGGCCGAGAAAACCACCGTCTCATGGGGCCGGACACTCAGGCTCAGGGAAAAATCCAATATATATCTGGTGATATCTCGGGTGCTATTACAGATAGCCCAAGAAATCAAAGTGCATTGTCTGTATTAGGCCCCGGTGCATGAATCTGTGCAGCGGGAACGACCTCGGACCACCAGCGGCCGAGAAAACCACCGTCTCATGGGGCCGGACACTCGGGGTCAGGGAAGAATCCAATATATATCTGGTGATATCTCGGGTGCTATTACAGATAGCGCAATAAATCAAAGTGCATTGTCTGTAGGAGGCTCTTGCGAATGAATCTGTACCGCAGGAACGACCTCGGACCACCAGTGGCCGAGAAAATTACAGATATTTCGAATCCGTCACCCAAGGTCATGTAAAAATCCAGCAAATATCTGGTGATATCTCGGGTGCTATTAGAGATAGCGCAATAAACCAAAGTGCATTGTCTGTAGGAGGCCCTTGCGAATGAATCTGTGCCGCAGGAACGACCTCGGACCACCAGTGGCCGAGAAAATTACAGATATTCGGAATCCGTCACCCAAGGTCATGTAAAAATCCAGCAAATATCTGGTGATATCTCGGGTGCTATTTGAGATAGCGCAATAAACCAAAGTGCGTTGTCTGTAGGAGGCCCTGGCGCATGAATCCGGGCAGCGGGAACGACCTCGGACCACCAGGGGCCGAGAAAAACACCGACTCACGGGGCCGGACACTCAGGGTCAGGGGAAAATCCAATATATATCTGGTGATATCTCGGGTGCTATTACAGATAGCGCAATAAATCAAAGTGCATTGTCTGTAGGAGGCCCTGGCGCATGAATCTGTGTAGCGGGAACGACCTCGGACCACCAGAGGCCGAGAAAACCACAGTCTCATGGGGCCGGACGCTCAGGGTCAGGGGAAAATCCAATATATATCTGGTGATATCTCGGGTGCTATTAGAGGTAGCGCAATAAACCAAAGTGAATTATCTGCAGGAGACCCTGGCGCATGAATCTGTGCAGAGGGAACGACCTCGGACCACCAGGGGCCGAGAAAACCACCGTCTCATGGGGCCGGACACTCAGGGTCAGTGAAGAATCCAATATATATCTGGTGATATCTAGGGTGCTATTACAGATAGCGCAATAAATCAAAGTGCATTGTCTGTAGGAGGCTCAGGCGAATGAATCTGTGCAGCGGGAACGATCTCGGACCACCAGTGGCCGAGAAAATTACAGATATTCGGAATCCGTCACCCAAGGTCATGTAAAAATCCAGCAAATATCTGGTGATATCTCGGGTGCTATTAGAGATAGCGCAATAAACCAAAGTGCATTGTCTGTAGGAGGCCCAGGCGAATGAATCTGTGCAGCGGAAACGACCTCGGACCACCAGGGGCCGAGAAAATTACAGATATTCGGAATCCGTCACCCAAGGTCATGTAAAAATCCAGCATATATCTGGTGATATCTCGGGTGCTATTACAGATAGCCTAATAACCCAAAGTGCATTGTCTGTAGGAGGCCCTGGCGCATGAATCTGGGCAGCGGGAACGACCTCGGACCACCAGGGACCGAGAAAATCACCGTCTCATGGAGCCGGACACTCAGGGTCAGGGAAAAATCCAATATATATCTGGTGATATCTCGGGTGCTATTACAGATAGCGCAATAAATCAAAGTGCATTGTCTGTAGGAGTCCCAGGCGAATGAATCTGTGCAGCGGGAACGACCTCGGACCACCTGGGGCCGAGAAAACCACAGTCTCATGGGGCCGGACACTCAGGGTCAGGGGAAAATCCAATATATATCTGGTGATATCGCGGGTGCTATTACAGATAGCGCAATAAACCAAAGTGCATTGTCTGTAGGAGGCCCTTGCGAATGAATCTGTGCCGCAGGAACGACCTCGGACCACCAGTGGCCGAGAAAATTACAGATATTCGGAATCCGTCACCCAAGGTCATGTAAAAATCCAGCAAATATCTGGTGATATCTCGGGTGCTATTAGAGATAGCGCAATAAACCAAAGTGCGTTGTCTGTAGGAGGCCCTGGCGCATGAATCCGGGCAGCGGGAACGACCTCGAACCACCAGGGGCCGAGAAAAACACCGACTCACGGGGCCGGACACTCAGGGTCAGGGGAAAATCCAATATATATCTGGTGGTATCTCGGGTGCTATTACAGATAGCGTAATAAATAAATGTGCATTGTCTGTAGGAGGCCCTGGCGCATGAATCTGTGCAGAGGGAACGACCTCGGACCACCAGGGGCCGAGAAAACCACCGTCTCATGGGGCCGGACACTCAGGGTCAGGGAAGTATCCATTATATATCTGGTGATATCTCGGGTGCTATTACAGATAGCCCAAGAAATGAAAGTGCATTGTCTGTATTAGGACCCGGCGCATGAATCTGTGCAGCGGGAACGACCTCGGATCACCAGGGGCCGAGAAAACCACCGTCTCATGGGGCCGGACACTCACGGTCAGTGAAAAATCCAATATATATCTGGTGATATCTCGGGTGCTATTAGAGGTAGCGCAATAAACCAAAGTGAATTATCTGCAGGAGGCCCTGGCGCATGAATCTGTGCAGAGGGAACGACCTCGGACCACCAGGGGCCGAGAAAACCACCGTCTCATGGGGCCGGACACTCAGGGTCAGTGAAGAATCCAATATATATCTGGTGATATCTAGGGTGCTATTACAGATAGCGCAATAAATCAAAGTGCATTGTCTGTAGGAGGCTCAGGCGAATGAATCTGTGCAGCGGGAACGATCTCGGACCACCAGTGGCCGAGAAAATTACAGATATTCGGAATCCGTCACCCAAGGTCATGTAAAAATCCAGCAAATATCTGGTGATATCTCGGGTGCTATTAGAGATAGCGCAATAAACCAAAGTGCATTGTCTGTAGGAGGCCCAGGCGAATGAATCTGTGCAGCGGAAACGACCTCGGACCACCAGGGGCCGAGAAAATTACAGATATTCGGAATCCGTCACCCAAGGTCATGTAAAAATCCAGCATATATCTGGTGATATCTCGGGTGCTATTACAGATAGCCTAATAACCCAAAGTGCATTGTCTGTAGGAGGCCCTGGCGCATGAATCTGGGCAGCGGGAACGACCTCGGACCACCAGGGACCGAGAAAATCACCGTCTCATGGAGCCGGACACTCAGGGTCAGGGAAAAATCCAATATATATCTGGTGATATCTCGGGTGCTATTACAGATAGCGCAATAAATCAAAGTGCATTGTCTGTAGGAGGCCCAGGCGAATGAATCTGTGCAGCGGGAACGACCTCGGACCACCAGGGGCCGAGAAAACCACAGTCTCATGGGGCCGGACACTCAGGGTCAGGGGAAAATCCAATATATATCTGGTGATATCGCGGGTGCTATTACAGATAGCGCAATAAACCAAAGTGCATTGTCTGTAGGAGGCCCTTGCGAATGAATCTGTGCCGCAGGAACGACCTCGGACCACCAGTGGCCGAGAAAATTACAGATATTCGGAATCCGTCACCCAAGGTCATGTAAAAATCCAGCAAATATCTGGTGATATCTCGGGTGCTATTAGAGATAGCGCAATAAACCAAAGTGCGTTGTCTGTAGGAGGCCCTGGCGCATGAATCCGGGCAGCGGGAACGACCTCGGACCACCAGGGGCCGAGAAAAACACCGACTCACGGGGCCGGACACTCAGGGTCAGGGGAAAATCCAATATATATCTGGTGATATCTCGGGTGCTATTACAGATAGCGCAATAAATCAAAGTGCATTGTCTGTAGGAGGCCCTGGCGCATGAATCTGTGCAGCGGGAACGACCTCGGACCACCAGGGGCCGAGAAAACCACCGTCTCATGGGGCCGGACACTCAGGGTCAGGGAAAAATCTATCATATATCTGGTGATATCTCGGGTGCTATTAGAGATAGCGCAATAAACCAAAGTGAATTATCTGCAGGAGGCCCTGGCGCATGAATCTGTGCAACGGGAACGACCTCGGACCACCAGGGGCCGAGAAAACCACAGTCTCATGGGGCCGGACACTCAGGGTCAGGGGAAAATCCAATATATATCTGGTGGTATCTCGGGTGCTATTACAGATAACGTAATAAATAAATGTGCATTGTCTGTAGGAGGCCCTGGCGCATGAATCTGTGCAGAGGGAACGACCTCGGACCTCCAGGGGCCGAGAAAACCACCGTCTCATGGGGCCGGACACTCAGGGTCAGTGAAAAATCCAATATATATCTGGTGATATCTCGGGTGCTATTACAGATAGCGCAATAAATCAAAGTGCATTGTCTGTAGGAGGCCCTGGCGCATGAATCTGTGCAGCGGGAACGACCTCGGACCACCAGGGGCCGAGAAAACCACAGTCTCATGGGGCCGGACACTCAGGGTCAGGGGAAAATCCAATATATATCTGGTGATATCTCGGGTGCTATTAGAGATAGCGCAATAAACCAAAGTGTATTATCTGCAGGAGGCCCTGGCGCATGAATCTGTGCAACGGGAACGACCTCGGACCACCAGGGGCCGAGAAAACCACCGTCTCATGGGGCCGGACACTCAGGGTCAGTGAAAAATCCAATATATATCTGGTTATATCTCGAGTGCTATTACAGATAGCGCAATAAATCAAAGTGCATTGTCTGTAGGAGGACCTTGCGCATGAATCTGTGCAGCGGGAACTACCTCGGACCACCAGGGGCCGAGAAAACCACAGTCTCATGGGGTCGGACACTCAGGGTCAGGGAAATATCCAATATATACCTGGTGATATCTCGGGTGCTATTAGAGATAGCGCAATAAACCAAAGTGAATTATCTGCAGGAGACCCTGGCGCATGAATCTGTGCAGCGGGAACGACCTCGAACCACCAGGGGCCGAGACAACAACCGTCTCATGGGGCCGGACACTCAGGGTCAGGGAAAAATCCAATATATTTCTGGTGATATCTCGGGTTATATTACAGATAGAACAATAAATCAAAGTGCATTGTCTGTAGGAGGCCCTGGCGCATGAATCTGTGCAGCGGGAACGACCTCGGACCACCAGGGGCCGAGAAAACCACCGTCTCATGGGGCCGGACACTCAGGGTCAGGGAAAAATCCAATATATATCTGGTGATATCTCGGGTGCTATTACAGATAGCCCAAGAAATCAAAGTGCATTGTCTGTATTAGGCCACGGCGCATGAATCTGTGCAGCGGGAACGACCTCGGACCACCAGGTCCCGAGAAAACCACCGTCTCATGGGGCCGGACACTCAGGGTCAGGGAAGAATCCAATATATATCTGGTGATATCTCGGGTGCTATTACAGATAGCGCAATAAATCAAAGTGCATTGTCTGTAGGAGGCTCAAGCGAATGAATCTGTGCAGCGGGAACGACCTCGGACCACCAGGGGCCGAGAAAACCACAGTCTCATGGGGCCGGACACTCAGGGTCAGGGGAAAATCCAATATATATCTGGTGATATCTCGGGTGCTATTACAGATAGCGCAATAAATCAAAGTGCATTGTCTGTAGGAGGCCCTGGCGCATGAATCTGTGCAGCGGGAACGACCTCGGACCACCAGGGGCCGAGAAAACCACAGTCTCATGGGGCCGGACACTCAGGGTCAGGTGAAAATCCAATATATATCTGGTGATATCTCGGGTGCTATTAGAGATAGCGCAATAAACCAAAGTGTATTATCTGCAGGAGGCCCTGGCGCATGAATCTGTGCAACGGGAACGACCTCGGACCACCAGGGGCCGAGAAAACCACCGTCTCATGGGGCCGGACACTCAGGGTCAGTGAAAAATCCAATATATATCTGGTTATATCTCGAGTGCTATTACAGATAGCGCAATAAATCAAAGTGCATTGTCTGTAGGAGGACCTTGCGCATGAATCTGTGCAGCGGGAACTACCTCGGACCACCAGGGGCCGAGAAAACCACAGTCTCATGGGGTCGGACACTCAGGGTCAGGGAAGTATCCAATATATACCTGGTGATATCTCGGGTGCTATTAGAGATAGCGCAATAAACCAAAGTGAATTATCTGCAGGAGACCCTGGCGCATGAATCTGTGCAGCGGGAACGACCTCGGACCACCAGGGGCCGAGACAACAACCGTCTCATGGGGCCGGACACTCAGGGTCAGGGAAAAATCCAATATATTTCTGGTGATATCTCGGGTTATATTACAGATAGAACAATAAATCAAAGTGCATTGTCTGTAGGAGGCCCTGGCGCATGAATCTGTGCAGCGGGAACGACCTCGGACCACCAGGGGCCGAGAAAACCACCGCCTCATGGGGCCGGACACTCAGGGTCAGGGAAAAATCCAATATATATCTGGTGATATCTCGGGTGCTATTACAGATAGCCCAAGAAATCAAAGTGCATTGTCTGTATTAGGCCCCGGCGCATGAATCTGTGCAGCGGGAACGACCTCGGACCACCAGGTGCCGAGAAAACCACCGTCTCATGGGGCCGGACACTCAGGGTCAGGGAAGAATCCAATATATATCTGGTGATATCTCGGGTGCTATTACAGATAGCGCAATAAATCAAAGTGCATTGTCTGTAGGAGGCTCAGGCGAATGAATCTGTGCAGCGGGAACGACCTCGGACCACCAGGGGCCGAGAAAACCACAGTCTCATGGGGCCGGACACTCAGGGTCAGGGGAAAATCCAATATATATCTGGTGATATCTCGGGTGCTATTACAGATAGCGCAATAAACCAAAGTGCATTGTCTGTAGGAGGCTCTTGCGAATGAATCTGTACCGCAGGAACGACCTCGGACCACCAGTGGCCGAGAAAATTACAGATATTCGGAATCCGTCACCCAAGGTCATGTAAAAATCCAGCAAATATCTGGTGATATCTCGGGTGCTATTAGAGATAGCCTAATAACCCAAAGTGCATTGTCTGTAGGAGGCCCTGGCGCATGAATCCGGGCAGCGGGAACGACCTCGGACCACCAGGGGCCGAGAAAAACACCGACTCACGGGGCCGGACACTCAGGGTCAGGGGAAAATCCAATATATATCTGGTGATATCTCGGGTGCTATTACAGATAGCGCAATAAATCAAAGTGCATTGTCTGTAGGAGGCCCTGGCGCATGAATCTGTGCAGCGGGAACGACCTCGGACCACCAGGGGCCGAGAAAACCACCGTCTCATGGGGCCGGACACTCAGGGTCAGGGAAAAATCTATCATATATCTGGTGATATCTCGGGTGCTATTAGAGATAGCGCAATAAACCAAAGTGAATTATCTGCAGGAGCCCCTGGCGCATGAATCTGTGCAGCGGGAACGACATCGGATCACCAGGGTCCGAGATAACCACCGTCTCATGGGGCCGGACACCCAGGGTCGGGGAAAAATCCAATATATATCTGGTGATATCTCGGGTGCTATTACAGATAGCGCAATAAATCAAAGTGCATTGTCTGTAGGAGGCCCAGGCGAATGAATCTGGGCAGCGGGAACGACCTCGGACCACCAGGGGCCGAGAAAACCACCGTCTCATGGGGCCGGACATTCAGGGTCAGGGGAAAATCTAATATATATCTGGTGATATCTCGGGTGCTATTAGAGATACCGCAATAAACCAAAGTGAATTATCTGCAGGAGGACCTGGCGCATGAATCTGTGCAGCGGGAACGACCTCGGATCACCAGGGTCCGAGAAAACCACCGTCTAATGGGGCCGGACACTCAGGGTCGGGGAAAAATCCAATATATATCTGGTGATATCTCGGGTGCTATTACAGATAGCGCAATAAACCAAAGTGCATTGTCTGTAGGAGGCCCAGGCGAATGAATCTGTGCAGCGGGAACGACCTCGGACCACCAGGGGCCGAGAAAATTACAGATAGTCGGAATCCGTCACCCAAGGTCATGTAAAAATCCAGCATATATCTGGTGATATCTCGGGTGCTATTACAGATAGCCTAATAACCCAAAGTGCATTGTCTGTAGGAGGCCCTGGCGCATGAATCTGGGCAGCGGGAACGACCTCGGACCACCAGGGACCGAGAAAATCACCGTCTCATGGAGCCGGACACTCAGGGTCAGGGAAAAATCCAATATATATCTGGTGATATCTCGGGTGCTATTACAGATAGCGCAATAAATCAAAGTGCATTGTCTGTAGGAGGCCCAGGCGAATGAATCTGTGCAGCGGGAACGACCTCGGACCACCAGGGGCCGAGAAAACCACAGTCTCATGGGGCCGGACACTCAGGGTCAGGGGAAAATCCAATATATATCTGGTGATATCTCGGGTGCTATTACAGATAGCGCAATAAACCAAAGTGCATTGTCTGTAGGAGGCTCTTGCGAATGAATCTGTACCGCAGGAACGACCTCGGACCACCAGTGGCCGAGAAAATTACAGATATTCGGAATCCGTCACCAAAGGTCATGTAAAAATCCAGCAAATATCTGGTGATATCTCGGGTGCTATTAGAGATAGCGCAATAAACCAAAGTGCATTGTCTGTATGAGGCCCAGGCGAATGAATCTGTGCAGCGGGAAGGACCTCGGACCACCAGGGGCCGAGAAAACCACCGTCTCATGGAGCCGGACACTCAGGGTCAGGGAAAAATCCAATATATATCTGGTGATATCTCGGGTGCTATTACAGATAGCCCAACAAATCAAAGTGCATTGTCTGTAGGAGGCCCTGCCGCATGAATCTGTGCAGCGGGAACGACCTCGGACCACCAGGGGCCGAGAAAATTACAGATATTCGGAATCCGTCACCCAAGGTCATGTAAAAATCCAGCATATATCTGGTGATATCTCGGGTGCTATTACAGATAGCGCAATAAATCAAAGTGCATTGTCTATAGGAGGCCCTGGCGCATGAATCTGTGCAGCGGGAACGACCTCGGAACACCAGGGACCGAGAAAACCACCGTTTCATGGGGCCGGACACTCAGGGTCAGTGAAATATCCAATATATATGTGTTGATATCTCGGGTGCTATTAGAGATAGCGCAATAAACCATAGTGAATTATCTGCAGGAGGCCCTGGCGCATGAATCTGTACAACGGGAGCGACCTCGGACCACCAGGGGCCGAGAAAACCACAGTCTCATGGGGCCGGACACTCAGGGTCAGGGGAAAATCCAATATAGATCTGGTGATATCTCGGGTGCCATTACAGATAGCGCAATAAACCAAAGTGCATTGTCTTTTGGAGGCCCTGGCGCATGAATCTGTGCAGCGGGATCGACCTCGGACCAGCATGGGCCGAGAAAATCTCCGTCTCCTGCGGCCGGACTGTCAGTGTCAGGGAAAAATACAATATATATCAGGTGATATCTCGGGTGCTATTAGAGATAGCGAAATAAATCAAAGTGCATTGTCTGCAGGAGGCCCTGGCGCATAAATCTGTGCCGCGGGATCGACCTCGGACCACCAGGGGCCGAGAAAACCACCGACACATGGGGCCGGACACTCAGGGTCGAGGAAAAATTCAATATATATCTGGTGATATCTCGGGTGCTCTTACAGATAGCGCACTAAACCAAGCTGAATTATCTGCAGGGGGCCCTGGCGCATGAATCTGTGCAGCGGGATCGACCTCGGACCACTAGGGGCCGAGAAAATCACCGTCTCATGGGGCCGGATTGTCAGGGTCAGGGAAAAATCCAATATATATCTGGTGACATCTCGGGTGCTATTAGAGATAGCGCAATATACCAAAGTGAATTATCTGCAGGAGGGCCTAGCGTATTAATCTGAGCAGCAGGAACGACCTCGGACCACCAGGGGCCGAGAAAGCCACCGTCTCATGGGGCCGGACACACAGGGTCAGGGGAAAATCCAATATGTATATGGTTATATCTCGGGTGCTATTAGAGATAGCGCAATAAATCAAAGTGCATTGTCTGTAGGAGGCCCAGGCGAATAAATCTGGCCAGCTGGAACGACCTCGGACCACCAGGGGCCGAGAAAACCACAGTCTCATGGGGCCGCACACTCAGGGTCAGGGGAAAATCCAATATATATCTGGTGATATCTCCGGTGCTATTACAGATAGCCCAATAAATCAAAGTGCATTGTCGGTAGGAGGCCCTGGCGCATGAATCTGTGCAGCGGGAACGACCTCGGACCACCAGGGGCCGGGAAAACCACAGTCTCATGGGGCCGGACACTCAGGGTCAGGGGAAAATCCAATATATATCTGGTGATATTTCGGGTGCTATTAGAGATAGCGCAATAAATCAAAGTGCATTGTCTGTAGGAGGCCCTGGCGCATGAATCTGTGCAGCGGGAACGACCTCGGAACGCCAGGGACCTAGAAAACCACCGCCTCATGGGGCCGGACACTCAGGGTCAGTGAAAAATCCAATATATATGTGGTGATATCTCGCGTGCTATTACAGATAGCACAATAAATCAAAGTGCATTATCTGTAGGAGACCCTGGCGCATGAATCTGTGCAGCGGGAACGACCTCGGAACACCAGGGACCGAGAAAACCACCGTCTCATGGGGCCGGATACTCAGGGTCAGTGAAAAATCCAATATATATGTGGTGATATCTCGGGTGCTATTACAGATAGCGCAATAAATCAAAGTGAATTATCTGCAGTAGGCCCTGGCGCATGAATCTGTGCAGCGGGAACGACCTCGGACCACCAGTGGCCGAGAAAACCACAGTCTCATGGGGCCGGACACTCAGGGTCAGTGAAAAATCCAATATATATCTGGTGATATCTCGGGTGCTATTAGAGATAGCGCAATAAACCAAAGTGAATTATCTGCAGGAGGCCCTGGCGCATGAATGTGTGCAACGGGAACGACCTCGGACCACCAGGGGCCGAGAAAACCACAGTCTCATGGGGCCGGACACTCAGGGTCTGGGGAAAATCCAATATATATCTAATGATATCTCGGGTGCTATTACAGATAGCGCAATAAATCAAAGTGCATTGTCTGTAGGAGGCCCTGGCGCATGAATCTGTGCAGCGGGAACCACCTCGGACCACCAAGGGCCGAGAAAACCACAGTCTCATGGGGCCAGACACTCAGGGTCAGTGAAAAGTCCAATATATATCTGGTTATATCTCGGCTGCTATTACCGATAGCGCAATAAATCAGAGTGCATTGTCTGTAGGAGGCCCTGGCGCATGAATCTGTGCAACGGGAACGACCTCGGACCACCAGGGGCCGAGAAAAGCACAGTCTCATGGGGCCGGACACTCAGGGTCAGGGTAAAATCCAATATATTTCTGGTGATATCTCGGGTGCTATTAGAGATAGCGCAATAAACCAAAGTGAATTATCTGCAGGAGGCCCTGGCGCATGAATCTGTGCAGCGGGAACGACCTCGGACCACCTGGGACCGAGAAAACGACCGTCTCATGGGGCCGGACACTCAGGGTCAGTGAAAAATCCAATATATATCTGCTGATATCTCGGGTGCTATTACAGATAGCGCAATAAATCAAAGTGCATTGTCTGTAGGAGGCCCTGGCGCATGAATCTGTGCAGCGGGAACCACCTCGGACCACCAAGGGCCGAGAAAACCACAGTCTCATGGGGCCGGACACTCAGGGTCAGGGGAAAATCCAATATATATCTGGTGATATCTCGGGTGCAATAAGAGATAGCGCAATAAACCAAAGTGAATTATCTGCAGGAGGCCCTGGCGCATGAATCTGTGCAGCGGGAACGACCTCGGACCACCAGGGGCCGAGAAAACCACAGTCTCATGGGGCCGGACACTCAGGGTCAGGGGAAAATCCAATATATATCTGGTGATATCTCGGGTGCTATTACAGATAGCGCAATAAATCAAAGTGCATTGTCTGTAGGAGGCCCTGGCGCATAAATCTGTGCAGCGGGAACAACCTCGGACCACCAGGGGCCG
This sequence comes from Nomia melanderi, assembly GCF_051020985.1. Taxonomy (NCBI): domain Eukaryota; kingdom Metazoa; phylum Arthropoda; class Insecta; order Hymenoptera; family Halictidae; genus Nomia; species Nomia melanderi. Next base: position 6,124,882 of record NW_027475132.1, on the reverse strand, counting down.
AGAAAACCACCGACACATGGGGCCGGACTGTCAGGGTCTGGGAAAAATCCAATATATATCTGGTGATATCTCGAGTGCTATTAGAGATAGCGCAATGAACCAAAGTGAATTATCTGCAGGAGGCCCTGGCGCATGAATCTGTGCAGCGGGAACGACCTCGGACCACCAGGGGCCGAGAAAACGACCGTCTCATGGGGCCGGACACTCAGGGTCAGTGAAAAATCCAATATATATCTGCTGATATCTCGGGTGCTATTAGAGATAGCGCAATAAATCAAAGTGCATTGTCTGTAGGAGGCCCTGGCGCATGAATCTGTGCAGCGGGTACGACCTCGGACCACCAGGGGCCGAGAAAACCACAGTCTCATGGGGCCGGACACTCAGGGTCAGGGGAAAATCCAATATATATCTGGTGATATTTCGGGTGCTATTAGAGATAGCGCAATAAATCAAAGTGCATTGTCTGTAGGAGGCCCTGGCGCATGAATCTGTGCAGCGGGAACGACCTCGGAACACCAGGGACCGAGAAAACCACCGCCTCATGGGGCCGGACACTCAGGGCCAGGGGAAAATCCAATATATATCTGGTGATATCTCGGGTGCTATTAGAGATAGCGCAATAAACCAAAGTGAATTATCTGCAGGAGGCCCTGGCGCATGAATCTGTGCAACGGGAACGACCACGGACCACCAGGGGCCGAGAAAACCACAGTCTCATGGGGCGGGACACTCAGGGTCAGGGGAAAATCCAATATAGATCTGGTGATATCTCGGGTGCTATTACAGATAGCGCAATAAACCAAAGTGAATTATCTGCAGGAGGCCCTGGCGCATGAATCTGTGCAGCGGGGACGACCTCGGACCACCAGGGGCCGAGAAAACCACCGTCTCATGGGGTCGGACTGTCAGGGTCAGGGGAAAATCCAATATATATCTGGTGATATCTCGGGTGCTATTACAGATAGCGCAATAAATCAAAGTGCATTGTCTGTAGGAGGCCCTGGCGCATAAATCTGTGCAGCGGGAACAACCTCGGACCACCAGGGGCCGAGAAAACCACCGACACATGGGGCCGGACTGTCAGGGTCTGGGAAAAATCCAATATATATCTGGTGATATCTCGAGTGCTATTAGAGATAGCGCAATAAACCAAAGTGAATTATCTGCAGGAGGCCCTGGCGCATGAATCTGTGCAGCGGGAACGACCTCGGAACACCAGGGACCGAGAAAACCACCGCCTCATGGGGCCGGACACTCAGGGTCAGTGAAAAATCCAATATATATGTGGTGATATCTCGCGTGCTATTACAGATAGCGCAATAAATCAAAGTGCATTATCTGTAGGAGACCCTGGCGCATGAATCTGTGCAGCGGGAACGACCTCGCAACACCAGGGACCGAGAAAACCACCGTCTCATGGGGCCGGACACTCAGGGTCAGTGAAAAATCCAATATATATCTGGTGATATCTCGGGTGCTATTAGAGATAGCGCAATAAACCAAAGTGAATTATCTGCAGGAGGCCCTGGCGCATGAATCTGTGCAGCGGGAACGACCTCGGACCACCAGGGGCCGAGAAAACCACAGTCTCATGGGGCCGGACACTCAGGGTCAGGGGAAAATCCAATATATATCTGGTGATATCTCGGGTGCTATTACAGATAGCGCAATAAATCAAAGTGCATTGTCTGTAGGAGGCCCTGGCGCATGAATCTGTGCAGCGGGAACGACCTCGGACCACCAGGGGCCGAAAAAACCACTGTCTCATGGGGCCGGACACTCAGGGTCAGTGAAAAATCCAATATATATCTGGTGATATCTCGGGTGCTATTAGAGATAGCGCAATAAACCAAAGTGAATTATCTGCAGGAGGCCCTGGCGCATGAATCTGTGCAGCGGGAACGACCTCGGACCACCAGGGGCCGAGAAAACCACAGTCTCATGGGGCCGGACACTCAGGGTCAGGGGAAAATCCAATATATATCTGGTGATATCTCGGGTGCTATTAGAGAGAGCGCAATAAATCAAAGTGCACTGTCTGTAGGAGGCCCTGGCGCATGAATCTGTGCAGCGGGAACGACCTCGGACCACCAGGGGCCGAGAAAACTACCGTCTCATGGGGCCGGACGCTCAGGGTCAGTGAAAAATCCAATATATATCTGGTGATATCCCGGGTGCTATTAGAGATAGCGCAATAAACCAAAGTGAATTATCTGCAGGAGTCCCTGGCGCATGAATCTGTGCAACGGGAAAGACCGCGGACCACCAGGGGCCGAGAAAACCACAGTCTCATGGGGCGGGACACTCAGGGTCAGGGGGAAATCCAATATAGATCTGGTGATATCTCGGGTGCTATTACAGATAGCGCAATAAACCAAAGTGAATTATCTGCAGGAGGCCCTGGCGCATGAATCTGTGCAGCGGGAACGACCTCGGACCACCAGGGGCCGAGAAAACGACCGTCTCATGGGGCCGGACACTCAGGGTCAGTGAAAAATCCAATATATATCTGCTGATATCTCGGGTGCTATTACAGATAGCGCAATAAATCAAAGTGCATTGTCTGTAGGAGGCCCTGGCGCATGAATCTGTGCAGCGGGAACGTCCTCGGACCACCAGGGGCCGAAGAAACCACAGTCTCATGGGGCCGGACACTCAGGGTCTGGGTAAAATCCAATATATATCTGGTGATATCTCGGGTGCTATTACAGATAGCGCAATAAATCAAAGTGCATTGTCTGTAGGAGGCCCTGGCGCATGAATCTGTGCAGCGGGAACGACCTCGGACCACCAGGGGCCGAGAAAACTACCGTCTCATGGGGCCGGTCACTCAGGGTCAGTGAAAAATCCAATATATATCTGCTGATATCTCGGGTGCTATTACAGATAGCGCAATAAATCAAAGTGCATTGTCTGTAGGAGGCCCTAGCGCATGAATATGTGCAGCGGGAACGACCTCGGACCACCAGGGGCCGAAAAAACCACTGTCTCATGGGGCCGGACACTCAGGGTCAGGGTAAAATCCAATATATATCTGGTGATATCTCGGGTGCTATTACAGGGAGCGCAATAAATCAAGGTGAATTATCTGCAGGAGGCCCTGGCGCATGAATCTGTGCAACGGCAACGACCTCGGACCACCAGGGGCCGAGAAAACCACAGTCTCATGGGGCCGGACACTCAGGGTCAGTGAAAAATCCAATATATATCTGCTGATATCTCGGGTGCTATTACAGATAGCGCAATAAGTCAAAGTGCATTGTCTGTAGGAGGCCCTGGCGCATGAATCTGTGCAGCGGGAAAGTCCTCGGACCACCAGGGGCCGAAAAAACCACAGTCTCATGGGGCCGGACACTCAGGGTCTGGGTAAAATCCAATATATATCTGGTGATATCTCGGGTGCTATTAGAGATAGCGCAATAAACCAAAGTGAATTATCTGCAGGAGGCCCTGGCGCATGAATCTGTGCAACGGCAACGACCTCGGACCACCAGGGGCCGAGAAAACCACAGTCTCATGGGGCCGGACACTCAGGGTCAGGGGAAAATCCAATATATATCTGGTGATATCTCGGGTGCTATTAGAGATAGCGCTATAAATCAATGTGCATTGTCTGTAGGAGGCCCTGGCGCATGAATCTGTGCAGCGGGAACGACCTCGGAACACCAGGGACCGAGAAAACCACCGTCTCATGGTGCCGGACACTCAGGGTCTGTGAAAAATCCAATATATATCTGGTGATATCTCGGGTGCTATAACAGATAGCGCAATAAATCAAAGTGCATCGTCTGTAGGAGGCCCTGGCGCATGAATCTGTGCAGCGGGAACGACCTCGGACCACCAGGGGCCGAGAAAACGACAGTCTCAAGGGGCCGGACACTCAGGGTCAGGGGAAAATCCAATATATATCTGGTGATATCTCTGGTGCTATTACAGATAGCGCAATAAATCAAAGTGCATTGTCTGTAGGAGGCCCTGGCGCATGAATCTGTGCAGCGGGAACGACCTCGGACCACCAGGGGCCGAGAAAACCACCGTCCCGAGGGGCCGGACACTTAGGGTCAGTGAAAAATCCAATATCTATCTGGTGATATCTCGGGTGCTATTACAGATAGCGCAATAAACCAAAGTGAATTATCTGCAGGAGGCCCTGGCGCATGAATCTGTGCAGCGGGAACGACCTCGGACCACCAGGGGCCGAGAAAACGACCGTCTCATGGGTCCGGACGCTCAGGGTCAGTGAAAAATCCAATATATATCTGGTGATATCTCGGGTGCTATTAGAGATAGCGCAATAAACCAAAGTGAATTGTCTGCAGGAGGCCCTGGCGCATGAATCTGTGCAACGGGAACGTCCTCGGACCACCAGGGGCCGAGAAAACCACAGTCTCATGGGGCCGGACACTCAGAGTCAGGGGAAAATCCAATATAGATCTGGTGATATCTCGGGTGCTATCACAGATAGCGCAATAAACCAAAGTGAATTGTCTGCAGGAGGCCCTGGCGCATGAATCTGTGCAACGGGAACGTCCTCGGACCACCAGGGGCCGAGAAAACCACAGTCTCATGGGGCCGGACACTCAGGGTCAGGGGAAAATCCAATATAGATCTGGTGATATCTCGGGTGCTATTACAGATAGCGCAATAAATCAAAGTGCATTACCTGTAGGAGGCCCTGGCGCATGAATCTGTGCAGCGGGAACGTCCTCGGACCACCAGGGGCCGAGAAAACGACCGTCTCATGGGGCCGGACGCTCAGGGTCAGTGAAAAATCCAATATATATCTGGTAATATCTCGGGTGCTGTTACAGATAGCGCAATAAATCAAAGTGCATTGTCTGTAGGAGGCCCTGGCGCATGAATCTGTGCAGCGGGAACGACCTCGGACCACCAGGGGCCGAGAAAACTACAGTCTCATGGGGCCGGACACTCAGGGTCAGGGGAAAATCCAATATATATCTGGTGATATCTCGGGTGCTATTAGAGATAGCGCAATAAACCAAGGTGAATTATCTGCAGGAGGCCCTGGCGCATGAATCTGTGCAACGGAAACGACCTCGGACCACCAGGGGCCGAGAAAACGACAGTCTCAAGGGGCCGGACACTCAGGGTCAGGGGAAAATCCAATATATATCTGGTGATATGTCGGGTGCAATTACAGATAGCGCAATAAATCAAAGTGCATTGTCTGTAGGAGGTCCTGGCGCATGAATCTGTGCAGCGGGAACGACCTCGGGCCACCAGGGGCCGAGAAAAGCACAGTCTCATGGGGCCGGACACTCAGGGTCAGGGTAAAATCCAATATATATCTGGTGATATCTCGGGTGCTATTAGAGATAGCGCAATAAACCAAAGTGAATTATCTGCAGGAGGCCCTGGCGCATGAATCTGTGCAGCGGGAACGACCTCGGACCACCAGGGGCCGAGAAAACCACAGTCTCATGGGGCCGGACACTCAGGGTCAGGGGAAAATACAATATATATCTGGTGATATGTCGGGTGCTATTACAGATAGCGCAATAAATCAAAGTGCATTGTCTGTAGGAGACCCTGGCGCATGAACCTGTGCACCGGGAACGACCTCGGACCACCAGGGGCCGAGAAAACGACCGTCTCATGGGTCCGGACGCTCAGGGTCAGTGAAAAATCCAATATATATCTGGTGATATCTCGGGTGCTATTAGAGATAGCGCAATAAACCAAAGTGAATTATCTGCAGGAGGCCCTGGCGCATGAATCTGTGCAACGGGAACGTCCTCGGACCACCAGGGGCCGAGAAAACCACAGTCTCATGGGGCCGGACACTCAGGGTCAGGGGAAAATCCAATATAGATCTGGTGATATCTCGGGTGCTATTACAGATAGCGCAATAAATCAAAGTGCATTACCTGTAGGAGGCCCTGGCGCATGAATCTGTGCAGCGGGAACGTCCTCGGACCACCAGGGGCCGAGAAAACGACCGTCTCATGGGGCCGGACGCTCAGGGTCAGTGAAAAATCCAATATATATCTGGTGATATCTCTGGTGCTATTACAGATAGCGCAATAAATCAAAGTGCATTGTCTGTAGGAGGCCCTGGCGCATGAATCTGTGCAGCGGCAACGACCTCGGACCACCAGGGGCCGAGAAAACCACCGTCTCATGGGGCCGGACACTCAGGGTCAGGGAAAAATCCAATATATATCTGGTGATATCTCGGGTGCTATTAGAGATAGCGCAATAAACCAAAGTGAGTTATATGCAGGAGGCCCTGGCGCCTGAAGCTGTGCAGCGGGAACGACCTCGGACCACCAGGGGCCGAGAAAACCACCGTCTCGAGGGGGCCGGACACTCTGGGTCAGGGAAAAATCCAATATATATGTGGTGATATCTCGGGTGCTATTACAGATAACGCAATAAACCAAAGTGAATTATCTGCAGGAGGCCCTGGCGCATGAATCTGTGCAGCGGGAACGACCTCGGACCACCAGGGGCCGAGAAAACCACCGTCTCATGGGGCCGGACACTCAGGGTCAGGGAAAAATCCAATATATATCTGGTGATATCTCGGGTGCTATTAGAGATAGCGCAATAAACCAAAGTGAGTTATCTGCAGGAGGCCCTGGCGCATGAATCTGTGCAGCGGGAACGACCTCGGACCACCAGGGGCCGAGAAAACGACCGCCTCATGGGGCCGGACACTCAGGGTCAGTGAAAAATCCAATATATATGTGGTGATATCTCGGGTGCTATTACAGATAGCGCAATAAATCAAAGTGCATTGTCTGTAGGAGGCCCTGGCGCAGAAATGTGGCCAGCGGGAACGACCTCGGACCATCAGGGGCCTAGAAAACCACCGTCTCATGGGGCCGGACACTCAGGGTCAGGGGAAAATCCAATATATATCTGGTGATATGTCGGGTGCTATTACAGAAAGCGCAATAAATCAAAGTGCATTGTCTGTAGGAGGTCCTGGCGCATGAATCTGTGCAGCGGGAACGACCTCGGACCACCAGGGGCCGAGAAAACCACAGTCTCATGGAGCCGGACACTCAGTGTCAGGGTAAAATCCAATAAATATCTGGTGATATCTCGGGTGCTATTAGAGATAGCGCAATAAACCAAAGTGAATTATGTGCAGGAGGCCCTGGCGCATGAATCTGTGCAGCGGGAACGACCTCGGACCACCAGGGGCCGAGAAAACCACAGTCACATGGGGCCGGTCACTCAGGGTCAGGGGAAAATCGAATATATATCTGGTGATATCTCGGGTGCTATTAGATACAGCGCAATAAACCAAATTGAATTATCTGCAGGAGGCCCTGGCGCATGAATCTGGGCAGCGGGAACGACCTCGGACCACCAGGGGCCGAGAAAACCACAGTCTAGTGGGGCCGGACACTCAGGGTCAGGGGAAAATCCAATATATATATCAGGTGATATCTCGGGTGCTATTAGATACAGCGCAATAAACCAAAGTGTATTATCTGCAAGAGGCCCTGGCGCATGCATCTGTGCAGCGGGAACGACCTCGGACCACCAGGGGCCGAGAAAACTAAAGTCTCATGGGGCCGGACACTCAGGGTCTGGGGAAAATCCATTATATATCTGGTGATATGTCGGGAGCTATTACAGATAGCGCAATAAATCAAAGTTCATTGTCTGGAGGAGGCCCTGGCGCATGAATCTGTGCAGCGGGAACGACCTCGGTCCACCAGGGGCCGAGAAAACCACCGTCTCATGGGGCCGGACACCCAGAGTCAGGGGAAAATACAATATATATCTGGTGATATCTCGGGTGCTATTAGAGATAGCGCAATAAACCAAAGTGAATTATCTGCAGGAGGCCCTAGCGCATGAATCTGTGCAGCGGGAACGACCTCGGACCACTAGGGGCCGAGAAAACCACCGTCTCATGGGGCCGGACACCCAGAGTCAGGGGAAAATCCAATATATATCTGGTGATATCTCGGGTGCTATTAGAGATAGCGCAATAAACCAAAGTGAATTATCTGCAGGAGGCCCTAGCGCATGAATCTGTGCAACGGGAACGACCTCGGACAACCAGGGGCCGAGAAAACCACAGTCTCATGGGGCCGGACACTCAGGGTCAGGGTAAAATCCAATATATATCTGGTGATATCTCGGGTGCTATTACAGATAGCGCAATAAATCAAAGTGCATTGTCTGTAGGAGGACCTGGCGCATGAATCTGTGCAGCGGGAACGACCTCGGACCACCAGGGGCCGAAAAAATCACAGTCTCATGGGGCCGGACACTCAGGGTCAGGGTAAAATCCAATATATATCTGGTGATATCTCGGGTGCTATTACAGATAGCGCAATAAATCAAAGTGCATTGTCTGTAGGAGGCCCTGGCGCATGAATATGTGCAGCGGGAACGACCTCGGGCCACCAGGGGCCGAGAAAACCACAGTCTCATGTGGCCGGACACTCAGGGTCAGGGAAAAATCCATTATATATCTGGTGATATATCGGGTGCCATTAGAGATAGCTCGATAAATCAAAGTGCATTAACTGCAGGAGGCCCTGACGCATGAATCTGTGCAGCGGGAACGACCTCGGACCACCAGGGGCCGATAAAACCACCGTCTCATGGGGCCGGACACTCAGGGTCAGGGGAAAATCCAATATATATCTGGTGATATCTCGGGTGCTATTACAGATAGCGCAATAAATCAATGTGCATTACCTGTAGGAGGCCCTGGCGCATGAATCTGTGCAGCGGGAAGGCCCTCGGACCTCCAGGGGCCGAGACATCGACCGTCTCATGTGGCCGGACACTCAGGGTCAGGGTAAAATCCAATATATATCTGGTGATATCTCGGGTGCTATTACAGATAGCGGAATAAATCAAAGTGCTTTGTCTGTAAGAGGCCCTGGCGCATGAATCTGTGCAGCGGGAACGACCTCGGACCACCAGGGGCCGAGAAAACGACCGCCTCATGGGGCCGGACACTCAGGGTCAGTGAAAAATCCAATATATATCTGGTGATATCTCGGGTGCTATTACAGATAGCGCAATAAATCAAAGTGCATTGTCTGTAGGAGGCCCTGGCGCATGAATCTGTGCAGCGGGAACGACCTCGGACCACCAGCGGCCGAGAAAACCACAGTCTCATGGGGCCGGACACTCAGGGTCAGGGGAAAATCCAGTATATATCTGGTGATATCTCGGGTGCTATTAGAGATAGCGCAATAAACCAAAGTGAATTATCTGCAGGAGGCCCTGGCGCATGAATATGTGCAGCGGGAACGACCTCGGGCCACCAGGGGCCGAGAAAACCACAGTCTCATGTGGCCGGACACTCAGGGTCAGGGAAAAATCCATTATATATCTGGTGATATATCGGGTGCCATTAGAGATAGCTCGATAAATCAAAGTGCATTGTCTGCAGGAGGCCCTGACGCATGAATCTGTGCAGCGGGAACGACCTCGGACCACCAGGGGCCGATAAAACCACCGTCTCATGGGGCCGGACACTCAGGGTCAGGGGAAAATCCAGTATATATCTGGTGATATCTCGGGTGCTATTAGAGATAGCGCAATAAACCAAAGTGAATTATCTGCAGGAGGCCCTGGCGCATGAATCTGTGCAGCGGGAACGACCTCGGACCACCAGGGGCCGAAAAAACCACAGTCTCATGGGGCCGGTCACTCATGGTCAGGGTAAAATCCAATATATATCTGGTGATATCTCGGGTGCTATTACAGATAGCGCAATAAATCAAAGTGCATTGTCTGTAGGAGGCCCCGGCGCATGAATCTGTGCAGCGGGAACGACCTCGGACGAACAGGGGCCCTGAAAACCACAGTCTCATGGGGCCGGACACTCAGGGTCAGGGGAAAATCCAATATATATCTGGTGATATCTCGGGTGCTATTACAGATAGCACAATAAATCAATGTGCATTGTCTGTAGGAGACCCTGGCGCATGAATCTGTGCAGCGGGAACGACCTCGGACCACCACGGGCCGAGAAAACGACCGTCTCATGGGGCCGGACGCTCAGGGTCAGTGAAAAATCCAATATATATCTGGTGATATCTCGGGTGCTATTACAGATAGCGCAATAAATCAAAGTGCAATGTCTGTAGGAGGCCCTGGCGCATGAATATGTGCAGCGGGAACGACCTCGGGCCACCAGGGGCCGAGAAAACCACAGTCTCATGTGGCCGGACACTCAGGGTCAGGGAAAAATCCATTATATATCTGGTGATATATCGGGTGCCATTAGAGATAGCTCGATAAATCAAAGTGCATTGTCTGCAGGAGGCCCTGACGCATGAATCTGTGCAGCGGGAACGACCTCGGACCACCAGGGGCCGATAAAACCACCGTCTCATGGGGCCGGACACTCAGGGTCAGGGTAAAATCCAATATATATCTGGTGATATCTCGGGTGCTATTACAGATAGCGCAATAAATCAAAGTGCATTGTCTGTAGGAGGCCCTGGCGCATGAATATGTGCAGCGGGAACGACCTCGGGCCACCAGGGGCCGAGAAAACCACAGTCTCATGTGGCCGGACACTCAGGTTCAGGGAAAAATCCATTATATATCTGGTGATATATCGGGTGCCATTAGAGATAGCTCGATAAATCAAAGTGCATTAACTGCAGGAGGCCCTGACGCATGAATCTGTGCAGCGGGAACGACCTCGGACCACCAGGGGCCGATAAAACCACCGTCTCATGGGGCCGGACACTCAGGGTCAGGGGAAAATCCAATATATATCTGGTGATATCTCGGGTGCTATTACAGATAGCGCAATAAATCAATGTGCATTACCTGTAGGAGGCCCTGGCGCATGAATCTGTGCAGCGGGAAGGCCCTCGGACCTCCAGGGGCCGAGACATCGACCGTCTCATGGGGCCGGACACTCAGGGTCAGTGAAAAATCCAATATATATCTGGTGATATCTCGGGTGCTATTACAGATAGCGCAATAAATCAAAGTGCATTGTCTGCAGGAGGCCCTGGCGCATGAATATGTGCAGCGGGAACGACCTCGGGCCACCAGGGGCCGAGAAAACCACAGTCTCATGTGGCCGGACACTCAGGGTCAGGGAAAAATCCATTATATATCTGGTGATATATCGGGTGCCATTAGAGATAGCTCGATAAATCAAAGTGCATTGTCTGCAGGAGGCCCTGACGCATGAATCTGTGCAGCGGGAACGACCTCGGACCACCAGGGGCCGATAAAACCACCGTCTCATGGGGCCGGACACTCAGGGTCAGGGGAAAATCCAATATATATCTGGTGATATCTCGGGTGCTATTACAGATAGCGCAATAAATCAATGTGCATTACCTGTAGGAGGCCCTGGCGCATGAATCTGTGCAGCGAGAAGGCCCTCGGACCTCCAGGGGCCGAGACATCGACCGTCTCATGTGGCCGGACACTCAGGGTCAGGGTAAAATCCAATATATATCTGGTGATATCTCGGGTGCTATTACAGATAGCGCAATAAATCAAAGTGCATTGTCTGTAGGAGGCCCTGGCGCATGAATCTGTGCAGCGGGAACGACCTCGGACCACCAGCGGCCGAGAAAACCACAGTCTCATGGGGCCGGACACTCAGGGTCAGGGGAAAATCCAGTATATATCTGGTGATATCTCGGGTGCTATTAGAGATAGCGCAATAAACCAAAGTGAATTATCTGCAGGAGGCCCTGGCGCATGAATCTGTGCAGCGGGAACGACCTCGGACCACCAGGGGCCGAAAAAACCACAGTCTCATGGGGCCGATCACTCATGGTCAGGGTAAAATCCAATATATATCTGGTGATATCTCGGGTGCTATTACAGATAGCGCAATAAATCAAAGTGCATTGTCTGTAGGAGGCCCCGGCGCATGAATCTGTGCAGCGGGAACGACCTCGGACGAACAGGGGCCCTGAAAACCACAGTCTCATGGGGCCGGACACTCAGGGTCAGGGGAAAATCCAATATATATCTGGTGATATCTCGGGTGCTATTACAGATAGCACAATAAATCAATGTGCATTGTCTGTAGGAGACCCTGGCGCATGAATCTGTGCAGCGGGAACGACCTCGGACCACCACGGGCCGAGAAAACGACCGTCTCATGGGGCCGGACGCTCAGGGTCAGTGAAAAATCCAATATATATCTGGTGATATCTTGGGTGCTATTACAGATAGCGCAATAAATCAAAGTGCAATGTCTGTAGGAGGCCCTGGCGCATGAATATGTGCAGCGGGAACGACCTCGGGCCACCAGGGGCCGAGAAAACCACAGTCTCATGTGGCCGGACACTCAGGGTCAGGGAAAAATCCATTATATATCTGGTGATATATCGGGTGCCATTAGAGATAGCTCGATAAATCAAAGTGCATTGTCTGCAGGAGGCCCTGACGCATGAATCTGTGCAGCGGGAACGACCTCGGACCACCAGGGGCCGATAAAACCACCGTCTCATGGGGCCGGACACTCAGGGTCAGGGTAAAATCCAATATATATCTGGTGATATCTCGGGTGCTATTACAGATAGCGCAATAAATCAAAGTGCATTGTCTGTAGGAGGCCCTGGCGCATGAATCTGTGCAGCGGGAACGACCTCGGACCACCAAGGGCCGAGAAAACGACCGCCTCATGGGGCCGGACACTCAGGGCCAGTGAAAAATCCAATATATATCTGGTGATATCTCGGGTGCTATTACAGATAGCGCAATAAAACAAAGTGCATTGTCAGTAGGAGGCCCTGGCGCATGAATCTGTACTGCGGGAACGACCTCGGACCACCAGGGGCGAGACAACCACCTTCTCATGGGGCCGGACACTCAGGGTCAGGGAAAAATCCAATATATATCTGGTGATATCTCGGCTGCTATTACAGATAGCGCAATAAATCAAAGTGCATTACCTGTAGGAGGCCCTGGCGCATGAATCTGTGCAGCGGGAACGTCCTCAGACCTCCAGCTGCCGAGACAACGACCGTCACATGGGGCCGGACACTCAGGGTCAGGGTAAAATCCAATATATATCTGGTGATATCTCGGCTGCTATTACAGATAGTGCAATAAATCAAAGTGCATTACCTGTAGGAGGCCCTGGCGCATGAATCTGTGCTGCGGGAACGACCTCGGACCACCAGGGGCAAGACAACCACCTTCTCATGGGGCCGGACACTCAGGGTCAGGGAAAAATCCAATATATATCTGGTGATATCTCGGGTGCTATTACAAATAGCGCAATAAATCCAAGTGCGTTGTCTGTAGGAGACCCTGGCGCATGAACCTGTGCAGCGGGAACGACCTCGGACCACCAGGGGCCGAGAAAACGACCGTCTCATGGGGCCGGACACTCAGGGTCAGTGAAAAATCCAATATATATCTGCTGATATCTCGGGTGCTATTACAGATAGTACAATAAATCAAAGTGCACTGTCTGTAGGAGGCCCTGGCGCATGAATCTGTGCAGCGGGAACGACCTCGGACCACCAGGGGCCGAGAAAACCACCGTCTCATGGGGAAGGACACTCAGGGTCTGGCGAAAATCCACTATATATCTGGTGATATCTCGGGTGCTATTAGAGATAGCGCAATAAACCAAACTGCATTGTCTGTAGGAGGCCCTGGCGCATGAATCTGTGCAGCGGGAGCGACCTCTGACCACAAGGGGCCGAGAAAACCACCGTCTCATGGGGCCGGACACTCAGGGTCGAGGAAAAATCCAATATATATCTGGTGATATCTCGGGTGCTAATAGAGATAGCGCAATAAACCAAAGTGAATTATCTGCAGGAGGCCCTGGCGCATGAATCTGTGCAGCGGGAACGACCTCGGAACACCAGGGGCCGAGAAAACTACCGTCTCATGGGGCCGGACACTCAGGGTCAGTGAAAAATCCAATATATATCTGCTGATATCTCGGGTGCTATTACAGATAGCGCAATAAATCAAAGTGCATTGTCTGTAGGAGGCCCTGGCGCATGAATCTATGCAGCGGGAACGACCTCGGACCACCAGGGGCCGAAAAAATCACAGTCTCATGGGGCCGGACACTCAGGGTCAGGGTAAAATCCAATATATATCTGGTGATATCTCGGGTGCTATTACAGATAGCGCAATAAATCAAAGTGCATTGTCTGTAGGAGGCCCTGGCGCATGAATATGTGCAGCGGGAACGACCTCGGGCCACCAGGGGCCGAGAAAACCACAGTCTCATGTGGCCGGACACTCAGGGTCAGGGAAAAATCCATTATATATCTGGTGATATATCGGGTGCCATTAGAGATAGCTCGATAAATCAAAGTGCATTGTCTGCAGGAGGCCCTGACGCATGAATCTGTGCAGCGGGAACGACCTCGGACCACCAGGGGCCGATAAAACCACCGTCTCATGGGGCCGGACACTCAGGGTCAGGGGAAAATCCAATATATATCTGGTGATATCTCGGGTGCTATTAGAGATAGCGCAATAAACCAAAGTGAGTTATCTGCGGGAGGCCCTGGCGCATGAATCTGTGCAGCGGGAACGACCTCGGAACACCAGGGGCCGAGAAAACTACCGTCTCATGGGGCCGGTCACTCAGGGTCAGTGAAAAATCCAATATATATCTGCTGATATCTCGGGTGCTATTAGAGATAGCGCAATAAACCAAAGTGAATTATCTGCAGAAGGCCCTGGCGCATGAATCTGTGCAGCGGGAACGACCTCGGACCACCAGGGGCCGAGAAAACGACCGTCTCATGGGGCCGGACACTCAGGGTCAGTGAAAAATCGAATATATATCTGGTGATATCTCGGGTGCTATTACAGATAGCGCAATAAATCAAAGTGCATTGTCTGTAGGAGGCACTGGCGCATGAATCTGTGCAGCGGGAACGACCTCGGAACACCAGGGGCCGAGAAAACCACCGTCTCATGGGGCCGGACACTCAGGGACAGGGGAAAATCCAATATAGATCTGGTGATGTCTCGGGTGCTATTACAGATAGCGCAATAAATCAAAGTGCATTGTCTGTAGGAGGCCCTGGCGCATGAATCTGTGCAGCGGGAACGACCTCGGACCACCAGGGGCCGAGAAAACGACCGCCTCATGGGGCCGGACACTCAGGGTCAGTGAAAAATCCAATATATATCTGGTGATATCTCGGGTGCTATTACAGATAGCGCAATAAATCAAAGTGCATTGTCTGTAGGAGGCCCTGGCGCATGAATCTGTGCAGCGGGAACGACCTCGGACCACCAGGGGCGAGACAACCACCTTCTCATGGGGCCGGACTCTCAGGGTCAGGGAAAAATCCAATATATATCTGGTGATATCTCGGCTGCTATTACAGATAGCGCAATAAATCAAAGTGCATTACCTGTAGGAGGCCCTGGCGCATGAATCTGTGCAGCGGGAACGTCCTCAGACCTCCAGCTGCCGAGACAACGACCGTCACATGGGGCCGGACACTCAGGGTCAGGGTAAAATCCAATAAATATCTGGTGATATCTCGGGTGCTATTAGAGATAGCGCAATAAATCAAAGTGCATTGTCTGTAGGAGGCCCTGGCGCATGAATCTGTGCAGCGGGAACGACCTCGGAACACCAGGGGCCGAGAAAACCACCGTCTCATGGGGAAGGACACTCAGGGTCAGTGAAAAATCCAATATATATCTGGTGATATCTCGGGTGCTATTACAGATAGCGCAATAAATCAAAGTGCGTTGTCTGTAGGAGACCCTGGCGCATGAACCTGTGCAGCGGGAACGACCTCGGACCACCAGGGGCCGAGAAAACCACCGTCTCATGGGGCCGGGCACTCAGGGTCAGGGAAAAATCCAATATATATCTGGTGGTATCTCGGGTTCTATTACAGATAGCGCGATAAATCAAAGTGCATTGTCTGTATTAGGCCCCAGGCGCATGAATCTGTGCAGCGGGAACGACCTCGGACCACCAGGGGACGAGAAAACCACAGTCTCATGGGGCCGGACACTCAGGGTCAGGGTAAAATCCAATATATATCTGGTGATATCTCGGGTGCTATTAGAGATAGCGCAATAAACCAAAGTGCATTGTCTGTAGGAGGCCCTGGCGCACGAATCTGTGCAGCGGGAACGACCTCGAGCCACCAGGGCCCGAGACAACCACCGTCTCATGGGGCCGGACACTCAGGGTCAGTGAAAAATCCAATATATATCTGGTGATATCTCGCGTGCTATTACAGATAGCGCAATTAATCAAAGTGCATTGTCTGTAGGAGGCAGTGCCGCATGAATCTGTGCAGCGGGAACGACCTCGGACCACCAGGGGCCGAGAAAACCACAGTCTCATGGGGCCGGACACGCAGGGTCAGGGGAAAATCCAATATATATCTGGTGATATGTCGGGTGCTACTACAGATAGCGCAACAAATCAAAGTGCATTGTCTGTAGGAGGCCCTGCCGCGTCAATCTGGGCAGCGGGAACGACCTCGGACCACCAGCGGCCGAGACAACCACCGTCTCATGGGACCGGATACTCAGGGTCAGGGGAAAATCCAATATATATCTGGTGATATCTTGGGTGCTATAACAGATAGCGCAATAAATCAAAGTGCATTGTCTGTAGGAGGCCCTGGCGCATGAATCTGTGTAGCGGGAACGACCACGGACCACCAGGGGCCGAGAAAACCACAGTCTCATGGGGCCGGACGCTCAGGGTCAGGGGAAAATCCAATATATATCTGGTGATATCTCGGGTGCTATTAGAGATAGCGCAATAAATCAAAGTGCATTGTCTGTAGGAGGCACTGGCGAATGAATCTGTGCAGCAGGAACGATCTCGGACCACCAGGGGCCGAGAAAATTACAGATATTCGGAATCCGTCACCCAAGGTCATGTAAAAATCCAGCATATATCTGGTGATATCTCGGGTGCTATAACAGATAGCGCAATAAATCAAAGTGCATTGTCTGCAGGAGGCCCTAGCGCATGGATCTGTGCAGCGAGATCGATCTCTGACCACCAGGGGCCGAGAAAACCACCGACGCATGGGGCCGGGCACTCAGGGTCAGGGAAAAATCCAATATATATCTTGTGATATCTCGGGTGCTATTAGAGATAGCGCAATAAACCAAAGTGAATTATCTGCAGGAGGCCCTGGCGCATGAATCTGTGCAGCGGTATCTACCTCGGATCACCAGGGTCCGAGAAAATCACCGACACATGGGGCCGGGCACTCAGGGTCAGGGAAAAATCCAATATATATCTAGTGATAGCTCGGGTGCTATTAGAGACAGAGCAATAAATCAAAGTGCGTTGTCTGTAGGAGGCCCTGGCGCATGAATCTGTGCAGCGGGAACGACCTCGGACCACCAGGGGCCGAGAAAACCACCGTCTCATGGGGCCGGCACTCAGGGTCAGGGAAAAATCCAATATATTTCTGGTGATATCTCGGGTGCTATTACAGATAGCCCAAGAAATCAAAGTGCATTGTCTGTATTAGGCCCCAGGCGCATGAATCTGTGCAGCGGGAACGACCTCGGACCACCAGGGGCCGCGAAAACCACCGTCTCATGGGGCCGGTCGCTCAGGGTCAGTGAAAGATCCAATATATATATGGTGATATCTCGGGTGCTATTAGAGATAGCGCAATAAACCAAAGTGCATTGTCTGTAGGAGACCCTGGCGCACGAATCTGTGCAGCGGGAACGACCTCGAGCCACCAGGGCCCGAGACAACCACCGTCTCATGGGGCCGGACTGTCAGGGTCTGGGGAAAATCCAATATATATCTGGTGATATCTCGGGTGCTATTAGAGATAGCGCAATAAACCAAAGTGAATTATCTGCTGCAGGCCCTGGCGCATGAATCTGTGCATCGGGAACGACCTCGGACCACCAGGGGCCGAGAAAACCACCGTCTCATGGGGCCGGTCACTCAGGGTCAGGGAAAAATCCAATACATATCTGTTGACATCTCGGGGGCTATTAGAGGTAGAACAATAAATCAAAGTGCATTGTCTGTAGGAGGCACTGGCGAATGAATCTGTGCAGCAGGAACGACCTCAGACAACCAGGGGCCGAGAAAACCACCGTCTCATAGGGCCGGGCACTCAATGTCAGGGGAAAATCCAATATATATATGGTGATATCTCGGGTGCTATTACAGATAGCGCAATAAATCAAAGTGCATTGTCTGTAGGAGGCCCTGGCGCATGAATCTGTGCAGCGGGTTCGACCTCGGACCACGAGGGACCGAGAAAACCATCGACGCATGGGGCCGGACTGTCAGGGTCAGGTTAAAATCCAATATATATCTGGTGATATCTCGGGTGCTATTACAGATAGCGCAATAAATCAAAGTGCATTGTTTGTAGGAGTCCCTGGCGCATGAATCTGTGCAGCGGGATCGACCTCGGACCACCAGGGGCCGAGAAAATCACCGTCTCATGGGGCCGGACTGTCAGGGTCAGGTAAAAGTCCAATATATATCTTGTGATATCTCGGGTGCTGTTAGAGATAGCGCAATAAACCAAAGCGAATTATCTGCAGGAGGCCCTGCCGCATGAATGTCTGCAGCGGGAACGACCTCGGACCACCAGGGGCCGAGAAAACCACAGTCTCATGGGGCCGGACGCTCAGGGTCAGGGTAAAATCTAATATATATCTGGTGATATCTCGGGTGCTATTACAGATAGCGCAATAAACCAAAGTGAATTATCTGCAGGAGGCCCTGGCGCATGAATCTGTGCAGCCGGAACGACCTCGGACCACCAGGGGCCGAGAAAACCACCGTCTCATGGGGCCGGACACGCAGGGTCAGGGGAAAATCCAATATATATCTGGTGATATCTCGGGTGCTATTAGAGACAGCGCAATAATCCAAAGTGGATTATCTGCAGGAGGCTCTGGCGCATGCATCTGTGCAGCGGGAACGACCTCGAAATACCAGGGGCCAAGAAACTTACAGATTTTCCTGTATCCGTCACCCAAGGTCATGTATAATTCCAGCATATATCTGGTGATATGTCGGGTGTTATTAGAGATAGCGCAATAAATCAAAGTGAATTATCTGCAGGAGGCCCTGCCGCATGAATGTCTGCAGCGGGAACGACCTCGGACCACCAGGGGCCGAGAAAACCACAGTCTCATGAGGCCGGACACTCAGGGTCAGGGGAAAATTCAATATATATCTGGTGATATCTCGGGTGCTATTAGAGATAGCGCAATAAACCGAAGTGAATTATCTGCAGGAGGCCCTGGCGCATGATTCGGTGCAGCGGGAACGTCCTCGGACCTCCAGGGGCCGAGACAACCACCGACACATTGGGCCGGGCACTCAGGGTCAGGGAAAAATCCAATATATATCTAGTGATAGCTCGGGTGCTATTAGAGACAGAGCAATAAATCAAAGTGCATTGTCTGTAGGAGGCCCTGGCGCGTGAATCTGTGCAGCCGGAACGACCTCGGACCACCAGGGGCCGAGAAAACCACCGTCTCATGGGGCCGGACACTCAGCGTCAGGGAAAAATCCAATATATTTCTGGTGATATCTCGGGTGCTATTACAGATAGCGCGATAAATCAAAGTGCATTGTCTGTATTAGGCCCCAGGCGCATGAATCTGTGCAGCGGGAACGACCTCGGACCACCAGGGGCCGAGAAAACCACCGTCTCATGGGGCCGGACACTCAGGGTCAGGGAAAGATCCAATATATTTCTCGTGATATCTCGGGTGCTATTACAGATAGCCCAAGAAATCAAAGTGCATTGTCTGTATTAGGACCCAGGCGCATGAATCTGTGCAGCGGGAACGACCTCGGACCACCAGGGGCCGAGAAAACCACAGTCTCATGAGGCCGGACACTCAGGGTCAGGGGAAAATTCAATATATATCTGGTGATATCTCGGGTGCTATTAGAGATAGCGCAATAAACCGAAGTGAATTATCTGCAGGAGGCCCTGGCGCATGAATCGGTGCAGCGGGAACGTCCTCGGACCTCCAGGGGCCGAGACAACCACCGTCTCATGGGGCCGGACACTCAGGGTCAGGGTAAAATCCAATATATATCTGGTGATATCTCGGGTGCTATTACAGATAGCGCAATAAACCAAAGTGAATTATCTGCAGGAGGCACTGGCGCATGAATCTGTGCAGCCGGAACGACCTCGGACCACCAGGGGCCGAGAAAACCACCGTCTCATGGGGCCGGACACGCAGGGTCAGGGAAGAATCCAACATATACCTGGTGATATCTCGGGTGCTATTAGAGACAGCGCACTAAACCAAAGTGAATTATCTGCAGGAGGCCCTGGCGCATGAATCTGTGCAGCCGGAACGACCTCGGACCACCAGGGACCGAGACAACAACCGTCTCATGGCGCCGGACACTCAGGGTCTGGGGAAAATCCAATATATATCTGGTGATATCTCGGGTGCTATTAGAGATAGCCCAATAAACCAAAGTGAATTATCTGCAGGAGGCCCTGGCGCATGAATCTGTGCAGCGGTAACGACCTCGGACCACCAGGGGCCGAGAAAACCACCGTCTCATGGGGCCGTAAACTCAGGGTCAGTCAAAAATCCAATATATATCTGGTGATATCTCGGGTGCTATTACAGATAGCGCAATAAATCAAAGGGCATTGTCTGTAGGAGGCCCCGGCGCATGAATCTGTGCAGCGGGAACGACCTCGGGCCACCAGGGGCCGAGAAAACCACCGTCTCATGGGGCCGGACACTCACGGTCAGGGAAAAATCAAATATATATCTGGTGATATCCCAGGTGCTATTAGCGATAGCGCAATAAATCAAAGTGCATTGTCCGTAGGAGGCCCTTGCGCAAAAATCTGTGCAGCAGGAACGACATCGGACCACCAGGGGCCGAGTAAACCACCGTCTCATGGGGCCGGACACACAGGGTCAGGGGAAAATCCAATATATATCTGGTGATATCTCGGGTGCTATTAGAGACAGCGCAATAATCCAAAGTGGATTATCTGCAGGAGGCTCTGGCGCATGCATCTGTGCAGCGGGAACGACCTCGAAATACCAGGGGCCAAGAAACTTACAGATTTTCCTGTATCCGTCACCCAAGGTCATGTATAATTCCAGCATATATCTGGTGATATCTCGTGTGTTATTAGAGATAGCGCAATAAATCAAAGTGAATTATCTGCAGGAGGCCCTGCCGCATGAATGTCTGCAGCGGGAACGACCTCGGACCACCAGGGGCCGAGAAAACCACCGTCTCATGGGGCCGGTCACTCTGGGTCAGGGAAAAATCCAATACATATCTGTTGACATCTCGGGTGCTATTAGAGGTAGAACAATAAATCAAAGTGCATTGTCTGTAGGAGGCACTGGCGAATGAATCTGTGCAGCAGGAACGACCTCAGACAACCAGGGGCCGAGAAAACCACCGTCTCATAGGGCCGGGCACTCAATGTCAGGGGAAAATCCAATATATATATGGTGATATCTCGGGTGCTATTACAGATAGCGCAATAAATCAAAGTGCATTGTCTGTAGGAGGCCCTGGCGCATGAATCTGTGCAGCTCGAACGACCTCGGACCACCAGGGGCCGAGAAAACCACAGTCTCATGGGGCCGGACACTCAGGGTCAGTGAAAGATCCAATATATATCTGGTGGTATCTCGGGTGCTATTACAGATAGCGCAATAAATAAAAGTGCATTGTCTGTAGGAGGCCCTGGCGCATGAATCTGTGCAGCGGGAACGACCTCGGACCACCAGGGGCCGAGAAAACCACAGTCTCATGGGGACGGACACTCACGGTCAGGGGAAAATCCAACATATATCTGGTGATATCTCGGGTGCTATTAGAGATAGCGCAATAAACCAAAGCGAATTATCTGCAGGAGGCCCTGGCGCATGAATCTGTGCACTGGGAACGACCTCGGACCACCAGGGGCCGAGAAAACCACCGTCACATGGGGCCGGACACTCAGGGTCAGTGAAAACTCAATATATATCTGGTGATATCTCGGGTGCTATTACAGACAGCGCAATAAATCAAAGTGCATTGTCTGTAGGAGGCCCTGGCGCGTGAATCTGTGCAGCGGGAATGACCTCGGACCACCAGGGGCCGAGACAACCACAGTCTCATGGGGTCGGACACTCAGGGTCAGTGAAAAATCCAATATATATCTGGTGATATCTCGGGTGCTATTACAGCTAGCGCAATAAATCAAAGTGCATTGTCTGTAGGAGGCCCTGCCGCGTCAATCTGGGCAGCGGGAACGACCTCGGACCACCAGGGGCCGAGACAACCACAGTCTCATGGGGCCGGACACTCAGGGTCAGGGGAAAATCCAATATATATCTGGTATATCTCGGGTGCTATTACAGATAGCGCAATAAATCAAAGTGCATTGTCTGTAGGAGGCGCTGCCGCGTCAATCTGGGCAACGGGAACGACCTCGGACCACCGGGGTCCGAGAAAACCACAGTCTCATGGGGCCGGACACTCTGGGTCAGGGGAAAATCCAATATATATCAGATGATATCTCGGGTGCTATTACGGATAGCGCAATAAATCAAAGTGCATTGTCTGTAGGAGGCTCTGGCGAATGAATCTGTGCAGCGGGAACGACCTCGGACAACCAGGGGCCGAGAAAACCACCGTCTCATGGGGCCGGACACTCAGAGTCAGGGGAAAATCCAAAATATATCTGGTGATATCTCGGGTGCTATTACAGATAGCGCAATAAATCAAAGTGCATTGTCTGTAGGAGGCCCTGGCGCACGAATATGTGCAGCGGGAACGACCTCGAACCACCAGGGGCCGAGAAAACCACCGTCTCATGGGGCCGGACACTCAGGGTCAGGTTAAAATCCAATATATATCTGGTGATATCTCGGGTGCTATTAGAGATAGCGCAATAAATCAAAGTGAATTATCTGCAGGCGGCCCTGGCGCATGAATCTGTGCAGCGGGATCGACCTCGGACCACCAGGGGCCGAGGAAATCACCGCCTCATGGGGCCGGACTGTCAGGGTCAGGGAAAAGTCCAAATATATATCTGGTGATATCTCGGCTGCTATTAGAGATAGCGCAATAAATCAAAGTGAATTATCTGCGGTCGGCCCTGGCGCATGAATCTGTGCAGCGGGATCGACCTCGGACCACCCGGGGCCGAGGAAATCACCGCCTCATGGGGCCGGACTGTCAGGGTCAGGGAAAAGTCCAATATATATCTGTTGATATCTCGGGTGCTATTAGAGATAGAACAATAAATCAAAGTGCATTGTCTGTAGGAGGCACTGGCGAATGAATCTGTGCAGCGGGATCGACCTCGGACCACGAGGGACCGAGAAAATCACCGTCTCGTGGGGCCGGACTGTCAGGGTCGGGGAAAAATCCATTATATATCTGGTGATATCTCGGGTGTTATTAGAGATAGCGCTATAAATCAAAGTGCATTGTCTGTAGGAGGCACTGGCGAATGAATCTGTGCAGCGGCAACGACCTCGGACCACCAGGGGCCGAAAAAACCACAGTCTCATGGGGCCGGACACTCAGGGTCAGGGAAAAATCCAATATATATCTGGTGATATCTCTGCTGTTATCAGAGATAGCGCAATAAATCAAAGTGAATTATCTGCAGGCGGCCCTGGGACATGAATCTGTGCAGCGGGATCGACCTCGGACCACCAGGGGCCGACAAAATCACCGCCTCATGGGGCCGGACTGTCAGGGTCAGGGTAAAGTCCAATATATATCCGGTGATATCTCGGGTGCTATTAGAGATAGCGCAATAAATCAAAGTGAATTATCTGCAGGGGGCCCTGTCGCATGAATCTGTGCACCGGGAACCGCCTTGGACCACCAGGGGCCGAGAAAACCACCGTCACATGGGGCCGGACACTCAGGGTCAGTGAAAACTCAATATATATCTGGTGATATCTCGGGTGCTATTACAGATAGCGCAATAAATCAAAGTGCATTGTCTGTAGGAGGCCCTGGCGCGTGAATCTGTGCAGCGGGAATGACCTCGGACCACCAGGGGCCGAGACAACCACAGTCTCATGGGGTCGGACACTCAGGGTCAGTGAAAAATCCAATATATATCTGGTGATATCTCGGGTGCTATTACAGCTAGCGCAATAAATCAAAGTGCATTGTCTGTAGGAGGCCCAGCCGCGTCAATCTGGGCAGCGGGAACGACCTCGGACCACCAGGGGCCGAGACAACCACAGTCTCATGGGGCCGGACACTCAGGGTCAGGGGAAAATCCAATATATATCTGGTATATCTCGGGTGCTATTACAGATAGCGCAATAAATCAAAGTGCATTGTCTGTAGGAGGCGCTGCCGCGTCAATCTGGGCAACGGGAACGACCTCGGACCACCGGGGTCCGAGAAAACCACAGTCTCATGGGGCCGGACACTCTGGGTCAGGGGAAAATCCAATATATATCAGATGATATCTCGGGTGCTATTACGGATAGCGCAATAAATCAAAGTGCATTGTCTGTAGGAGGCTCTGGCGAATGAATCTGTGCAGCGGGAACGACCTCGGACAACCAGGGGCCGAGAAAACCACCGTCTCATGGGGCCGGACACTCAGAGTCAGGGGAAAATCCAAAATATATCTGGTGATATCTCGGGTGCTATTACAGATAGCGCAATAAATCAAAGTGCATTGTCTGTAGGAGGCCCTGGCGCACGAATATGTGCAGCGGGAACGACCTCGAACCACCAGGGGCCGAGAAAACCACCGTCTCATGGGGCCGGACACTCAGGGTCAGGTTAAAATCCAATATATATCTGGTGATATCTCGGGTGCTATTAGAGATAGCGCAATAAATCAAAGTGAATTATCTGCAGGCGGCCCTGGCGCATGAATCTGTGCAGCGGGATCGACCTCGGACCACCAGGGGCCGAGGAAATCACCGCCTCATGGGGCCGGACTGTCAGGGTCAGGGAAAAGTCCAAATATATATCTGGTGATATCTCGGCTGCTATTAGAGATAGCGCAATAAATCAAAGTGAATTATCTGCGGTCGGCCCTGGCGCATGAATCTGTGCAGCGGGATCGACCTCGGACCACCCGGGGCCGAGGAAATCACCGCCTCATGGGGCCGGACTGTCAGGGTCAGGGAAAAGTCCAATATATATCTGTTGATATCTCGGGTGCTATTAGAGATAGAGCAATAAATCAAAGTGCATTGTCTGTAGGAGGCACTGGCGAATGAATCTGTGCAGCGGGATCGACCTCGGACCACGAGGGACCGAGAAAATCACCGTCTCGTGGGGCCGGACTGTCAGGGTCGGGGAAAAATCCATTATATATCTGGTGATATCTCGGGTGTTATTAGAGATAGCGCTATAAATCAAAGTGCATTGTCTGTAGGAGGCACTGGCGAATGAATCTGTGCAGCGGCAACGACCTCGGACCACCAGGGGCCGAAAAAACCACAGTCTCATGGGGCCGGACACTCAGGGTCAGGGAAAAATCCAATATATATCTGGTGATATCTCTGCTGTTATCAGAGATAGCGCAATAAATCAAAGTGAATTATCTGCAGGCGGCCCTGGGACATGAATCTGTGCAGCGGGATCGACCTCGGACCACCAGGGGCCGAGAAAATCACCGCCTCATGGGGCCGGACTGTCAGGGTCAGGGTAAAGTCCAATATATATCCGGTGATATCTCGGGTGCTATTAGAGATAGCGCAATAAATCAAAGTGAATTATCTGCAGGGGGCCCTGTCGCATGAATCTGTGCACCGGGAACCGCCTTGGACCACCAGGGGCCGAGAAAACCACCGTCTCACGGGGCTGGACTGTCAGGGCCAGGGAAAAATCCATTATATATCTGTTGACATCTCGGGTGCTATTAGAGGTAGAACAATAAATCAAAGTGCATTGTCTGTAGGAGGCACTGGCGAATGAATCTGTGCAGCAGGAACGACCTCAGACAACCAGGGGCCGAGAAAACCACCGTCTCATAGGGCCGGGCACTCAATGTCAGGGGAAAATCCAATATATATATGGTGATATCTCGGGTGCTATTACAGATAGCGCAATAAATCAAAGTGCATTGTCTGTAGGAGGCCCTGGCGCATGAATCTGTGCAGCGGGATCGACCTCGGACGACCAATGGCCGAGAAAACCACCGTCTCATGGGGCCGGACACTCAGGGTCAGGGAAAAATCCGATATATATCCGGCGATATCTCGGGTGCTATTAGAGATAGCGCAACAAATCATAGTGCTTTGTCTGTAGGAGGCCCTGGCGCATGAATCTGTGCAGCGGGAACGACCTCGGACCACCAGGGGCCGAGAAAATCACAGTTATTCGGAATCCGTCACACATGGTCATGTAAAAATCCAGCATATATCTGGTGATATCTCGGGTGTTATTACAGATAGCGCAATAAACCAAAGTGAATTGTCTGCAGGAAACCCTGGCGCATGAATCTGTTCAGCGGGATCGTTCTCGGACCACGAGGGAACGAGAAAACCACCGTCTCATGGGGCCGGACGCTCAGGGTCGGGGAAAAATCCAATATATATCTGGCGATATCTCGGGTGCTCTTAGAGGTAGCGCGATAAATCCAAGTGCATTGTCTGCGGGAGGCCCCGGCGCATGAATCTGTGCTGCGGCAACGACCTCGGACCACCAGGGTCCGAGAAAACCACCGTCTCATGGGGCCGGACACTCAGGGTCAGGGAAAAATCCAATATATATCTGACGATATCTCGGGTGCTATTAGTGATAGCGCAATAAACCAAAGTGAATTGTCTGCAAGAGGCCCTGGCGCATGCATTTGTGCAGCGGGAACGACCTCGGTCCACCAGGAGCCGAGAAAACCACCGTTTCATGGGGCCGGACTGTCAGGGTCAGGGAAAAATCCATTATATATCTGGTGATATCTCGGGTGCTATTACAGATAGCGCGATAAATCACAGTGAATTATCTGCACGAGGCCCTTGCGCATGAATCTGTGCAGCGGGAACGACGTCGGACCACCAGGGGCCGAGAAAACCACCGACACATGAGGCCGGACACCCAAGGTCATGTAAAAATCCAGAATATATCTGGTGATATCTCGGGTGCTATTATAGATAGCGCAATAAATCAAAGTGCATTGTCTGCAGGAGGCCCTGTCGCATGAATCTGTGCAGCGGGATCTGCCTCGGACCACCTGGGACCCAGAAAATCACCGACACATGGGGCCGGACTGTCAAGGTCAGGGTAAAATCCAATATATATCTGGTGATATCTCGGGTGCTATTAGATATAGCCTAATAAATCAAAGTGCATTGTCCGTATGAGACCCTTGCGCATGAATCTGTGCAGCGGGAACTACCTCGGACCACCAGGGGCCGAGAAAACCACCGACTCATGGGGCCGGATACTAAGGGGAAGGGAAAAATCCAATATATATCTGGTGATATCTCGGGTGCTATTAGAGATAGCGCAATAAATCAAAGTGCATTGCCTGTAGGAGGCACTGGCGAATGAATCTGTGCAGCAGGAACGACCTCGGACCACCAGGGGCCGAGAAAATTACAGATATTCGGAATCCGTCACCCAAGGTCATGTGATAATCCAGCATATATCTGTTGATATCTCGGGTGCTATTACAGATAGCGCAATAAACCAAAGTGCATTGTCTGTAGGAGGCCCTGGCGCATGAATCTGGGCAGCAGGAACTACCTCGGACCACCAGGGGCCGAGAAAACCACCGACACATGAGGCCGGACACCCAAGGTCATGTAAAAATCCAGAATATATCTGGTTATATCCCGGGTGCTATTATAGATAGCGCAATAAACCAAAGTGAATTGTCTGTAGGAGGCCCTGGCGCATGAATCTGGGCAGCGGGAACTACCTCGGACCACCAGGGGCCGAGAAAACCACCGACTCACGGGGCCGGACACTCAGGGTCAGGGGAAAATCCAATATATATCTGGTGATATCTCGGGTGCTATTAGAGATAGCGCAATAGACCAAAGTGAATTATCTGCAGCAGGCCCTGGCGCATGAATCTGTGCAGCGGGAACGACCTCGGATCACCAGGGTCCGAGAAAACCACCGTCTCATGGGGCCGGACACTCAGGGTCGGGGAAAAATCCAATATATATCTGGTGATATCTCGGGTGCTATTACAGATAGCGCAATAAATCAAAGTGCATCGTCTGTAGGAGGCCCAGGCGAATGAATCTGTGCAGCGGGAAGGACCTCGGACCACCAGGGGCCGAGAAAATCACCGTCTCATGGAGCCGGACACTCAGGGTCAGGGAAAAATTCAATATATGTCTGGTGATATCTCGGGTGCTATTACAGATAGCGCAATAAACCAAAGTGCACTGTCTGTAGGAGGCCCTTGCGAATGAATCTGTGCCGCAGGAACGACCTCGGACCACCAGTGGCCGAGAAAATTACAGATATTCGGAATCCGTCACCCAAGGTCATGTAAAAATCCAGCAAATATCTGGTGATATCTCGGGTGATATTAGAGATAGCGCAATAAACCAAAGTGCATTGTCTGTAGGAGGCCCTGGCGCATGAATCTGGGCAGCGGGAACTACCTCGGACCACCAGGGGCCGAGAAAACCACCGACTCACGGGGCCGGACACTCATGGTCAGGGGAAAATCCAATATATATCTGGTGATATCTCGGGTGCTATTAGAGATAGCGCAATAAACCAAAGTGCATTGTCTGTAGGAGGCCCAGGCGCATGAATCTGGCCAGCGGGAACGACCTAGGACCACCAGGGGCCGAGAAAACCACCGTCTCATGGGTCCGGACACTCAGGGTCAGGGGAAAGTCCAATATATATCTGGTGATATCTCGGGTGCTATAACAGATAGCGCAATAAACCAAAGTGCATTGTCTGTAGGAGGCCCAGGCGAATGAATCTGTGCAGCGGGAACGACCTCGGACCACCAAGGGCCAAGAAAATTACAGATATTCGGAATCCGACACCCAAGGTCATGTAAAAATCCAGCATATATCTGGTGATATCTCGGGTGCTATTACAGATAGCGCAATAACCCAAAGTGCATTGTCTGTAGGAGGCCCTGGCGCATGAATCTGGGCAGCGGGAACGACCTCGGACCACCAGGGACCGAGAAAATCACCGTCTCATGGAGCCGGACACTCAGGGTCAGGGAAAAATCCAATATATATCTGGTGATATCCCGGGTGCTATTAGAGATAGCGCAATAAATCAAAGTGAATTATCTGCAGGCGGCCCTGGCGCATGAATCTGTGCAGCGGGATCGACCTCGGACCACCAGGGGCCGAGGAAATCACCGCCTCATGGGGCCGGACTGTCAGGGTCAGGGAAAAGTCCAAATATATATCTGGTGATATCTCGGCTGCTATTAGAGATAGCGCAATAAATCAAAGTGAATTATCTGCGGTCGGCCCTGGCGCATGAATCTGTGCAGCGGGATCGACCTCGGACCACCCGGGGCCGAGGAAATCACCGCCTCATGGGGCCGGACTGTCAGGGTCAGGGAAAAGTCCAATATATATCTGTTGATATCTCGGGTGCTATTAGAGATAGAACAATAAATCAAAGTGCATTGTCTGTAGGAGGCACTGGCGAATGAATCTGTGCAGCGGGATCGACCTCGGACCACGAGGGACCGAGAAAATCACCGTCTCGTGGGGCCGGACTGTCAGGGTCGGGGAAAAATCCATTATATATCTGGTGATATCTCGGGTGTTATTAGAGATAGCGCTATAAATCAAAGTGCATTGTCTGTAGGAGGCACTGGCGAATGAATCTGTGCAGCGGCAACGACCTCGGACCACCAGGGGCCGAAAAAACCACAGTCTCATGGGGCCGGACACTCAGGGTCAGGGAAAAATCCAATATATATCTGGTGATATCTCTGCTGTTATCAGAGATAGCGCAATAAATCAAAGTGAATTATCTGCAGGCGGCCCTGGGACATGAATCTGTGCAGCGGGATCGACCTCGGACCACCAGGGGCCGAGAAAATCACCGCCTCATGGGGCCGGACTGTCAGGGTCAGGGTAAAGTCCAATATATATCCGGTGATATCTCGGGTGCTATTAGAGATAGCGCAATAAATCAAAGTGAATTATCTGCAGGGGGCCCTGTCGCATGAATCTGTGCACCGGGAACCGCCTTGGACCACCAGGGGCCGAGAAAACCACCGTCTCACGGGGCTGGACTGTCAGGGCCAGGGAAAAATCCATTATATATCTGTTGACATCTCGGGTGCTATTAGAGGTAGAACAATAAATCAAAGTGCATTGTCTGTAGGAGGCACTGGCGAATGAATCTGTGCAGCAGGAACGACCTCAGACAACCAGGGGCCGAGAAAACCACCGTCTCATAGGGCCGGGCACTCAATGTCAGGGGAAAATCCAATATATATATGGTGATATCTCGGGTGCTATTACAGATAGCGCAATAAATCAAAGTGCATTGTCTGTAGGAGGCCCTGGCGCATGAATCTGTGCAGCGGGATCGACCTCGGACGACCAATGGCCGAGAAAACCACCGTCTCATGGGGCCGGACACTCAGGGTCAGGGAAAAATCCGATATATATCCGGCGATATCTCGGGTGCTATTAGAGATAGCGCAACAAATCATAGTGCTTTGTCTGTAGGAGGCCCTGGCGCATGAATCTGTGCAGCGGGAACGACCTCGGACCACCAGGGGCCGAGA
Organism: Nomia melanderi; assembly: GCF_051020985.1. Classification (NCBI taxonomy): domain Eukaryota; kingdom Metazoa; phylum Arthropoda; class Insecta; order Hymenoptera; family Halictidae; genus Nomia; species Nomia melanderi. Next base: position 6,094,250 of record NW_027475132.1, on the reverse strand, counting down.
AAATCACAGTTATTCGGAATCCGTCACACATGGTCATGTAAAAATCCAGCATATATCTGGTGATATCTCGGGTGTTATTACAGATAGCGCAATAAACCAAAGTGAATTGTCTGCAGGAAACCCTGGCGCATGAATCTGTTCAGCGGGATCGTTCTCGGACCACGAGGGAACGAGAAAACCACCGTCTCATGGGGCCGGACGCTCAGGGTCGGGGAAAAATCCAATATATATCTGGCGATATCTCGGGTGCTCTTAGAGGTAGCGCGATAAATCCAAGTGCATTGTCTGCGGGAGGCCCCGGCGCATGAATCTGTGCTGCGGCAACGACCTCGGACCACCAGGGTCCGAGAAAACCACCGTCTCATGGGGCCGGACACTCAGGGTCAGGGAAAAATCCAATATATATCTGACGATATCTCGGGTGCTATTAGTGATAGCGCAATAAACCAAAGTGAATTGTCTGCAAGAGGCCCTGGCGCATGCATTTGTGCAGCGGGAACGACCTCGGTCCACCAGGAGCCGAGAAAACCACCGTTTCATGGGGCCGGACTGTCAGGGTCAGGGAAAAATCCATTATATATCTGGTGATATCTCGGGTGCTATTACAGATAGCGCGATAAATCACAGTGAATTATCTGCACGAGGCCCTTGCGCATGAATCTGTGCAGCGGGAACGACGTCGGACCACCAGGGGCCGAGAAAACCACCGACACATGAGGCCGGACACCCAAGGTCATGTAAAAATCCAGAATATATCTGGTGATATCTCGGGTGCTATTATAGATAGCGCAATAAATCAAAGTGCATTGTCTGCAGGAGGCCCTGTCGCATGAATCTGTGCAGCGGGATCTGCCTCGGACCACCTGGGACCCAGAAAATCACCGACACATGGGGCCGGACTGTCAAGGTCAGGGTAAAATCCAATATATATCTGGTGATATCTCGGGTGCTATTAGATATAGCCTAATAAATCAAAGTGCATTGTCCGTATGAGACCCTTGCGCATGAATCTGTGCAGCGGGAACTACCTCGGACCACCAGGGGCCGAGAAAACCACCGACTCATGGGGCCGGATACTAAGGGGAAGGGAAAAATCCAATATATATCTGGTGATATCTCGGGTGCTATTAGAGATAGCGCAATAAATCAAAGTGCATTGCCTGTAGGAGGCACTGGCGAATGAATCTGTGCAGCAGGAACGACCTCGGACCACCAGGGGCCGAGAAAATTACAGATATTCGGAATCCGTCACCCAAGGTCATGTGATAATCCAGCATATATCTGTTGATATCTCGGGTGCTATTACAGATAGCGCAATAAACCAAAGTGCATTGTCTGTAGGAGGCCCTGGCGCATGAATCTGGGCAGCAGGAACTACCTCGGACCACCAGGGGCCGAGAAAACCACCGACACATGAGGCCGGACACCCAAGGTCATGTAAAAATCCAGAATATATCTGGTTATATCCCGGGTGCTATTATAGATAGCGCAATAAACCAAAGTGAATTGTCTGTAGGAGGCCCTGGCGCATGAATCTGGGCAGCGGGAACTACCTCGGACCACCAGGGGCCGAGAAAACCACCGACTCACGGGGCCGGACACTCAGGGTCAGGGGAAAATCCAATATATATCTGGTGATATCTCGGGTGCTATTAGAGATAGCGCAATAGACCAAAGTGAATTATCTGCAGCAGGCCCTGGCGCATGAATCTGTGCAGCGGGAACGACCTCGGATCACCAGGGTCCGAGAAAACCACCGTCTCATGGGGCCGGACACTCAGGGTCGGGGAAAAATCCAATATATATCTGGTGATATCTCGGGTGCTATTACAGATAGCGCAATAAATCAAAGTGCATCGTCTGTAGGAGGCCCAGGCGAATGAATCTGTGCAGCGGGAAGGACCTCGGACCACCAGGGGCCGAGAAAATCACCGTCTCATGGAGCCGGACACTCAGGGTCAGGGAAAAATTCAATATATGTCTGGTGATATCTCGGGTGCTATTACAGATAGCGCAATAAACCAAAGTGCACTGTCTGTAGGAGGCCCTTGCGAATGAATCTGTGCCGCAGGAACGACCTCGGACCACCAGTGGCCGAGAAAATTACAGATATTCGGAATCCGTCACCCAAGGTCATGTAAAAATCCAGCAAATATCTGGTGATATCTCGGGTGATATTAGAGATAGCGCAATAAACCAAAGTGCATTGTCTGTAGGAGGCCCTGGCGCATGAATCTGGGCAGCGGGAACTACCTCGGACCACCAGGGGCCGAGAAAACCACCGACTCACGGGGCCGGACACTCATGGTCAGGGGAAAATCCAATATATATCTGGTGATATCTCGGGTGCTATTAGAGATAGCGCAATAAACCAAAGTGCATTGTCTGTAGGAGGCCCAGGCGCATGAATCTGGCCGGCGGGAACGACCTAGGACCACCAGGGGCCGAGAAAACCACCGTCTCATGGGTCCGGACACTCAGGGTCAGGGGAAAGTCCAATATATATCTGGTGATATCTCGGGTGCTATAACAGATAGCGCAATAAACCAAAGTGCATTGTCTGTAGGAGGCCCAGGCGAATGAATCTGTGCAGCGGGAACGACCTCGGACCACCAAGGGCCAAGAAAATTACAGATATTCGGAATCCGACACCCAAGGTCATGTAAAAATCCAGCATATATCTGGTGATATCTCGGGTGCTATTACAGATAGCGCAATAACCCAAAGTGCATTGTCTGTAGGAGGCCCTGGCGCATGAATCTGGGCAGCGGGAACGACCTCGGACCACCAGGGACCGAGAAAATCACCGTCTCATGGAGCCGGACACTCAGGGTCAGGGAAAAATCCAATATATATCTGGTGATATCCCGGGTGCTATTACAGATATGCGCAATAAATCAAAGTGCATTGTCTGTAGGAGGCCCAGGCGAATGAATCTGTGCAGCGGGAACGGCCTCGGACCACCAGGGTCCGAGAAAACCACAGTCTCATGGCGCCGGACACTCAGGGTCAGGGAAAAATCCAATATATATCTGGTGATATCTCGGGTGCTATTTGAGATAGCGCAATAAACCAAAGTGCATTGTCTGTAGGAGGCCCTGGCGCATGAATCTGGGCAGCGGGAACTACCTCGGACCACCAGGGGCCGAGAAAACCACCGACTCACGGGGCCGGACACTCATGGTCAGGGGAAAATCCAATATATATCTGGTGATATCTCGGGTGCTATTAGAGATAGCGCAATAAACCAAAGTGCATTGTCTGTAGGAGGCCCTTGCGAATGAATCTGGCCAGCGGGAACGACCTCGGACCACCAGGGGCTGAGAAAATTACAGATATTCGGAATCCGTCACCAAAGGTCATGTAAAAATCCAGCAAATATCTGGTGATATCTCGGGTGCTATTACAGATAGCGCAATAAACCAAAGTGCATTGTCTGTAGGAGGCCCTGGCGCATGAATCTGGGCAGCGGGAACGACCTAGGACCACCAGGGGCCGAGAAAACCACCGACTCACGGGGCCGGACACTCAGGGTCAGGGGAAAATCCAATATATATCTGGTGATATCTCGGGTGCTATTAGAGATAGCGCAATAAACCAAAGTGAATTATCTGCAGGAGGCCCTGGTGCATGCATCTGTGCAGCGGGAACGACCTCGGACCACCAGGGGCCAAGAAAACCACCGTCTCATGGCGCCGGACACTCAGGGTCAGGGAAAAATCCAATATATATCTGGTGATATCTCGGGTGCTATAACAGATAGCGCAATAAACCAAAGTGCATTGTCTGTAGGAGGCCCAGGCGCATGAATCTGGCCAGCGGGAACGACCTCGGACCACCAGGGGCCGAGAAAACCACAGTCTCATGGGGCCGGACACTCAGGGTCAGGGGAAAATCCAATATATATCTGGTGATATCTCGGGTGCTATTACAGATAGCGCAATTAACCAAAGTGCATTGTCTGTAGGAGGCCCTTGCGAATGAATCTGTGCCGCAGGAACGACCTCGGACCACCAGGGGCCGAGAAAACCACCGTCTCATGGGGCCGGACACTCAGGGTCATGTAAGAATCCAGCATATATCTGGTGATATCTCGGGTGCTATTAGTGATAGCGCAATAAACCAAAGTGCATTGTCTGTAGAAGGCCCTGGCGCATGAATCTGTGCGGCGGGAACGACCTCTGACCACCAGGGGCCGAGAAAACCACCGTCTCATGGGGCCGGACACACAGGGTCAGGGGAAAAGCCAATAAATATCTGGTGATATCTCGGGTGCTATTAGAGATTGCGCAATAAACCGAAGTGAATTATCTGCAGGAGGCCCTGGCGCATGCATCTGTGCAGCGGGAACGACGTCGGACCACCAGGGGCCGAGAAAACAACCGTCTCATGGGGCCGGACACTCAGGGTCAGGGAAAAATCCAATATATATCTGGTGATATCATGGTTGCTATTAGAGATAGCGCAATAAACCAAAGTGAATTATCTGTAGGAGGCCCTGGTGCATTCATCTGTGCAGCGGGAACGACCTCCGACCACCAGGGGCCAAGAAAATTACAGATATTCGGAATCCGACACCCAAGGTCATGTAAAAATCCAGCATATATCTGGTGATATCTCGGGTGCTATTACAGATAGCGCAATAACCCAAAGTGCATTGTCTGTAGGAGGCCCTGGCGCATGAATCTGGGCAGCGGGAACGACCTCGGACCACCAGGGACCGAGAAAATCACCGTCTCATGGAGCCGGACACTCAGGGTCAGGGAAAAATCCAATATATATCTGGTGATATCCCGGGTGCTATTACAGATATGCGCAATAAATCAAAGTGCATTGTCTGTAGGAGGCCCAGGCGAATGAATCTGTGCAGCGGGAACGGCCTCGGACCACCAGGGGCCGAGAAAACCACAGTCTCATGGCGCCGGACACTCAGGGTCAGGGAAAAATCCAATATATATCTGGTGATATCTCGGGTGCTATTTGAGATAGCGCAATAAACCAAAGTGCATTGTCTGTAGGAGGCCCTGGCGCATGAATCTGGGCAGCGGGAACTACCTCGGACCACCAGGGGCCGAGAAAACCACCGACTCACGGGGCCGGACACTCATGGTCAGGGGAAAATCCAATATATATCTGGTGATATCTCGGGTGCTATTAGAGATAGCGCAATAAACCAAAGTGCATTGTCTGTAGGAGGCCCTTGCGAATGAATCTGGCCAGCGGGAACGACCTCGGACCACCAGGGGCTGAGAAAATTACAGATATTCGGAATCCGTCACCAAAGGTCATGTAAAAATCCAGCAAATATCTGGTGATATCTCGGGTGCTATTACAGATAGCGCAATAAACCAAAGTGCATTGTCTGTAGGAGGCCCTGGCGCATGAATCTGGGCAGCGGGAACGACCTAGGACCACCAGGGGCCGAGAAAACCACCGACTCACGGGGCCGGACACTCAGGGTCAGGGGAAAATCCAATATATATCTGGTGATATCTCGGGTGCTATTAGAGATAGCGCAATAAACCAAAGTGAATTATCTGCAGGAGGCCCTGGTGCATGCATCTGTGCAGCGGGAACGACCTCGGACCACCAGGGGCCAAGAAAACCACCGTCTCATGGCGCCGGACACTCAGGGTCAGGGAAAAATCCAATATATATCTGGTGATATCTCGGGTGCTATAACAGATAGCGCAATAAACCAAAGTGCATTGTCTGTAGGAGGCCCAGGCGCATGAATCTGGCCAGCGGGAACGACCTCGGACCACCAGGGGCCGAGAAAACCACAGTCTCATGGGGCCGGACACTCAGGGTCAGGGGAAAATCCAATATATATCTGGTGATATCTCGGGTGCTATTACAGATAGCGCAATTAACCAAAGTGCATTGTCTGTAGGAGGCCCTTGCGAATGAATCTGTGCCGCAGGAACGACCTCGGACCACCAGGGGCCGAGAAAACCACCGTCTCATGGGGCCGGACACTCAGGGTCATGTAAGAATCCAGCATATATCTGGTGATATCTCGGGTGCTATTAGTGATAGCGCAATAAACCAAAGTGCATTGTCTGTAGAAGGCCCTGGCGCATGAATCTGTGCGGCGGGAACGACCTCTGACCACCAGGGGCCGAGAAAACCACCGTCTCATGGGGCCGGACACACAGGGTCAGGGGAAAAGCCAATAAATATCTGGTGATATCTCGGGTGCTATTAGAGATTGCGCAATAAACCGAAGTGAATTATCTGCAGGAGGCCCTGGCGCATGCATCTGTGCAGCGGGAACGACGTCGGACCACCAGGGGCCGAGAAAACAACCGTCTCATGGGGCCGGACACTCAGGGTCAGGGAAAAATCCAATATATATCTGGTGATATCATGGTTGCTATTAGAGATAGCGCAATAAACCAAAGTGAATTATCTGTAGGAGGCCCTGGTGCATTCATCTGTGCAGCGGGAACGACCTCCGACCACCAGGGGCCGACACAACCACCGTCTCATGGAACCGGACACTCAGGGTCAGGGAAAATTCCGATATATATGTGGTGATATCCCGGGTGCTATTACAGATAGCCCAATAAATCAATGTGCATTTTCTGTAGGAGGCCCTGGCGCATGAATCTGTGCAGCGGCAACGACCTCGGACCACCAGGGGCCGAGAAAACCACCGTCTCATGGGGCCGGACACTCAGGGTCAGGGAAAAATAAAATATATATCTGGTGGTATCTTGGGTGCTATTACAGATAGCGCAATAAATCAAAGTGCATTGTCTGTAAGCTGCCCTGGCGCATGAATCTGGGCAGCGGGAACGACCTCGGACCACCAGGGGCCGAGAAAACCACCGTCACATGGGGCCGGACACTCAGGGTCAGGGGAAAATCCAATATATATCTGGTGATATCTCTGGTGCTCTTACAGATAGCGCACTAAACCAAAGTGAATCATCTGCAGCGGGCCCTGGAGCATGAATCTGTGCAGCGGGAACGAACTCGGATCACCAGGGGCCGAGAAAATTACAGATATTCGGAATCCGTCACCCAAGGTCATGTAAAAATCCAGCATATATCTGGTGATATCTCGGGTGCTATTAGAGATAGCGCAATAAACCAAAGTGAATTGTCTGCAGGAGGCCCTGGCGCATGAATCTGTGCAGCGGGAAAGACCTCGGATGACCAGGGGCCGAGAAAACCACCATCTCATGGGGCCGGACACTCAGGGTCTGGGAAAAATCCAATATATATCTGGTGATATCTCGGGTGCTATTACAGATAGCGCAATAAACCAAAGTGCATTGTCTGCACGAAGCCCTGGCGCATGATTCTGTGTAGCGGGAACGACGTGGGACCACCAGGGGCCGAGAAAACCACCGACACATGAGGCCGGACACCCAAGGTCATGTAAAAATCCAGAATATATCTGGTTATATCTCGGGTGCTATTACAGATAGCGCAATAAATCAAAGTGCATTGTCTGTAGGAGGCCCCGGCGCATGAATCTTTGCAGCGGGATCGACCTCGGACCACCAGGGGCCGAGAAAACCACCGACACATGGGGCCGGACACTCAGGGTGAGGGAAAAATCCAATATATATCTGGTGATGTCTCGGGTGCTCTTACAGATACCGCACTAAACCAAACTGAATTATCTGCAGTGGGCCCTGGCGTATGAATCTGTGCAGCGGCAACGACCTCGGACCACCAGGGTCCGAGAAAACCACCGTCTCATGGGGCCGGGCGCTCAGGGTCGGGGAAAAATCCAATATATATCTGGTGATATCTCGGGTGCTATTAGAGATAGCGCAATAACTCAAAGTGCATTGTCTGTAGGAGGCACTGGCGAATGAATCTGTGCAGCGGCAACGACCTCGGATCACCAGGGGCCGAGAAAACCACCGACACATGGGGCCGCACTCCCAAGGTCATGTAAAAACCCAGGATGTATCTGATGATATCTCGGGTGCTATTAGTGATAGCGCAATAAATCAATGTGCATTATCTGTAGGAGGCCCTGGCGCATGAATCTGTGCAGCAGGAACGACCTCGGACCACCAGGGGCCGAGAAAACCACCGTCTCGTGGGGCCGGGCGCTCAGGGTCGGGGAAAAATCCAATATATATCTGGTGATATCTCGGGTGCTATTAGAGATAGCGCAATAAACCAAAGTGACTTGTCTGCAAGAGGCCCTGGCGCATGCATCTGTGCAGCGGGAACGACCTCGGACCACCAGGGGCCGAGAAAACCACCGTCCCATGGGGCCGGACACTCAGGGTCGGGGATAAATCCAGTATATATCTGATGATATCTCGGGTGCTATTAGAGATAGCGCAATAAAGCAAAGTGAATTGTCTGCAAGAGGCCCTGGCGCATGCATCTGTGCAGCGGGAACGACCTCGGACCACCAGGGGTCGAGAAAACCACCGTCTCATGGGGCCGGACGCTCAGGGTCGGGGAAAAATCCAATATATATCTGGTGATATCTCGGGTGCTATTAGAGATAGCACCATAAACCAAAGTGAATTATCTGTAGGAGGCCCTGGCGCATGAATCTGTGCAGCAGGAACGACCTCGGACCACCAGGGGCCGAGAAAACCACCGACACATGGGGCCGCACTCCCAAGGTCATGTAAAAACCCAGGATGTATCTGATGATATCTCGGGTGCTATTAGTGATAGCGCAATAAATCAATGTGCATTATCTGTAGGAGGCCCTGGCGCATGAATCTGTGCAGCAGGAACGACCTCGGACCACCAGGGGCCGAGAAAACCACCGTCTCGTGGGGCCGGGCGCTCAGGGTCGGGGAAAAATCCAATATATATCTGGTGATATCTCGGGTGCTATTAGAGATAGCGCAATAAACCAAAGTGACTTGTCTGCAAGAGGCCCTGGCGCATGCATCTGTGCAGCGGGAACGACCTCGGACCACCAGGGGCCGAGAAAACCACCGTCCCATGGGGCCGGACACTCAGGGTCGGGGATAAATCCAGTATATATCTGATGATATCTCGGGTGCTATTAGAGATAGCGCAATAAAGCAAAGTGAATTGTCTGCAAGAGGCCCTGGCGCATGCATCTGTGCAGCGGGAACGACCTCGGACCACCAGGGGTCGAGAAAACCACCGTCTCATGGGGCCGGACGCTCAGGGTCGGGGAAAAATCCAATATATATCTGGTGATATCTCGGGTGCTATTAGAGATAGCACAATAAACCAAAGTGAATTATCTGTAGGAGGCCCTGGCGCATGAATCTGTGCAGCAGGAACGACCTCGGACCACCAGGGGCCGAGAAAACCACCGTCTCATGGGGCCGGACACTCAGGGTCGGGGAAAAATCCAATATATATCTGGTGATATCTCGGGTGCTATTACAGATAGCGCGATAAATCACAGTGAATTATCTGCACGAGGCCCTTGCGCATGAATCTGTGCAGCGGGAACGACGTCGGACCACCAGGGGCCGAGAAAACCACCGACACATGAGGCCGGACACCCAAGGTCATGTAAAAATCCAGAATATATCTGGTGATATCTCGGGTGCTATTATAGATAGCCTAATAAATCAAAGTGCATTGTCCGTATGAGACCCTTGCGCATGAATCTGTGCAGCGGGTACGACCTCGGACCAACAGGGACCGAGAAAACCACCGACTCATGGGGCCGGATACTAAGGGGAAGGGAAAAATCCAATATATATCTGGTGATATCTCGGGTGCTATTAAAGATAGCGCAATAAATTAAAGTGCATTGCCTGTAGGAGGCACTGGCGAATGAATCTGTGCCGCAGGAACGACCTCGGACCACCAGTGGCCGAGAAAATTACAGATATTCGGAATCCGTCACCCAAGGTCATGTAAAAATCCAGCAAATATCTGGTGATATCTCGGGTGCTATTAGAGATAGCGCAATAAACCAAAGTGCATTGTCTGTAGGAGGCCCTGGCGCATGAATCTGGGCAGCGGGAACGACGTCGGACCACCAGGGGACGAGAAAATCACCGTCTCATGGAGCCGGACACTCAGGGTCAGGGAAAAATCCAATATATATCTGGTGATATCTCGGGTGCTATTACAGATAGCGCAATAAACCAAAGTGCATTGTCTGTAGGAGGCCCTTGCGAATGAATCTGTGCCACAGGAACGACCTCGGACCACCAGGGGCCGAGAAAAGCACAGTCTCATGGGGCCGGACACTCAGGGTCAGGGTAAAATCCAATATATATCTGGTGATATCTCGGGTGCTATTAGAGATAGCGCAATAAACCAAAGTGAATTATCTGCAGGAGGTCCTGGCGCATGAATCTGTGCAGCGGGAACGACCTCGGACCACCAGGGGCCGAAGAAACCACAGTCTCATTGGGCCGGTCACTCAGGGTCTGGGGAAAATCCAATATATATCTGGTGAAATCTCGGGTGCTATTACAGATAGCGCAATAAATCAAAGTGCATTGTCTGTAGGAGGCCCTGGCGCATGAATCTGTGCAACGGGAACGACCTCGGACCACCAGGGGCCGAGAAAACCACAGTCTCATGGGGCCGGACACTCAGGGTCAGGGGAAAATCCAATATATATCTGGTGATATCTCGGGTGCTATTAGAGATAGCGCAATAAACCAAAGTGCATTGTCTGTAGGAGGCCCTGGCGCATGAATCTGTGCAGCGGGAACGACATCGGAACACCAGGAACCGAGAAAACCACCGTCTCATGGGGCCGGATACTCAGGGTCAGTGAAAAATCCAATATATATGTGGTGATATCTCGGGTGCTATTACAGATAGCGCAATAAATCAAAGTGAATTATCTGCAGTAGGCCCTGGCGCATGAATCCGTGCAGCGGGAACGACCTCGGACCACCAGGGGCCGAGAAAACCACAGTCTCATGGGGCCGGACACTCAGGGTCAGGGGAAAATCCAATATAGATCTGGTGATATCTCGGGTGCTATTACAGATAGCGCAATAAACCAAAGTGAATTATCTGCAGGAGGCCCTGACGCATGAATCTGTGCAACGGGAACGACCTCGGACCTCCAGGGGCCGAGAAAACCACAGTCTCATGGGGCCGGACACTCAGGGTCAGGGGAGAATCCAATATAGATCTGGTGATATCTCGGGTGCTATTACAGATAGCGCAATAAATCGAAGTGCATTACCTGTAGGAGGCCCTGGCGCATGAATCTGTGCAGCGGGAACGTCCTCGGACCTCCAGGGGCCGAGACAACGACTGTCTCATGGGGCCGGACACTCAGGGTCAGGGTAAAATCCAATATATATCTGGTGATATCTCGGGTGCTATTACAGATAGCGCCATCAATCAAAGTGCATTGTCTGTAGGAGGCCCTGGCGCATGAATCTGTGCAGCGGGTATGACCTCGGACCACCAGGGGCCGAGAAAACGACCGCCTCATGGGGCCGGACACTCAGGGTCAGTGTAAAATCCAATATATATCTGGTGATATCTCGGCTGCTATTACAGATAGCGCAATAAATCAAAGTGCATTACCTGTAGGAGGCCCTGGCGCATGAATCTCTGCAGCGGAAACGTCCTCGGACCTCCAGGGGCCGAGACAAAGACCGTCTCATGGGGCCGGACACTCAGGGTCAGGGTAAAATCCAATATATATCTGGTGATATCTCGGGTGCTATTACAGATAGCGCAATAAATCAAAGTGCATTGTCTTTAGGAGGCCCTGGCGCATGAATCTGTGCAGAGGGAACGACCTCGGACGACCAGGGGCCGAGAAAACCACAGTCTCATGGGGCCGGACACTCAGGGTCAGGGGAAAATCGAATATATATCTGGTGATATCTCGGGTGCTATTAGAGATAGCGCAATAAACCAAAGTGAATTATCTGCAGGAGGCCCTGGCGCATGAATCTGTGCAACGGGAACGACCTCGGACTACCAGGGGCCGAGAAAACCACAGTCTCATGGGGCCGGACACTCAGGGTCAGGGGAAAATCCAACATATATCTGGTGATATCTCGGGTGCTATTACAGATAGCGCAATAAATCAAAGTTCATTATCTGCAGGAGGCCCTAGCGCATGAATCTGTGCAGCGGGAACGACCTCGGACCACTAGGGGCCGAGAAAACCACCGTCTCATGGGGCCGGACACCCAGAGTCAGGGGAAAATACAATATATATCTGGTGATATCTCGGGTGCTATTAGAGATAGCGCAATAAACCAAAGTGAATTATCTGCAGGAGGCCCTAGCGCATGAATCTGTGCAGCGGGAACGACCTCGGACCACTAGGGGCCGAGAAAACCACCGTCTCATGGGGCCGGACACCCAGAGTCAGGGGAAAATCCAATATATATCTGGTGATATCTCGGGTGCTATTAGAGATAGCGCAATAAACCAAAGTGAATTATCTGCAGGAGGCCCCAGCGCATGAATCTGTGCAACGGGAACGACCTCGGACAACCAGGGGCCGAGAAAACCACAGTCTCATGGGGCCGGACACTACGGGTCAGGGGAAAATCCAATATTTATCTGGTGATATCTCGGGTGCTATTACGGATAGCGCAATAAATCAAAGTGCATTGTCTGTAGAAGGTCCTGGCGCACGAATCTGTGCAGCGGGAACGACCTCGGACCACCAGGGGCCGAGAAGACCACCGTCTCATGGGGCCGGCCACTCAGGGTCAGGGGAAAATCCAATATATATCTGGTGATATCTCGGGTGCTATTAGAGATAGCGCAATAAACCAAAGTGCATTGTCTGTAGGAGGCCCTGGCGCATGAATCTGTGCAGCGGGAACGACATCGGAACACCAGGAACCGAGAAAACCACCGTCTCATGGGGCCGGATACTCAGGGTCAGTGAAAAATCCAATATATATGTGGTGATATCTCGGGTGCTATTACAGATAGCGCAATAAATCAAAGTGAATTATCTGCAGTAGGCCCTGGCGCATGAATCCGTGCAGCGGGAACGACCTCGGACCACCAGGGGCCGAGAAAACCACAGTCTCATGGGGCCGGACACTCAGGGTCAGGGGAAAATCCAATATAGATCTGGTGATATCTCGGGTGCTATTACAGATAGCGCAATAAACCAAAGTGAATTATCTGCAGGAGGCCCTGACGCATGAATCTGTGCAACGGGAACGACCTCGGACCTCCAGGGGCCGAGAAAACCACAGTCTCATGGGGCCGGACACCCAGGGTCGGGGAAAAATCCAATATATATCTGTTTATATCTCGTGTGCTATTACAGATAGCGCAATAAATCAAAGTGCATTGTCTGTAGAAGGCCCAGGCGAATGAATCTGGGCAGCGGGAACGACCTCGGACCACCAGGGGCCGAGAAAACCACCGTCTCATGGGGCCGGACACTCAGGGTCAGGGGAAAATCCAATATATATCTGGTGATATCTCGGGTGCTATTAGAGATAGCGCAATAAACCAAAGTGCATTGTCTGTAGGAGGCCCTGGCGCATGAATCTGTGCAGCGGGAACGACATCGGAACACCAGGAACCGAGAAAACCACCGTCTCATGGGGCCGGATACTCAGGGTCAGTGAAAAATCCAATATATATGTGGTGATATCTCGGGTGCTATTACAGATAGCGCAATAAATCAAAGTGAATTATCTGCAGTAGGCCCTGGCGCATGAATCCGTGCAGCGGGAACGACCTCGGACCACCAGGGGCCGAGAAAACCACAGTCTCATGGGGCCGGACACTCAGGGTCAGGGGAAAATCCAATATAGATCTGGTGATATCTCGGGTGCTATTACAGATAGCGCAATAAACCAAAGTGAATTATCTGCAGGAGGCCCTGACGCATGAATCTGTGCAACGGGAACGACCTCGGACCTCCAGGGGCCGAGAAAACCACAGTCTCATGGGGCCGGACACTCAGGGTCAGGGGAGAATCCAATATAGATCTGGTGATATCTCGGGTGCTATTACAGATAGCGCAATAAATCGAAGTGCATTACCTGTAGGAGGCCCTGGCGCATGAATCTGTGCAGCGGGAACGTCCTCGGACCTCCAGGGGCCGAGACAACGACCGTCTCATGGGGCCGGACACTCAGGGTCAGGGTAAAATCCAATATATATCTGGTGATATCTCGGGTGCTATTACAGATAGCGCCATCAATCAAAGTGCATTGTCTGTAGGAGGCCCTGGCGCATGAATCTGTGCAGCGGGTATGACCTCGGACCACCAGGGGCCGAGAAAACGACCGCCTCATGGGGCCGGACACTCAGGGTCAGTGTAAAATCCAATATATATCTGGTGATATCTCGGCTGCTATTACAGATAGCGCAATAAATCAAAGTGCATTACCTGTAGGAGGCCCTGGCGCATGAATCTCTGCAGCGGAAACGTCCTCGGACCTCCAGGGGCCGAGACAAAGACCGTCTCATGGGGCCGGACACTCAGGGTCAGGGTAAAATCCAATATATATCTGGTGATATCTCGGGTGCTATTACAGATAGCGCAATAAATCAAAGTTCATTGTCTGTAGGAGGCCCTGGCGCATGAATCTGTGCCACGGGAACGACCTCGGACCACCAGGGGCCGAGAAAACCACAGTCTCATGGGGCCGGACACTCAGGGTCAAGGGAAAATACAATATATATCTGGTGATATCTCGGGTGCTATTAGAGATAGCGCAATAAACCAAAGTGCATTGTCTGTAGGAGGCCCTGGCGCATGAATCTGTGCAGCGGGAACGACCTCGGAACACCAGGGACCGAGAAAACCACCGTCTCATGGGGCCGGACACTCAAGGACAGGGGAAAATCCAATATATACCTGGTGATATCTCGGGTGCTATTAGAGATAGCGCAATAAACCAAAGTGACTTATCTGCAGGAGGCCCTGGCGCATGAATCTGAGCAGCGGGAACGACCTCGGACCACCACGGGCCGAGAAAACCACCGTCTCATGGGGCCGGACACTCAGGGTCAGGGAATAATCCAATATATATCTGGTTATGTCGCGGGTGCTATTACAGATAGCGCAATAAATCAAAGTGCATTGTCTGTAGGAGGCCCTGGCGCATGAATCTGTGCAGCGGGAACGACCTCGGACCACCAGGGGCCGAGAAAACCACCGTCTCATGGGGCCGGACACTCAGGGTCAGGGTAAAATCCAATATATATCTGGTGATATCTCGGGTGCTATTAGAGATAGCGCGATAAATCATAGTGCTTTGTCTGCGGGAGGCCCTAGCGCATGAATATGTGCAGCGGGAACGACCTCGGACCACCAGGGGCCGAGAAAATCACAGTCTCATGGGGCCGGACTGTCAGGGTCAGGGAGAAATCCAATATATATCTGGTGATATCTCGGGTGCTATTAGAGATTGCAAAATTAATCAAAGTGCATTGTCTGCAGGAGGCCCTAGCGCATGAATATGTGCAGCGGGAACGACCTAGGACCACCAGGGGCCGAGAAAACCACCGTCTCATGGGGCCGGACACTCAGGGTATGGGAAAAATCCAATATATATCTGGTGATATCTCGGGTGCTATTAGAGATAGCGCAATAAACGAAAGTGAATTATCTGCAGGAGGCCCTGGCGCATGAATCTGTGCAGCGGGAACGACCTCGGACCACCAGGGGCCGAGGAAACCACAGTCTCATGGGGCCGGACACTCAGGGTCAGGGGAAAATCCAATATATATCTGGTGATGTCTCGGGTGCTATTAGAGACAGCGCGATAAATCAATGTGAATAATCTGCAAGAGGCCCTGGCGCATGAATCTGTGCAGCAGGAACGACATCAGACAACCAGGGGCCGAGAAAACCATCGACACATGGGGCCGGACTGTCAGGGTCAAGGAAAAATCGAATATATATCTGTTGATATCTCGGGTGCTATTAGAGATAGCGAAATAATTCGAACTGCATTGTCTGCAGGAGGCACCGGCGCATGAATCTGTGCAGCGGGAACGACCTCGGACCACCAGGGGCCGAGAAAATCACCGTCTCATGGGGCCGGACTGTCAGGGTCAGGGAAAAATCCAATATATATCTGGTGATATCTTGGGTGCTATTAGAGATAGCGCAAAAAACCAAAGTGAATTTTCTGCAGGAGGCCCTGGCGCATGTATCTGTGCAACGGGAACGACCTCGGACAACCAGGGGCCGAGAAAACCACAGTCTCATGGGGCCGGACACTACGGGTCAGGGGAAAATCCAATATTTATCTGGTGATATCTCGGGTGCTATTACGGATAGCGCAATAAATCAAAGTGCATTGTCTGTAGAAGGTCCTGGCGCACGAATCTGTGCACCGGGAACGACCTCGGACCACCAGGGGCCGAGAAGACCACCGTCTCATGGGGCCGGCCACTCAGGGTCAGGGGAAAATCCAATATATATCTGTTGATATCTCGGGTGCTAGTAGAGATAGCGCAATAATCCAAAGGGAATTATCTGCAGGAGGCCCTGGCGCATGCATCTGTGCAGCGGGAACGACCTAGGACCACCAGGGGCCGAGAAAACCACCGTCTCATGGGGCCGGACACTCAGGGTAAGGGAAAAATCCAATATATCTGGTGATATCTCGGGCGCTATAAAAGATAGCGCAATAAACCAAAGTGAATTATCTGCAGGAGGCCCTGGCGCATGAATCTGTGCAGCGGGAACGACCTCGGTCCACCAGGGGCCGAGAAAACCACCGTCTCATGGGGCTGGACACTCAGGGTGAGGGAAATATCCAATATATATCTGGTGATATCTCGGGTGCTATTACAGATAGCGCAATAGATCAAAGTGCATTGTCAGTAGGAGGCCGTGGCGCATGAATCTGGGCAGCGGGAACGTCCTCGGACGACCAGGTGCCGAGAAGACCACGGTCTCATGGGGCCGGCCACTCAGGGTCAGGGGAAAATCCAATATATATCTGGTGATACCTCGGGTGCTATTAGAGATAGCGCAATAAGCCAAAGGGAATTATCTGCAGGAGGCCCTGGCGCATGCATCTGTGCAGCGGGAACGACCTAGGACCACCAGGGGCCGAGAAAACCACCGTCTCATGGGGCCGGACACTCAGGGTAAGGGAAAAATCCAATATATATCTGGTGATATCTCGGGTGCTATTAGAGATAGCGCAATAAATCAATGTGCATTGTCTGTAGGAGGCCCTGGCGCATAAATGTGGCCAGCGGGAACGACCTCGCACCACCAGGGGCCGAGAAAACCACCGTCTCATGGGGCCGGACACTCAGGGTCAGGGGAAAATCCAATATTTATCTGGTGATATCTCGGGTGCTATTACAGATAGCGCAATAAGTCAAAGTGCATTGTCTGTAAAAGGTCCTGGCGCACGAATCTGTGCAGCGGGAACGACCTCGGACCACCAGGGGCCGAGACAACCACCGTCTCATGGGGCCGGACTCTCTGGGTCAGGGAAAAATCCAATATATATCTGGTTATATCTCGGGTGCTATTACAGATAGCGCAATAAATCAAAGTGCATTGTCTGTAGGAGGCCCTGGCGCATGAATCTGTGCAGCGGGAACGACCTCGGACCACCAGGGGCCGAGAAAACCACCGTCCCGAGGGGCCGGACACTTAGGGTCAGTGAAAATCCAATATATATCTGGTGATATCTCGGGTGCTATTGCAGATAGCGCAATAAACGAAAGTGAATTATCTGCAGGAGGCCCTGGCGCATGAATCTGTGCAGCGGGAACGACCTCGGACCACCAGGGGCCGAGGAAACCACAGTCTCATGGGACCGGACACTCAGGGTCAGGGGAAAATCCAATATATATCTGGTGATATCTCGGGTGCTATTAGAGATAGCGCAATAAACCAAAGTGAATTATCTGCAGGAGGCCCTGGCGCATGAATCTGTGCAACGGGAACGACCTCGGACCACCAGGGGCCGAGAAAACGACAGTCTCAAGGGGCCGGACAGTCAGGGTCAGGGGAAAATCCAATATATATCTGGTGATATCTCGGGTGCTATTACAGATAGCGCAATAAATCAAAGTGCATTGTCTGTAGGAGGCCCTCGCGCATAAATGTGGCCAGCGGGAACGACCTCGCACCACCAGGGGCCGAGAAAACCACCGTCTCATGTGGCCGGACACTCAGGGTCAGGGGAAAATCCAATATTTATCTGGTGATATCTCGGGTGCTATTACAGATAGCGCAATAATTCAAAGGGAATTATCTGCAGGAGGCCCTGGCGCATGCATCTGTGCAGCGGGAACGACCTAGGACCACCAGGGTCCGAGAAAACCACCGTCTCATGGGGCCGGACACTCAGGGTAAGGGAAAAATCCAATATATATCTGGTGATATCTCGGGCGCTATTAGAGATAGCGCAATAAACCAAAGTGAATTATCTGCAGGAGGCCCTGGCGCATGAATCTGTGCAACGGGAACGACCTCGGACCACCAGGGGCCGAGAAAACCACCGTCCCGAGGGGCCGGACACTTAGGGTCAGTGAAAAATACAATATATATCTGGTGATATCTCGGGTGCTATTACAGATAGCGCAATAAATCAAAGTGAATTATCTGCAGGAGGCCCAGGCGCATGAATCTGTGCAACGGGAACGACCTCGGACCACCAGGGGCCGAAAAAACCACCGTCTCATGGGGCCGGACACTCAGGGCCAGGGGAAAATCCAATATTTATCTGGTGATATCTGGGGTGCTATTACAGATAGCGCAATAAATCTAAGTGCATTGTTTGTAGGTGGCCCTGGCGCATGATTCTGTGCAGCGGGAACGACCTCAGACCACCAGGGGCCAAGAAAACCACAGTCTCATGGGGCCGGACACTCAGGGTCAGGGGAAAATCCAATATATATCTGGTGATATCTCGGGTGCTATTAGAGACAGCGCAATAAACCAAAGTGAATTATCTGCAGGAGGCACTGGCGCATGAATCTGTGCAGCGGGAACGACCTCGGTCCACCAGGCGCCGAGAAAACCACCGTCTCATGGGGCTGGACACTCAGGGTGAGGGAAATATCCAATATATATCTGGTGATATCTCGGGTGCTATTACAGATAGCGCAATAAATCAAAGTGCATTGTCTGTAGGAGGCCCTGGCGCATGAATCTGTGCAGCGGGAACGACCTCGGACCACCAGGGGCCGAGAAAACTACCGTCTCATGGGGCCGGACACTCAGGGTCAGCGAAAAATCCAATATATATCTGGTGATATCTCGGGTGCTATTATAGATAGCGCAATAAACCAAAGTGAGTTATCTGTAGGAGGCCCTGGCGTATGAATCTGTGCAGCGGGAACGACCTCGGACCACCAGGGGCCGAGAAAACCACCGTCCCGAGGGGCCGGACACTTAGGGTCAGTGAAAAATCCAATATATATCTGGTGATATCTCGGGTGCTATTACAGATAGCGCAATAAATCAAAGTGAATTATCTGCAGGAGGCCCTGGCGCATGAATCTGTGCAACGGGAACGACCTCGGACAACCAGGGGCCGAAATAACCACAGTCTCATGGGGCCGGACACTCAGGGTCAGGGAAAAATTCAATATATATCTGGTGATATCTTGGGTGCTGTTAGAGATAGCGCAATAAACCAAAGTGAATTATCTGCAGGATGCCCTGGCGCATGAATCTGTGCAGCTGGAACGACCTCGGACCCGTAGGGGCCGAGAAAACCACAGTCTCATGGGGCCGGCCACTCAGGGTCAGGGGAAAATCCAATATATATCTGGTGATATCTCGGGTGCTACTAGAGATAGCGCAATAAACCAAAGTGAATTATCTGCAGGAGGCCCTGGCGCATGAATCTGTGCAACCGGAACGACTTCGGGCCACCAGGGGCCGAGAAAACCACCGTCTCATGGGGCCGGACACTCAGCGTCAGGGGAAAATCCAATATTTATCTGGTGATATCTCGGGTGCTATTACAGATAGCGCAATAAATGAAAGTGCATTGTCTGCAGGAGGTCCTGGCGCACGAATCTGTGCAGCGGGAACATAGTCGGACCACCAGGGGACGAGAAAACCACAGTCTCATGGGGCCGGACACTCAGGGTCAGGGAAAATCCAATATATATCTGGTGATATCTCGGGTGCTATTAGAGATAGAGCAATAAACCAAAGTGAATTATCTGCAGGAGGCCCTGGCGCATGAATCTGTGTAGCGGGAACGACCTCGGACCACCAGGGGCCGAGGAAACCACAGTCTCATGGGGCCGGACACTCAGGGTCAGGGAAAAATCCAATATATATCTGGTGATATCTCGGGTGCTATTACCGATAGCGCAATAAATCAAAGTGCATTGTACGAAGGAGACCCTTGCGAATGAATCTGTTCAGCGGGAACGACCTCGGATCACCAGAGGCCGAGAAAACCACCGTCTCATGGGGCCGGACACTCAGGGTCAGGGAAAAATCCAATATATATCTGGTGATATCTCGGGTGCTATTACAGATAGCGCAATAAATCAAAGTGCATTGTCTGTAGGTGGCCCTGGCGCATGAATCTGGCCAGCGGGAACGACCTCGGACCACCAGCGGCCGAGAAAATCACCGTCTCATGGGGCCGGACACTCAGGGTCGGGGAAAAATCCAATATATATCTGGTGATATCTCGGGTGCTATTAGAAATAGCGCAATAAGCCAAAGGGAATTATCTGCAGGAGGCCCTGGCGCATGCATCTGTGCAGCGGGAACGACCTCGGACCACCAGGGGCCGAGGAAACCACAGTCTCGTGGGGCCGGACACTCAGGGTCAGGGGAAAATCCAATATATATCTGGTGATATCTCGGGTGCTATTACAGATAGCGCAATAAATCAAAGTGCATTGTCTGTAGGAGGCCCTGGCGCATGAATCGGTGAAGCGGGAACGACCTCGGACCACCAGGGGCCGAAAAAACCACCGTCTCATGGGGCCGGACACTCTGGGTCAGGGAAAAATCCAATATATATGTGGTGATATCTCGGGTGCTATTACAGATAGCGCAATAAATCAAAGTGCATTGTCTGTAGGAGGCCGTGGCGCATGAATCTGTGCAGCGGGAAGGACCTCGGACAACCAGGGGCCGAGAAAACCACAGTCTCATGGGGCCGGACACTCAGGGTCAGGGGAAAATCCAATATATACCTGGCGATATCTCGGGTGCTACTAGAGATAGCGCAATAAACCAAAGTGAATTATCTGCAGGAGGCCCTGGCGCATGAATCTGTGCAACGGGAACGACCTCGGACCACCAGGGGCCGAGAAAACCACAGTCTCGTGGGGCCGGACACTCAGGGTCAGGGGAAAATCCAATATATATCTGGTGATATCTCGGGTGCTATTACAGATAGCGCAATAAATCAAAGTGCATTGTCTGTAGGAGGCCCTGGCGCATGAATCGGTGAAGCGGGAACGACCTCGGACCACCAGGGGCCGAAAAAACCACCGTCTCATGGGGCCGGACACTCTGGGTCAGGGAAAAATCCAATATATATGTGGTGATATCTCGGGTGCTATTACAGATAGCGCAATAAATCAAAGAGCATTGTCTGTAGGAGGCCCTGGCGCATGAATCTGTGCAGCGGGAACGACCTCGGACCACCAGGGGCCGAGAAAACTACAGTCTCATGCGGCCGGACACTCAGGGTCTGGGGAAAATCCAATATATATCTGGTGATATCTCGGGTCCTATTACAGATAGGGAAATAAATCAAAGTGAATTGTCTGCAGGAGGCCCTGGCACATGAATCTGTGCAGCGGGAACGACCTCGGTCCACCAGGGGCCGAGAAAACCACCGTCTCATGGGGCTGGACACTCAGGGTGAGGGAAATATCCAATATATATCTGGTGATATCTCGGGTGCTATTACAGATAGCGCAATAAATCAAAGTGCATTGTCTGTAGGAGGCCCGGGCGCATGAATCTGTGCAGCGGGAACGACCTCGGACCACCAGGGTCCGAAAGAACCACAGTCTCATGGGGCCGGACAATCAGGGTCAGGGGAAAATCCAATATATATCTGGTGATATCTCGGGTGCTATTAGAGATAGCGCAATAAACCAAAGTGAATTATCTGCAGGAGGCCGTGGCGCATGAATCTGTGCAACGGAACGACCTCGGACCACCAGGGGCCGAGAAAACCACAGTCTCATGGGGCCGGACACTCAGGGTCAGGGGAAAATCCAATATATATCTGGTGATATCTCGGGTGCTATTACAGATAGCGCAATAAATCAAAGTGCATTGTCTGTAGGCGGCCCTGGCGCATGTATCTGTGCAGCGGGAACGACATCGGACCGCCAGGGGCCGAGAAAACCACCGTCTCATGGGGCCGGTCACTCTGGGTCATTGAAAAATCCAATATATATGTGGTGATATCTCGGGTGCTATTACAGATAGCGCAATAAATCAAAGTGCATTGTCTGTAGGAGGGTCTGGCGCATGAATCTGTGCAGCGGGAACGACCTCGGACCACCAGGGGCCGAGAAAACTACAGTCACATGGCGCCGAACACTCAGGGTCTGGGGAAAATCCAATATATATCTGGTGATATCTCGGGTCCTATTACAGATAGCGAAATAAATCAAAGTGAATTATCTGCAGGAGGCCCAGGCGCATGAATCTGTGTAGCGGGAACGACCTCGGTCCACCAGGGGCCGAGAAAACCACCGTCTGATGGGGCTGGACACTCAGGGTGAGGGAAATATCCAATATATATCTGGTGATATCTCGGGTGCTATTACAGATAGCGCAATAAATCAAAGTGCATTGTCTGTAGGAGGCCCTGGCGCATGAATCTGTGAAGCGGGAACGACCTCGGACCACCAGGGGCCGACAAAACCACCGTCTCATGGGGCCGGACACTCCGGGTCAGGGAAAAATCCAATATATATGTGGTGATATCTCGGGTGCTATTACAGATAGCGCAATAAATCAAAGTGCATTGTCAGTAGGAGACCGTGGCGCATGAATCTGGGCAGCGGGAACGACCTCGGACCACCAGGCGCCGAGAAGACCACAGTCTCATGGGGCCGGACACTCAGGGTCAGGGAAAAATCCCATATATATCTGGTGATATCTTGGGTGCTGTTAGAGATAGCGCAATAAATCAAAGTGCATTGTCTGTAGGAGGCCCTGGCGCATGAATCTGTGCAGCGGGAACGACCTCGGACCACCAGGGGCCGAGAAAACCACAGTCTCATGGGGCCGGACACTCAGGGTCAGGGCAAAATCCAATATATATCTGGTGATATCTCGGGTGCTATTATAGATAGCGCAATAAACCAAAGTGAGTTATCTGTAGGAGGCCCTGGCGCATGAATCTGTGCAGCGGGATCTACCTCGGACCACCAGGGGCTGAGAAAACCACCGTCCCGAGGGGCCGGACACTTAGGGTCAAGGAAAAATCCCATATATATCTGGTGATATCTTGGGTGCTGTTAGAGATAGCGCAATAAACCAAAGTGAATTATCTGCAGGAAGCCCTGGCGCATGATTCTGTGCAGCGGGAACGACCTCGGACCACCAGGGGCCGAGAAAATCACCGTCTCATGGGGCCGGACTGTAAGGGTCCGGGAAAAACCCAATATATATCTGGTGATATCAAGGGTGCTATTAGCGATACCGCAATAAATCAAAGTGCATTGTCTGTAGGAGGCCATGGCGAATGAATCTGTGCAGCAGGAACGACCTCGGACCACCAGGGGCCGAGAAAATTAGTGATATTCGGAATCCGTCACCCAAGATCATGTAAAAATGCAGCATATATCTGGTGATATTTCGGGTGCTGTTACAGATAGCGCAATAAATCAAAGTGCATTGTCTGTAGGAGGCCCTGGCGCACGAATCTGTGCAGCGGGAACGACCTCGGACCACCAGGGGCCGAGAAGACCACCGTCTCATGGGGCTGGACACTCTGGGTGAGGGAAATATCCAATATATATCTGGTGATATCTCGGGTGTTATTACAGATAGCGCAATAAATCAAAGTGCATTGTCAGTAGGAGGCCGTGGCGCATGAATCTGGGCAGCGGGAACGACCTCGGACCACCAGGCGCCGAGAAGACCACAGTCTCATGGGGCCGGACACTCAGGGTCAGGGAAAAATCCCATATATATCTGGTGATATCTTGGGTGCTGTTAGAGATAGCGCAATAAATCAAAGTGCATTGTCTGTAGGAGGCCCTGGCGCATGAATCTGTGCAGCGGGAACGACCTCGGACCACCAGGGGCCGAGAAAACCACAGTCTCATGGGGCCGGACACTCAGGGTCAGGGCAAAATCCAATATATATCTGGTGATATCTCGTGTGCTATTAGAGATAGCGCAATAAACCAAAGTGAATTATCTGCAGGAGGTCCTGGCGCATGAATGTGTGCAGCGGGAACGACCTCGGACCACCAGGGGCCGAGAAAACCGCAGTCTCATGGGGCCGGACACTCAGGGTCAGGGAAAAATCCAATACATATCTGGTGATATCTCGGGTCCTATTACAGATGGCGAAATAAATCAAAGTGAATTATCTGCAGGAGGACCAGGCGCATGAATCTGTGCAGCGGGAACGACCTCGGACCACCAGGGGCCGAGAAAACTACAGTCTCATGCGGCCGGACACTCAGGGTCTGGGGAAAATCCAATATATATCTGGTGATATCTTGGGTGCTGTTAGAGATAGCGCAATAAACCAAAGTGAATTATCTGCAGGAAGCCCTGGCGCATGATTCTGTGCAGCGGGAACGACCTCGGACCACCAGGGGCCGAGAAAATCACCGTCTCATGGGGCCGGACTGTAAGGGTCCGGGAAAAACCCAATATATATCTGGTGATATCAAGGGTGCTATTAGAGATACCGCAATAAATCAAAGTGCATTGTCTGTAGGAGGCCATGGCGAATGAATCTGTGCAGCAGGAACGACCTCGGACCACCAGGGGCCGAGAAAATTAGTGATATTCGGAATCCGTCACCCAAGATCATGTAAAAATGCAGCATATATCTGGTGATATCTCGGGTGCTATTACAGATAGCTCAATAAATCAAAGAGCATTGTCAGTAGGAGGCCGTGGCGCATGAATCTGGGCAGCGGGAACGACCTCGGACCACCAGGCGCCGAGAAGACCACCGTCTCATTGGGCCGGCCACTCAGGGTCAGGTGAAAATCCAATATATATCTGGTGATATCTCGGGTGCTATTAGAGATAGCGCAATAAACGAATGTGAATTATCTGCAGGAGGCCCGGGCGCATGAATCTGTGCAGCGGCAACGACCTCGGACCACCAGGGGCCGAGAAAACCACCGTCTCATTGGGCCGCACACTCAGGGTGAGGGAAATATCCAATATATATCTGGTGATATCTCGGGTGCTATTACAGATAGCGCAATAAATCAAAGTGCATTGTCAGCAGGAGGCCCTAGCGCATGAATCTGTGCAGCGAGATCGATCTCTGACCACCAGGGGCCGAGAAAACCACCGACGCATGGGGCCGGGCACTCAGGGTCGGGGAAAAATCCAATATATATCTGGTGATATCTCGGGTTCTATTACAGATAGCGCATTAAATCAAAGTGCATTGTCTGTAGGAGGCCCTGGCGCATGAATCTGTGCAGCGGGAACGACCTCGGTCCACCAGGGGCCGAGAAAACCACCGTCTCATGGGGCTGGACACTCAGGGTGAGGGATATATCCAATATATATCTGGTGATATCTCGGGTGCTATTACAGATAGCGCAATAAATCAAAGTGCATTGTCTGTAGGAGGCCCTGGCGCATGAATCTGTGCAGCGGGAACGACCTCGGACCACCAGGGGCCGAGAAAACTACAGTCTCATGCGGCCGGACACTCAGGGTCTGGGGAAAATCCAATATATATCTGGTGATATCTCGGTTCCTATTACAGATAGCGAAATAAATCAAAGTGCATTGTCTGTAGGAGGCCCTGGCGCATGAATCTGTGCAGCGGGAACGACCTCGGACCACCAGGGGCCGAGAAAACCACCGCCTCATGGGGCCGGACACTCAGGGTCAGGGGAAAATCCAATATATATCTGGTGATATCTCGGATGCTATTAGAGATAGCGCAAGAAACCAAGTGAGTTATCTGCAGGAGGCCCTGGCGCCTGAATCTGTGCAGCGGGAACGACCTCGGACCACCAGGGGCCGAAAAAACCACAGTCACATGGGGCCGGATACTCAGGGTCAGGGGAATAGCCAATATATATCTGGTGATATCTCGGGTGCTATTAGTGATAGCGCAATAAACCAAAGTGATTTGTCTGCAAGAGGCCCTGGTGCATGAATCTGTGCAGCGGGAACGACCTCGGATCACCAGGGGCCGAGAAAACCACCATCTCATGGGGCCGGACACTCAGGGTCAGGGGAAAATCCAATATATATCTGGTGATATCTCGGGTGCTATTAGTGATAGCGCAATAAACCAAAGGGAATTATCTGCAGGAGGCCCTGACGCATGAATCTGTGGAACGGGAACGACCTCGGACCACCAGGGGCCGAGAAAACCACAGTCTCATGGGGCCGGACACTCAGGGTCAGGGGAAAATCCAATATATATCTGGTGATATCTCGGGTGCTATTACAGATAGCGCAATAAATCAATCGCATTGTCTGTAGGAGGCACTGGCGCATGAATCTGTGCAGCGGGAACGACCTCGGACCACCAGGGGCCGAGAAAACCACAGTCTCATGGGGCCGGAGACTCAGGGTCAGGGGAAAATCCAATATATATCTGGTGATATCTCGGGTGCTATTAGAGACAGCGCAATAAACCAAAGTGTATTATCTGCAGGAAGCCCTGGCGCATGAATATGTGCAGCGGGAACGACCTCGGACCACCAGGGGCCGAGACATCCACCGTCTCATGGGGCCGGACACTCAGGGTCAGGGAAAAATCCAATATATATCTGGTGATATGTAGGGTGCTATTACAGATAGCGCAATAAATCAAAGTGTATTGTCTGGAGGAGGCCCTGGCGCATGAATCTGGGAAGCGGGAACGACCTAGGACCACCAGGGGCCGAGAAAACCACCGTCTCATGGGGCCGGACACTCAGGGTAAGGGAAAAATCCAATATATATCTGGTGATATCTCGGGTGCTATTAGAGATAGCGCAATAAACGAAAGTGAATTATCTGCAGGAGGCCCTGGCGCATGAATCTGTGCAGCGGGAACGACCTCGGACCACCGGGAGCCGAGAAAACCACCGTCTCATGGGGCCGGACACTCAGGGTGAGGGAAATATCCAATATATATCTGGTGATATCTCGGGTGCTATTACAGATAGCGCAATGAATCAAAGTGCATTGTCTGTAGGAGGCTCTGGCGCATGAATCTGTGCAGCGGGAACGACCTCGGACCACCAGGGGCCGAGAAAACCACCGTCTCATGGGGCCGGACACTCTGGGTCAGGGAAAAATCCAATATATATCTGGTGATATCTCGGGTCCTATTACAGATAGCGAAATAAACCAAGTGATTTATCTGCAGGAGGCCCTGGCGCCTGAATCTGGGAAGCGGGAACGTCCTCGGACCACCAGGGGCCGAGAAAACCAGCGTCTCATGGGGCCGGACACTCAGGGTCAGGGAAAAATCCAATATATATCTGGTGATATCTCGGGTGCTATTACAGATAGCGCAATAAATCAAAGTGCATTGTCCGTAGGAGGCCCTGGCGCATGAATCTGTGCAGAGGGAACGACCTCGGACCACCAGAGGCCGAGAAAATTACAGATTTTCGGAATCCGTCACCCAAGGTCATGTAAAAATCCATCATATATCTGGTGATATCTCGGGTGCTATTAGAGATAGCGCGATAAATCAAAGTGAATTATCTGCAGGAGGCCCTGGCGCATGAATGTGTGCAGCGGGAACGACCTCGGACCACCAGGGGCCGAGAAAACCGCAGTCTCATGTGGCCGGACACTCAGGGTCAGGGAAAAATCCAATATATATCTGGTGATATCTCGGGCGCTATTAGAGATAGCGCAATAAACGAAAGTTAATTATCTGCAGGAGGCACTGGCGCATGCATCTGTGCAGCGGGAACGACCTCGGACCACCAGGAGCCGAGAAAACCACCGTCTCATGGGGCCGGACCCTCAGGGTCAGGGAAAAATCCAATATATATCTCGTGATATCTCGGGCGCTATTAGAGATAGCGCAATAAACCAAAGTGAATTATCTGCAGGAGGCCCTGGCGCATGAATCTGTGCAGCGGGAACGACCTCGGATCACCAGGGTCCGAGAAAACCACCGTCTCATGGGGCTGGGCACTCAGGGTCGGGGAAAAATCCAATATATATCTGGTGATATCTCGGGCGCTATTAGAGATAGAGCAATAAATCAAAGTGCATTGTCTGTAGGAGGCACTGGCGAATGAATCTGTGCAGCAGGAACGACCTCGGACCACCAGTGGCCGAGAAAATTACAGATATTCGGAATCCGTCACCCAAGGTCATGTAAAAATCCATCATATATCTGGTGATATCTCGGGTGCTATTAGAGATAGCGCGATAAATCAAAGTGAATTATCTGCAGGAGGCCCTGGCGCATGAATGTGTGCAGCGGGAACGACCTCGGACCACCAGGGGCCGAGAAAACCGCAGTCTCATGGGGCCTGACACTCAGGGTCAGGGAAAAATCCAATATATATCTGGTGATATCTCGGGGGCTATTAGAGATAGCGCAATAAATCAAAGTGCATTGTCCGTAGGGGGCCCTGGCGCATGAATATGTGCAGCGGGAACGACCTCGGTCCACCAGCGGCCGAGAAAATTACAGATTTTTGGTATCCGCCACCCAAAGTCATGTAAAAATCCAGCATATATATGCAGCTTTCTCGGGTGCTATTACAGATAGCGCAATAAATCAAAGTGCACTGTCTGTAGGAGGCCCTGGCGCATGAATCTGGGCAGCGGGAACGACCTCGGACCACCAGGGGCCGAGAAAATCACCGTCTAACGGGGCCGGACACTCAGGCTCAGGGGAAAATCCAATATATATCTGGTGATATCTCGGGTGCTATTACAGATAGCGAAATAAATCAAAGTGCATTGTCTGTAGGAGGCCCTGGCGCATGAGTCTGGCCACCGGGAACGACCTCGGACCACCAGCGGCCGAGAAAACAACCGTCTCATGGGGCCGGACACTCAGGGTCGGGGAAAAATCCAATATATATCTGGTGATATCTCGGGTGCTATTAGAGATAGCGCAAAAAATCAAAATGCATTGTCTGTAGGAGGCCCTGTCGCATGAATCTGGCCAGCGGGAACTACCTCGGACCACCAGGGTCCGAGAAAACCACCGTCTCATGGGGCCGGACACTCAGGGTCAGGGGAAAATCCAATATATATCTGGTGATATCTCGGGTGCTATTACAGATAGCGCAATAAATCAAAGTGCGTTGTCTGTAGGAGGCCCTGGCGCATGAATCTGTGCAGCGGGAACGACCTCGGACCACCAGGGTCCGAGAAAACCACCGTCTCATGGGGCCGGACACTCAGGGTCTGGGGAAAATCCAATATATATCTGGTGATATCTCGGGTCCTATTACAGATGGCGAAATAAATCAAAGTGAATTATCTGCAGGAGGACCAGGCGCATGAATCTGTGCAGCGGGAACGACCTCGGACCACCAGGGGCCGAGAAAACTACAGTCTCATGCGGCCGGACACTCAGGGTCTGGGGAAAATCCAATATATATCTGGTGATATCTCGGGTCCTATTACAGATAGGGAAATAAATCAAAGTGAATTATCTGCAGGAGGCCCTGGCGCATGAATCTGTGCAGCGGGAACGACCTCGGTCCACTAGGGGCCGAGAAAACCACCGTCTCATGGGGCTGGACACTCAGGGTGAGGGATATATCCAATATATATCTGGTGATATCTCGGGTGCTATTACAGATAGCGCAATAAATCAAAGTGCATTGTCTGTAGGAGGCCCTGGCGCATGAATCTGTGCAGCGGGAACGACCTCGGACCACCAGGGGCCGAGAAAACTACAGTCTCATGCGGCCGGACACTCAGGGTCTGGGGAAAATCCAATATATATCTGGTGATATCTCGGTTCCTATTACAGATAGCGAAATAAATCAAAGTGCATTGTCTGTAGGAGGCCCTGGCGCATGAATCTGTGCAGCGGGAACGACCTCGGACCACCAGGGGCCGAGAAAACCACCGCCTCATGGGGCCGGACACTCAGGGTCAGGGGAAAATCCAATATATATCTGGTGATATCTCGGATGCTATTAGAGATAGCGCAAGAAACCAAGTGAGTTATCTGCAGGAGGCCCTGGCGCCTGAATCTGTGCAGCGGGAACGACCTCGGACCACCAGGGGCCGAAAAAACCACAGTCACATGGGGCCGGATACTCAGGGTCAGGGGAATAGCCAATATATATCTGGTGATATCTCGGGTGCTATTAGTGATAGCGCAATAAACCAAAGTGATTTGTCTGCAAGAGGCCCTGGTGCATGAATCTGTGCAGCGGGAACGACCTCGGATCACCAGGGGCCGAGAAAACCACCATCTCATGGGGCCGGACACTCAGGGTCAGGGGAAAATCCAATATATATCTGGTGATATCTCGGGTGCGATTAGTGATAGCGCAATAAACCAAAGGGAATTATCTGCAGGAGGCCCTGACGCATGAATCTGTGGAACGGGAACGACCTCGGACCACCAGGGGCCGAGAAAACCACAGTCTCATGGGGCCGGACACTCAGGGTCAGGGGAAAATCCAATATATATCTGGTGATATCTCGGGTGCTATTACAGATAGCGCAATAAATCAATCGCATTGTCTGTAGGAGGCACTGGCGCATGAATCTGTGCAGCGGGAACGACCTCGGACCACCAGGGGCCGAGAAAACCACAGTCTCATGGGGCCGGACACTCAGGGTCAGGGGAAAATCCAATATATATCTGGTGATATCTCGGGTGCTATTAGAGACAGCGCAATAAACCAAAGTGTATTATCTGCAGGAAGCCCTGGCGCATGAATATGTGCAGCGGGAACGACCTCGGACCACCAGGGGCCGAGAGATCCACCGTCTCATGGGGCCGGACACTCAGGGTCAGGGAAAAATCCAATATATATCTGGTGATATGTAGGGTGCTATTACAGATAGCGCAATAAATCAAAGTGTATTGTCTGGAGGAGGCCCTGGCGCATGAATCTGGGAAGAGGGAACGACCTAGGACCACCAGGGGCCGAGAAAACCACCGTCTCATGGGGCCGGACACTCAGGGTAAGGGAAAAATCCAATATATATCTGGTGATATCTCGGGTGCTATTAGAGATAGCGCAATAAACGAAAGTGAATTATCTGCAGGAGGCCCTGGCGCATGAATCTGTGCAGCGGGAACGACCTCGGACCACCGGGAGCCGAGAAAACCACCGTCTCATGGGGCCGGACACTCAGGGTGAGGGAAATATCCAATATATATCTGGTGATATCTCGGGTGCTATTACAGATAGCGCAATGAATCAAAGTGCATTGTCTGTAGGAGGCTCTGGCGCATGAATCTGTGCAGCGGGAACGACCTCGGACCACCAGGGGCCGAGAAAACCACCGTCTCATGGGGCCGGACAGTCTGGGTCAGGGAAAAATCCAATATATATCTGGTGATATCTCGGGTCCTATTACAGATAGCGAAATAAACCAAGTGATTTATCTGAAGGAGGCCCTGGCGCCTGAATCTGGGAAGCGGGAACGTCCTCGGACCACCAGGGGCCGAGAAAACCAGCGTCTCATGGGGCCGGACACTCAGGGTCAGGGAAAAATCCAATATATATCTGGTGATATCTCGGGTGCTATTACAGATAGCGCAATAAATCAAAGTGCATTGTCCGTAGGAGGCCCTGGCGCATGAATCTGTGCAGAGGGAACGACCTCGGACCACCAGAGGCCGAGAAAATTACAGATTTTCGGAATCCGTCACCCAAGGTCATGTAAAAATCCATCATATATCTGGTGATATCTCGGGTGCTATTAGAGATAGCGCGATAAATCAAAGTGAATTATCTGCAGGAGGCCCTGGCGCATGAATGTGTGCAGCGGGAACGACCTCGGACCACCAGGGGCCGAGAAAACCGCAGTCTCATGTGGCCGGACACTCAGGGTCAGGGAAAAATCCAATATATATCTGGTGATATCTCGGGCGCTATTAGAGATAGCGCAATAAACGAAAGTTAATTATCTGCAGGAGGCACTGGCGCATGCATCTGTGCAGCGGGAACGACCTCGGACCACCAGGAGCCGAGAAAACCACCGTCTCATGGGGCCGGACCCTCAGGGTCAGGGAAAAATCCAATATATATCTGGTGATATCTCGGGCGCTATTAGAGATAGCGCAATAAACCAAAGTGAATTATCTGCAGGAGGCCCTGGCGCATGAATCTGTGCAGCGGGAACGACCTCGGATCACCAGGGTCCGAGAAAACCACCGTCTCATGGGGCTGGGCACTCAGGGTCGGGGAAAAATCCAATATATATCTGGTGATATCTCGGGCGCTATTAGAGATAGCGCAAAAAATCAAAATGCATTGTCTGTAGGAGGCCCTGTCGCATGAATCTGGCCAGCGGGAACTACCTCGGACCACCAGGGTCCGAGAAAACCACCGTCTCATGGGGCCGGACACTCAGGGTCAGGGGAAAATCCAATATATATTTGGTGATATCTCGGGGGCTATTAGAGATAGCGCAATAAATCAAAGTGCATTGTCCGTAGGGGGCCCTGGCGCATGAATATGTGCAGCGGGAACGACCTCGGTCCACCAGCGGCCGAGAAAATTACAGATTTTCGGTATCCGCCACCCAAAGTCATGTAAAAATCCAGCATATATATGCAGCTTTCTCGGGTGCTATTACAGATAGCGCAATAAATCAAAGTGCACTGTCTGTAGGAGGCCCTGGCGCATGAATCTGGGCAGCGGGAACGACCTCGGACCACCAGGGGCCGAGAAAATCACCGTCTAACGGGGCCGGACACTCAGGCTCAGGGGAAAATCCAATATATATCTGGTGATATCTCGGGTGCTATTACAGATAGCGAAATAAATCAAAGTGCATTGTCTGTAGGAGGCCCTGGCGCATGAGTCTGGCCACCGGGAACGACCTCGGACCACCAGCGGCCGAGAAAACAACCGTCTCATGGGGCCGGACACTCAGGGTCGGGGAAAAATCCAATATATATCTGGTGATATCTCGGGTGCTATTAGAGATAGCGCAAAAAATCAAAATGCATTGTCTGTAGGAGGCCCTGTCGCATGAATCTGGCCAGCGGGAACTACCTCGGACCACCAGGGTCCGAGAAAACCACCGTCTCATGGGGCCGGACACTCAGGGTCAGGGGAAAATCCAATATATATCTGGTGATATCTCGGGTGCTATTACAGATAGCGCAATAAATCAAAGTGCGTTGTCTGTAGGAGGCCCTGGCGCATGAATCTGTGCAGCGGGAACGACCTCGGACCACCAGGGTCCGAGAAAACCACCGTCTCATGGGGCCGGACACTCAGGGTCTGGGGAAAATCCAATATATATCTGATGATATCTCGGGTCCTATTACAGATGGCGAAATAAATCAAAGTGCATTGTCTGTAGGAGGCACTGGCGAATGAATCTGTGCAGCAGGAACGACCTCGGACCACCAGTGGCCGAGAAAATTACAGATATTCGGAATCCGTCACCCAAGGTCATGTAAAAATCCAGCATATATCTGGTGATATCTCGGGTGCTATTAGAGATAGCGCGATAAATCAAAGTGAATTATCTGCAGGAGGCCCTGGCGCATGAATGTGTGCAGCGGGAACGACCTCGGACCACCAGGGGCCGAGAAAACCGCAGTCTCATGGGGCCGGACACTCAGGGTCAGGGAAAAATCCAATATATATCTGGTGATATCTCGGGTGCTATTACAGATAGCGCAATAAATCAAACTGCGTTGTCTGTAGGAGGATCTGGCGCATGAATCTGTGCAGCGGGAACGACCTCGGACAACTAGGGGCCGAGAAAACCACAGTCTCATGGAGCCGGACACTCAGGGTCAGTGGAAAATCCAATATATATCTGGTGATATCTCGGGTGCTATTACAGATAGCGAAATAAATCAAAGTGCATTGTCTGTAGGAGGCCCTGGCGCATGAGTCTGGCCAGCGGGAACGACCTCGGACCACCAGCGGCCGAGAAAACAACCGTCTCATGGGGCCGGACACTCAGGGTCGGGGAAAAATCCAATATATATCTGGTGATATCTCGGGTGCTATTAGAGATAGCGCAAAAAATCAAAATGAATTGTCTGTAGGAGGCCCTGTCGCATGAATCTGGCCAGCGGGAACTACCTCGGACCACCAGGGTCCGAGAAAACCACCGTCTCATGGGGCCGGACACTCAGGGTCAGGGGAAAATCCAATATATATCTGGTGATATCTCGGGTGCTATTACAGATAGCGCAATAAATCAAAGTGCGTTGTCTGTAGGAGGCCCTGGCGCATGAATCTGTGCAGCGGGAACGACCTCGGACCACCAGGGTCCGAGAAAACCACCGTCTCATGGGGCCGGACACTCAGGGTCAGGGGTAAATCCAATATATATCTGGTGATATCTTGGGTGCTATTACAGATAGCGCAATAAATCAAAGTGCGTTGTCTGTAGGAGGCCCTGGCGCATGAATCTGTGCAGCGGGAACGACCTCGGACCACTAGGGGCCGAGAAAACCACAGTCTCATGGGGCCGGACACTCAGGGTCAGGGGAAAATCCAATATATATCTGGTGATATCTCGGGTGCTATTACGGATAGCGCAATAAATCAAAGTGCATTGTCTGTAGGAGGCACTGGCGAATGAATCTGTGCAGCAGGAACGACCTCGGACCACCAGTGGCCGAGAAAATTACAGATATTCGGAATCCGTCACCCAAGGTCATGTAAAAATCCAGCATATATCTGGTGATATCTCGGGTGCTATTAGAGATAGCGCGATAAACCAAAGTGAATTATCTGCAGCAGGCCCTGGCGCATGAATCTGTGCAGCGGGAACGACCTCGGACCACCAGAGGCCGAGAAAACCACCGTCTCATGGGGCCGGACTCTCAGGGTCAGGGAAAAATCCAATATATATCTGGTGATATCTCGGGTGCTATTAGAGATAGCGCAATACACCAAAGTGAATTATCTGCAGGAGGCCCTGGCGCATGAATCTGTGCAGCCGGATCGACCTCGGACCACCAGGGGCCGAGAAAACTACCGTCTCATGGGGCCGGACACTCAGGGCCAGGGACAAATCCAATATATATCTGGCGATATCTCGGGTGCTATTGGAGATAGCGCAATAAACCAAAGTGCATTGTCTGTAGGAGGCACTGGCGCATGAATCTGTGAGGCGGGAACGATCTCTGACCGCCAGGTGCAGAGAAAACCACAGTCTTATGGGCCAGGACACTCAGGGTCATGGGAAAATACAATATATATCTGGTGATATCTCGGGTGCTATTAGATATAGCGCAATAAACCAAAGTGAATTATCTGCAGGAGGCCCTGGCGCATGCATCTGCGCAGCGGGAACGACCTCGGACCACCAGCGGCCGAGAAAACCACCGTCTCATGGGGCCGGACACTCAGGGTCGGGGAAAAATCCAACATATATCTGGTGATATCTCGGGTGCTATTACAGATAGCGCAATAAACCAAAGTGCATTGTCTGTAGGAGGCACTGGCGCATGAATCTGTGAGGCGGGAACGATCTGTGACCGCCAGGTGCAGAGAAAACCACAGTCTTATGGGCCAGGACACTCAGGGTCATGGGAAAATACAATATATATCTGGTGATATCTCGGGTGCTATTAGATATAGCGCAATAAACCAAAGTGAATTATCTGCAGGGGGCCCTGGCGCATGAATCTGTGCAGCGGGATCGTCCTCGGACCACGAGGGACCGAGAATACCATCGACGCATGGGGCCGGACTGTCAGGGTCAGGTTAAAATCCAATATATATCTGGTGATATCTGGGGCGCTATTACAGATAGCGCAATAAATCAAAGTGCATTGTCTGCAGGGGGCCCTGGCGCATGAACTTGTGCAGCGGGAACGACCTCGGACACCAGGAGCCGAGAAAACCACCGTCTCATGGGGTCGGACACTCAGGGTCAGGGAAAAATCCAATATATATCTGGTGATATCTCGGGTGCTATTAGAGATAGCGCAATAAACCAAAGTGAATTATCTGCAGGAGGCCCTGGCGCATGAATCTGTGCAGCGGGAACGACCTCTGACCACCGGGCGCCGAGAAAACCACAGTCTCATGGGGCCGGACACTCAGGGTCGGGGAAAAATCCAACATATATCTGGTGATATCTCGGGTGCTATTACAGATAGCGCAATAAATCAAAGTGCATTATCTGTAGGAGGCCCTGGCGCATGAATCTGTGCAGCGGGAACGACCTCTGACCACCAGGGGCCGAGAAAACCACCGTCTCATGGGGCCGGACACTCTGGGTCGGGGAAAAATCCAATATATATCTGGTGATATCTCGGGTGCTATTAGAGATAGCGCGATAAATCAAAGTGACTTATCTGCAGGAGGCCCTGGCGCATGCATCTGTGCAGCGGGAACGACCTCGGACCACCAGGGGCCGAGAAAACCACAGTCTCATGGGGCCGGACACTCAGGGTCAGGGTAAAATCCAATATATATCTGGTGATATCTCGGGTGCTATTAGAGATAGCGCAATACACCAAAGTGAATTATCTGCAGGAGGCCCTGGCGCATGAATCTGTGCAGCGGGAACGACCTCGGACAACCAGGGGCCGAGAAAACCACCGCCTCATTGGGCCGGACACTCAGGGTCAGGGAAAAACCCAATATATATCTCATGATATCTCGGGTGCTATTACATATAGCGGGATATATCAAAGTGCATTGTCTGCAGGAGGCTCTAGCGCATGAACCTGTGCAGCGAGATCGATCTCGGACCCCCAGGGGCCGAGAAAACCACCGACACATGGGGCCGGGCACTCAGGGTCAGGGAAAAATCCAATATATATCTGGTGATAGCTCGGGTGCTATTACAGATAGCGCAATAAATCAAAGTGCATTGTCTGTAGGAGGCCCTGGCGCATGAATCTGTGCAGCGGGAACGACCTCGGACCACCAGGGGCCGAGAAAACCACAGTCTCATGGGGCCGGACACTCAGGGTCAGGGTAAAATCCAATATATATGTGGTGATATCTCGGGTGCTATTAGAGATAGCGCAATAAACCAAAGTGTATTATTTGCAGGAGGCCCTGGCGCATGAATCTGTGCAACGGGAACGACCTCGGACCACCAGGGGCCGAGAAAACCACCGTCTCATGGGGCCGGACACTCCGGGTCAGTGAAAAATCCAATATATATCTGGTTATATCTCGAGTGCTATTACAGATAGCGCAATAAATAAATGTGCATTGTCTGTAGGAGGCCCTGGCGCATTAATCTGTGCAGCGGGAACGACCTCGAACCACCAGGGGCCGAGAAAACCACCGTCTCATGGGGCCGGACACTCAGGGCCAGGGAAAAATCCAGTATATATCTGGTGATATCTCGGGTGCTATTACAGATAGCGCAATAAATCAAAGGGCATTGTCTGTAGGAGGCCCTGGCTCATGAATCTGGGCAGCGGGAACGACCTCGGGCCACCAGGGCCCGAGAAAACTACCGTCTCATGGGGCCGGACACTCAGGGTCAGGGGAAAATCCAATATATATCTAGTGATATCTCGGGTGCTATTACAGATAGCGCAATAAATCAAAGTGCATTGTCTGTAGGAGGCCCTGGCGCATGATTCTGTGCAGCGGGAACGACGTCGAACCACCAGGGGCCGAGAAAACCACCGTCTCATGGGGCCGGACACTCAGGCTCAGGGAAAAATCCAATATATATCTGGTGATATCTCGGGTGCTATTACAGATAGCCCAAGAAATCAAAGTGCATTGTCTGTATTAGGCCCCGGCGCTTGAATCTGTGCACCGGGAACGACCTCGGACCACCAGGGGCCGAGAAAATCACCGTCTCATGGAGCCGGACACTCAGGGTCAGGGAAAAATCCAATATATATCTGGTGATATCTCGGGTGCTATTACAGATAGCGCAATAAATCAAAGTGCATTGTCTGCAGGAGGCCCTAGCGCATGAATCTGTGCAGCGTGATCGATCTCTGACCACCAGGGGCCGAGAAAACCACCGACGCATGGGGCCGGGCACTCAGGGTCGGGGAAAAATCCAATATATATCTGGTGATATCTCGGGTTCTATTACAGATAGCGCATTAAATCAAAGTGCATTGTCTGTAGGAGGCCCTTGCGAATGAATCTGTGCCGCAGGAACGACCTCGGACCACCAGTGGCCGAGAAAATTACAGATATTCGGAATCCGTCACCCAAGGTCATGTAAAAATCCAGCAAATATCTGGTGATATCTCGGGTGCTATTACAGATAGCGCAATAAACCAAAGTGCATTGTCTGTAGGAGGCCCTGGCGCATGAATCTGGGCAGCGGGAACGACGTCGGACCACCAGGGGACGAGAAAATCACCGTCTCATGGAGCCGGACACTCAGGGTCAGGGAAAAATCCAATATATATCTGGTGATATCTCGGGTGCTATTACAGATAGCGCAATAAACCACAGTGCATTGTCTGTAGGAGGCCCAGGCGAATGAATCTGTGCAGCGGGAACGACCTCGGACCACCAGGGGCCGAGAAAATTACAGATATTCGGAATCCGTCACCCAAGGTCATGTAAAAATCCAGCATATATCTGGTGATATCTGGGGTGCTATTACAGATAGCGCAATAGCCTAAACTGCATTGTCTGTAGGAGGCCCTGGCGCATGAATCTGGGCAGCGGGAACGACCTCGGACCACCAGGGACCGAGAAAATCACCGTCTCATGGAGCCGCACACTCAGGGTCAGGGAAAAATCGAATATATATCTGGTGATATCTCGGGTGCTATTACAGATAGCGCAATAATTCAAAGTGCATTGTCTGTAGGAGGCCCAGGCGAATGAATCTGTGCAGCGGGAACGACCTCGGACCACCAGGGGCCGAGAAAACCACCGTCTCATGGATCCGGACACTCAGGGTCAGGGAAAAATCCAATATATATCTGGTGATATCTCGGGTGCTATTTGAGATAGCGCAATAAATCAAAGTGCATTGTCTGTAGGAGGCCCAGGCGCATGAATCTGGCCAGCAGGAACGACGTCGGACCACCAGGGGCCGAGATAACCACAGTCTCATGGGGCCGGACACTCAGGGTCAGGGGAAAATCCAATATATATCTGGTGATATCTCGGGTGCTATTAGAGATAGCGCAATAAACCAAAGTGAATTATCTGCAGGAGGCCCTGGCGAATGAATCTGTGCAGCGGGAACGACCTCGGGCCACCGGGGGCCGAGAAGACCACCGTCTCATGGGGCCGGACACTCAGGGTCAGGGAAAAATCCAATATATATCTGGTGATATCTCGGGTGCTATTAGAGATGGCGCAATAAACCAAAGTTAGTTATCTGCAGGAGGCCCTGCCGCATGCATCTGTGCACCGGGAACGACCTCGGACCACCAGGGGACGAGAAAACCACCATCTCATGGGGCCGGACACTCAGGGTCAGGGAAAAATCAAATATATATCTGGTGATATCTCGGGTGCTATTACAGATAGCGCAATAAATCAAAGTGCATTGTCTGCAGGAGGCCCTTGCGAATGAATCTGTGCAGCGGGAACGACCTCGGACCACCAGGGGCCGAGAAAACCACCGTCTCATGGGGCCGGACACTCAGGGTCGGGGAAAAATCCAATATATATCTGGTGATATCTCGGGTGCTATTACAGATAGCGCAATAAACCAAAGTGCATTGTCTGTAGGAGGCCCAGGCGAATGAATCTGTGCAGCGGGAACGACCTCAGACCACCAGGGGCCGAGAAAACCACCGTCTCATGGGTCCGGACACTCAGGGTCAGGGGAAAATCCAATATATATCTGGTGATATCTCGGGTGCTATTACAGATAGCGCAATAAATCAAAGTGCATTGTCTGTAGGAGGCCCTGGCGCATGAATCTGTGCAGCGGGAACGACCTGGGACCACCAGGGGCCGAGAAAACCACCGACACATGGGGCCGGACACTCAG
Organism: Nomia melanderi; assembly: GCF_051020985.1. NCBI lineage: Eukaryota > Metazoa > Arthropoda > Insecta > Hymenoptera > Halictidae > Nomia > Nomia melanderi. Next base: position 6,054,154 of record NW_027475132.1, on the reverse strand, counting down.
GGTCAGGGAAATATCCAATATATATCGGGTGATATCTCGGATGCTAGTAGAGATGGCGCAATAAACCAAAGTGAATTATCTGCAGGAGGCCCTGGCGCATGAATCTGTGCAGCGGGAACGACCTCGAACCACCAGGGGCCGAGAAAACCACCGTCTCATGGGGCCGGACACTCAGGGCCAGGGAAAAATCCAGTATATATCTGGTGATATCTCGGGTGCTATTACAGATAGCGCAATAAATCAAAGGGCATTGTCTGTAGGAGGCCCTGGCTCATGAATCTGGGCAGCGGGAACGACCTCGGACCACCAGGGCCCGAGAAAACTACCGTCTCATGGGGCCGGACACTCAGGGTCAGGGGAAAATCCAATATATATCTGGTGATATCTCGGGTGCTATTACAGATAGCGCAATAAATCAAAGTGCATTGTCTGTAGGAGGCCCTGGCGCATGATTCTGTGCAGCGGGAACGACGTCGGACCACCAGGGGCCGAGAAAACCACCGTCTCATGGGGCCGGACACTCAGGCTCAGGGAAAAATCCAATATATATCTGGTGATATCTCGGGTGCTATTACAGATAGCCCAAGAAATCAAAGTGCATTGTCTGTATTAGGCCCCGGCGCTTGAATCTGTGCAGCGGGAACGACCTCGGACCACCAGGGGCCGAGAAAATCACCGTCTCATGGAGCCGGACACTCAGGGTCAGGGAAAAATCCAATATATATCTGGTGATATCTCGGGTGCTACTACAGATAGCGCAATAAACCAAAGTGCATTGTCTGTAGGAGGCCCTTGCGAATGAATCTGTGCCGCAGGAACGACCTCGGACCACCAGTGGCCGAGAAAATTACAGATATTCGGAATCCGTCACCCAAGGTCATGTAAAAATCCAGCAAATATCTGGTGATATCTCGGGTGCTATTAGAGATAGCGCAATAAACCAAAGTGCATTGTCTGTAGGATGCCCTGGCGCATGAATCTGGGCAGCGGGAACGACCTAGGCCAACCAGGGGCCAAGAAAACCACCGTCTCATGGGGCCGGACACTCAGGGTCTGGGGAAAATCCAATATATATCTGGTGATATCTCGGGTGCTATTACAGATAGAGCAATAAATCAAAGTGCATTGTCTGTAGGAGGCCCTGGCTCATGAATCTGTGCAGCGGGAACGACCTCGGACCACCAGGGGCCGAGAAAACCACCGACACATGGGGCCGGACACTCAGGGTCAGGGAAATATCCAATATATATCTGGTGTTATCTCGGGTGCTAGTAGAGATAGCGCAATAAACCAAAGTGAATTATCTGCAGGAGGCCCTGGCGCATGAATCTGTGCAGCGGGAACGACCTCGGACCACCAGGGGCCGAGAAAACCACCGTCTCATGGGGCCGGACACTCAGTGTCAGGGAAAAATCCAATATATATCTGGTGATATCTCGGGTGCTATTACAGATTGCGCAATAAATCAAAGTGCATTGTCTGTAGGACGCCCTGGCGCATGAATCTGTGCAGCGGGATCGACCTCGGACCACGAGGGATCGAGAAAACCATCGACGCATGGGGCCGGACTGTCAGGGTCAGGTTAAAATCCAATATATATCTGGTGATATCTCGGGTGCTATTACAGATAGCGCAATAAATCAAAGTGCATTGTCTGTAGGAGTCCCTGGCGCATGAATCTGTGCAGCGGGATCGACCTCGGACCACCAGGTTCCGAGAAAATCACCGACACATGGGGCCGGGCACTCAGGGTCAGGGAAAAATCCAATATATATCTGGTGATATCTCGGGTGCTATTACAGATAGCGCAATAAATCAGAGTGCATTGTCTGTAGGAGGCCCTGGCGCATGAATCTGTGTAGCGGGAACGACCTAGGACCACCAGGGGCCGAGAAAACCACAGTCTCATGGGGCCGGACTCTCAGGGTCAGGGGAAAATCCAATATATATCTGGTGATATCTCGGGTGCTATTAGAGATAGCGCAATAAACCAAAGTGAATTATCTGCAGGAGGCCCTGGCGAATGAATCTGTGCAGCGGGAACGACCTCGGGCCACCGGGGGCCGAGAAGACCACCGTCTCATGGGGCCGGACACTCAGGGTCAGGGAAAAATCCAATATATATCTGGTGATATCTCGGGTGCTATTAGAGATGGCGCAATAAACCAAAGTTAGTTATCTGCAGGAGGCCCTGCCGCATGCATCTGTGCACCGGGAACGACCTCGGACCACCAGGGGACGAGAAAACCACCATCTCATGGGGCCGGACACTCAGGGTCAGGGAAAAATCAAATATATATCTGGTGATATCTCGGGTGCTATTACAGATAGCGCAATAAATCAAAGTGCATTGTCTGCAGGAGGCCCTTGCGAATGAATCTGTGCAGCGGGAACGACCTCGGACCACCAGGGGCCGAGAAAACCACCGTCTCATGGGGCCGGACACTCAGGGTCGGGGAAAAATCCAATATATATCTGGTGATATCTCGGGTGCTATTACAGATAGCGCAATAAACCAAAGTGCATTGTCTGTAGGAGGCCCAGGCGAATGAATCTGTGCAGCGGGAACGACCTCAGACCACCAGGGGCCGAGAAAACCACCGTCTCATGGGTCCGGACACTCAGGGTCAGGGGAAAATCCAATATATATCTGGTGATATCTCGGGTGCTATTACAGATAGCGCAATAAATCAAAGTGCATTGTCTGTAGGAGGCCCTGGCGCATGAATCTGTGCAGCGGGAACGACCTGGGACCACCAGGGGCCGAGAAAACCACCGACACATGGGGCCGGACACTCAGGGTCAGGGAAATATCCAATATATATCGGGTGATATCTCGGGTGCTAGTAGAGATGGCGCAATAAACCAAAGTGAATTATCTGCAGGAGGCCCTGGCGCATGAATCTGTGCAGCGGGAACGACCTCGAACCACCAGGGGCCGAGAAAACCACCGTCTCATGGGGCCGGACACTCAGGGCCAGGGAAAAATCCAGTATATATCTGGTGATATCTCGGGTGCTATTACAGATAGCGCAATAAATCAAAGGGCATTGTCTGTAGGAGGCCCTGGCTCATGAATCTGGGCAGCGGGAACGACCTCGGACCACCAGGGCCCGAGAAAACTACCGTCTCATGGGGCCGGACACTCAGGGTCAGGGGAAAATCCAATATATATCTGGTGATATCTCGGGTGCTATTACAGATAGCGCAATAAATCAAAGTGCATTGTCTGTAGGAGGCCCTGGCGCATGATTCTGTGCAGCGGGAACGACGTCGGACCACCAGGGGCCGAGAAAACCACCGTCTCATGGGGCCGGACACTCAGGCTCAGGGAAAAATCCAATATATATCTGGTGATATCTCGGGTGCTATTACAGACAGCCCAAGAAATCAAAGTGCATTGTCTGTATTAGGCCCCGGCGCTTGAATCTGTGCAGCGGGAACGACCTTGGACCACCAGGGGCCGAGAAAATCACCGCCTCATGGAGCCGGACACTCAGGGTCAGGGAAAAATCCAATATATATCTGGTGATATCTCGGGTGCTACTACAGATAGCGCAATAAACCAAAGTGCATTGTCTGTAGGAGGCCCTTGCGAATGAATCTGTGCCGCAGGAACGACCTCGGACCACCAGTGGCCGAGAAAATTACAGATATTCGGAATCCGTCACCCAAGGTCATGTAAAAATCCAGCAAATATCTGGTGATATCTCGGGTGCTATGAGAGATAGCGCAATAAACCAAAGTGCATTGTCTGTAGGATGCCCTGGCGCATGAATCTGGCCAGCGGGAACGACCTAGGCCAACCAGGGGCCAAGAAAACCACCGTCTCATGGGGCCGGACACTCAGGGTCTGGGGAAAATCCAATATATATCTGGTGATATCTCGGGTGCTATTACAGATAGAGCAATAAATCAAAGTGCATTGTCTGTAGGAGGCCCTGGCTCATGAATCTGTGCAGCGGGAACGACCTCGGACCACCAGGGGCCGAGAAAACCACCGACACATGGGGCCGGACACTCAGGGTCCGGGAAATATCCAATATATATCTGGTGTTATCTCGGGTGCTAGTAGAGATAGCGCAATAAACCAAAGTGAATTATCTGCAGGAGGCCCTGGCGCATGAATCTGTGCAGCGGGAACGACCTCGGACCACCAGGGGCCGAGAAAACCACCGTCTCATGGGGCCGGACACTCAGTGTCAGGGAAAAATCCAATATATATCTGGTGATATCTCGGGTGCTATTACAGATAGCGCAATAAATCAAAGTGCATTGTCTGTAGGACGCCCTGGCGCATGAATCTGTGCAGCGGGATCGACCTCAGACCACGAGGGATCGAGAAAACCATCGACGCATGGGGCCGGACTGTCAGGGTCAGGTTAAAATCCAATATATATCTGGTGATATCTCGGGTGCTATTACAGATAGCGCAATAAATCAAAGTGCATTGTCTGTAGGAGTCCCTGGCGCATGAATCTGTGCAGCGGGATCGACCTCGGACCACCAGGTTCCGAGAAAATCACCGACACATGGGGCCGGGCACTCAGGGTCAGGGAAAAATCCAATATATATCTGGTGATATCTCGGGTGCTATTACAGATAGCGCAATAAATCAGAGTGCATTGTCTGTAGGAGGCCCTGGCGCATGAATCTGTGTAGCGGGAACGACCTAGGACCACCAGGGGCCGAGAAAACCACAGTCTCATGGGGCCGGACTCTCAGGGTCAGGGGAAAATCCAATATATATCTGGTGATATCTCCGGTGCTATTAGAGATAGCGCAATAAACCATAGTGAATTATCTGCAGGAGGCCCTGGCGCATGAATCTGTGCAACGGGAACGACCTCGGACCACCAGGGGCCGAGAAAACCACAGTCTCATGGGGCCGGACACTCAGGGTCAGGGGAAAATCCAACATATATCTGGTGATATCTCGGGTGCTATTACAGATAGCGCAATAAATCAAAGTGAATTGTCTGCAGGAGGCCCTGGCGCATGAATCTGTGCAGCGGGAACGACCTCGGACCACCAGGGGCCGCGAAAACCACCGTCTCATGGGGCCGGACACTCAGGGTCCGTGAAAGATCCAATATATATCTGGTGGTATCTCGGGTGCTATTACAGATAGCGCAATAAATAAATGTGCATTGTCTGTAGGAGGCCCTGGCGCATGAATCTGTGCAGCGGGAACGACCTCGGACCACCAGGGGCCGAGAAAACCACAGTCTCATGGGGCCGGACACTCAGGGTCAGTGAAAAATCCAATATATATCTGGTGATATCTCGGGTGCTATTACAGATAGCGCAATAAATCAAAGTGCATTGCCTGTAGGAGGCCCTGGCGCATGAATCTGTGCAGCGGGATCGACCTCGGACCACCAGGGGCCGAGACAACAACCGTCTCATGGGGCCGGACACTCAGGGTCAGGGAAAAATCCAATATATTTCTGGTGATATCTCGGGTTATATTACACATAGAACAATAAATCAAAGTGCATTGTCTGTAGGAGGCCCTGGCGCATGAATCTGTGCAGCGGGAACGACCTGGGACCACCAGGGGCAGAGAAAACCACCGACACATGGGGCCGGACACTCAGGGTCAGGGAAATATCCAATATATATCGGGTGATATCTCGGGTGCTAGTAGAGATGGCGCAATAAACCAAAGTGAATTATCTGCAGGAGGCCCTGGCGCATGAATTTGTGCAGCGGGAACGACCTCGAACCACCAGGGGCCGAGAAAACCACCGTCTCATGGGGCCGGACACTCAGGGCCAGGGAAAAATCCAGTATATATCTAGTGATATCTCGGGTGCTATTACAGATAGCGCAATAAATCAAAGGGCATTGTCTGTAGGAGGCCCTGGCTCATGAATCTGGGCAGCGGGAACGACCTCGGACCACCAGGGCCCGAGAAAACTACCGTCTCATGGGACCGGACACTCAGGGTCAGGGGAAAATCCAATATATATCTAGTGATATCTCGGGTGCTATTACAGATAGCGCAATAAATCAAAGTGCATTGTCTGTAGGAGGCCCTGGCGCATGATTCTGTGCAGCGGGAACGACGTCGAACCACCAGGGGCCGAGAAAACCACCGTCTCATGGGGCCGGACACTCAGGCTCAGGGAAAAATCCAATATATATCTGGTGATATCTCGGGTGCTATTACAGATAGCCCAAGAAATCAAAGTGCATTGTCTGTATTAGGCCCCGGCGCTTGAATCTGTGCAGCGGGAACGACCTCGGACCACCAGGGGCCGAGAAAACCACCGTCTCATGGGGCCGGACACTCAGGGTCAGGGAAGAATCCAATATATACCTGGTGATATCTCGGGTGCTATTAGAGATAGCGCAATAAACCAAAGTGAATTATCTGCAGGAGGCCCTGGCGCATGAATCTGTGCAGCGGGAACGACCTCGGAACACCAGGGGCCGAGAAAACCACCGTCTCATGGGGCCGGACACTCAGGGTAAGGGAAAAATCCAATATATATCTGGTGATATCTCGGGTGCTATTAGAGATAGCGCAATAAACGAAACTGAATTATCTGCAGGAGGCCCTGGCGCATGAATCTGTGCAGCGGGAACGACCTCGGACCACCAGGGGCCGAGAAAACCACCGTCTCATGGGGCCGGACACTCAGGGTCAGGGAAAAATCCAACATATATCTGGTGATATCTCGGGTGCAATTAGAGATAGCGCTATAAACCAAAGTGAATTATCTGCAGGAGGCCCAGGCGCATGAATCTGTGCAACGGGAACGACCTCGGACCACCAGGGGCCGAGAAAACCACAGTCTCATGGGGCCGGACACTCAGGGTCAGGGCAAAATCCAATATATATCTGGTGATATCTCGGGTGGTATTAGAGATAGCGCAATAAGCCAAAGTGAATTATCTGCAGGAGGCCCTGGCGCATGCATCTGTGCAGCGGGAACGACCTCGGACCGCCAGGGGCCGAAAAAACCACCGTTTCATGGGGCCGGACACTCAGGGTAAGGGAAAAATCCAATATATATCTGGTGATATCTCGGGTGCTATTATAGATAGCGCAATAAACCAAAGTGAGTTATCTGTAGGAGGCCCTGGCGCATGAATCTGTGCAGCGGGAACGACCTCGGACCTCCAGGGGCCGAGAAAACCACCGTCCCGAGGGGCCGGACACTTAGGGTCAGTGAGAAATCCAATATATATCTGGTGATATCTCGGCTGCTATTACAGATAGCGCAATAAATCAAAGTGCATTGTCTGTAGAAGGCACTGGCGCATCAATCTGTGCAGCGGGAACGACCTCGGACCACCAGGGGCGAGACAACCACCGTCTCATGGGGCCGGACACTCAGGGTCAGGGAAAAATCCAATATATATCTGGTGATATCTCGGGTGCTATTACAGATAGCGCAATAAATCAAAGTGCATTACTTGTAGGAAGGCCCTGGCGCATGAATCTGTGCAACGGGAACGACCTCGGACCACCAGGGGCCGAGAAAACCACAGTCTCATGGGGCCGGACACTCAGGGTCAGGGGAAAATCCAATATATATCTGGTGATATCTCGGGTGCTATTAGAGATAGCGCAATAAACCAAAGTGAATTATCTGCAGGAGGCCCTGGCGCATGAATCTGTGCAACGGGAACGACCTCGGACCACCAGGGGCCGAGAAAACCACAGTCCCATGGGGCCGGACACTCAGGGTCAGGGGAAAATCCAATATATATCTGGTGATATCTCGGGTGCTATTACAGATAGCGCAATAAATCAAAGTGCATTGTCTGTAGGAGGCCCTGGCGCATGATTCTGTGCAGCGGGAACGACCTCGGACCACCAGGGCCCGAGAAAATCACCGTCTCATGGGGCCGGACTGTAAGGGTCATGGAAGAACCCAATATATATCTGGTGATATCTAGGGTGCTATTAGAGATACCGCAATAAATCAAAGTGCATTGTCTGTAGGAGGCCCTGGCGACTGAATCTGTGCAGCAGGAACGACCTCGGACCACCAGGGGCCGAGAAAATTAGTGATATTCGGAATCCGTCACCCAAGGTCATGTGAAAATGCAGCATATATCTGGTGATATCTCGGGTGCTATTACAGATAGCGCAATAAATCAAAGTGCATTGTCTGTAGGAGGCCCTGGCGCATGTATCTGTGCAGCGGGAACGACCTCGGACCACCAGGGGCCGAGAAAATTGGTGATATTCGGAATCCGTCACCCAAGGTCATGTAAAAATGCAGCATATATCTGGTGATATCTCGGGTGCTATTACAGATAGCGCAATAAATCAAAGTGCATTGTCTGTAGGAGGCCCTGGCGCATGTATCTGTGCAGCGGGAACGACCTCGGACCACCAGGGGCCGAGAAAACCACAGTCTCATGGGGCCGGACACTCAGGGTCAGGGGAAAATCCAATATATATCTGGTGATATATCAGGTGCCATTAGAGATAGCGCGATAAATCAAAGTGCATTGTCTGCAGGAGGCCCTGACGCATGAATCTGTGCAGCGGGAACGACCTCGGACCACCAGGGGCCGAGAAAACCACAGTCACATGGTGCCGAGAACTCAGGGTCAGGCAAAAATCCAATAAATATCTGGTGATATCTCGGGTGCTATTACAGATAGCGCAAAAAACCAAAGTGAATTATCTGCAGGAAGCCGTGGCGCATGATTCTGCGCAGGGGGAACGACCACGGACGACCAGGGTCCGAGAAAACCACCGTCTCATGGGGCCGGACACTCAGGGTCAGGTAAAAATCCATCATATATCTGGTGATATATCAGGTGCCATTAGAGATAGCGCGATAAATCAAAGTGCATTGTCTGCAGGAGGCCCTGACGCATGAATCTGTGCAGCGGGAACGACCTCGGACCACCAGGGGCCGAGAAAACCACAGTCACATGGGGCCGAGAACTCAGGGTCAGGCAAAAATCCAATATATATCTGGTGATATCTCGGGTGCTATTACAGATAGCGCAATAAACCAACGCGCATTGTCTGTAGGAGGTCATGGCGTATGAATCTGTGCAGCGGGAACGACCTCGGACCACCAGGGGACGATAAAACGACCATCTCATGGGGCCGGACTCTCCTGGTCAGGGAAAAATCCAATATATATCTGGTGATATCTCGGGTGCTATTAGAGATAGCGCAATTAATCAAAGTGCATTGTCTGTAGGAGGCAATGGCGAATGAATCTGTACAGCAGGAACGACCTCGGACCACCAGGGGTCGAGATAATTACTGATATTCGGAATCCGTCACCCAAGGTCATGTAAAAATCCAGCATATATCTGGTGATATCTCGGGTGCTATTAGAGATAGCGCAATAAGCCAAAGGGAATTATCTGCAGGAGGCCCTGGCGCATGCATCTGTGCAGCGGGAACGACCTAGAACCACCAGGGGCTGAGAAAACCACCGTCTCATGGGGCCGGACACTCAGGGTCAGGGGAAAATCCAATATATATCTGGTGATATCTCGGGTGCTATTACAGAGAGCGCAATAAATCAAAGTGCGTTGTCTGTAGAAGGCCCTGGCGCATGAATCTGTGCAGCGGGAACGACCTCGGACCACTAGGGGCCGAGAAAACCACAGTCCCATGGGGCCGGACACTCAGGGTCAGGGGAAAATCCAATATATATCTGGTGATATCTCGGGTGCTATTACAGATAGCGCAATAAATCAAAGTGAATTATCTGCAGGAGGCCCTGGCGCATGAATCTGTGCAACGGGAACGACCTCGGACCCGTAGGGGCCGAGAAAATCACCGTCTCATGGGGCCGGACAGTCAGGGTCAGGGAAAAATCCTATATATATCTGGTGATATCTTGGGTGCTATTAGAGATAGCGCAATAAATCAAAGTGCATTGTCTGTAGGAGGCCCTGGCGCACGAATCTGTGCAGCGGGAACGACCTCGGACCACCAGGGGCCGAGAAAACAACCGTCTCATGGGGCCGGACACTCAGGGTCAGTGAAAAATCCAATATATATCTGGTGATATCTCGGCTGCTATTACAGATAGCGCAATAAATCAAAGTGCATTGTCTGTAGAAGGCACTGGCGCATGAATCTGTGCAGCGGGAACGACCTCGGACCTCCAGGGGCGAGACAACCACCGTCTCATGGGGCCGGGCACTGAGGGTCAGGGAAAAATCCAAAATATATCTGGTGATATCTCGGGTGCTATTACAGATAGCGCAATAAATCAAAGTGCATTACTTGTAGGAGGCCCTGGCGCATGAATCTGTGCAGCGGGAACGATCTCGGACGTCCAGGGGCCGAGAAAACCACAGTCTCATGGCGCCGGACACTCAGGGTCAGGAGAAAATCCAATATATATCTGGTGATATCTCGGGTGGTATTAGAGATAGCGCAATAAACCATAGTGAATTATCTGCAGGAGGCCCTGGCGCATGCATCTGTGCAGCGGGAACGACCTCGGACCGCCAGGGGCCGAGAAAACCACCGTCTCATGGGGCCGGACACTCTGGGTCAGTGAAAAATCCAATATATATCTGGTGATGTCTCGGGTGCTATTACAGATAGCGCAATAAATCAAATTGCATTGTCTGTAGGAGGCCCTGGCGCATGAATCTGTGCAGCGGGAACGACCTCGGACCACCAGGGGCCGAGAAAACTACAGTCACATGGCGCCGAACACTCAGTGTCTGGGGAAAATCCAATATATATTTGGTGATATCTCGGGTCCTATTACAGATAGCGAAATAAATCAAAGTGAATTATCTGCAGGAGGCTCAGGCGCATGAATCTGTGCAGCGGGAACGACCTCGGTCCACCAGGGGCCGAGAAAACCACCGTCTGATGGGGCTGGACACTCAGGGTGAGGGAAATATCCAATATATATCTGGTGATATCTCGGGTGCTATTACAGATAGCGCAATAAATCAATGTGCATTGTCTGTAGGAGGCCCTGGCGCATGAATCTGTGAAGCGGGAACGACCTCGGACCACCAGGGGCAGAGAAAACCACCGTCTCATGGGGCCGGACACTCTGGGTCAGGGAAAAATCCAATATATATGTGGTGATATCATGGGTCCTATAACAGATAGGGAAATAAATCAAAGTGAATTATCTGCAGGAGGCCCTGGCGCATGAATCTGTGCAGCGGGAACGACCTCGGTCCACCAGGGGCCAAGAAAACCACCGTCTCATGGGGCTGGACACTCAGGGTCAGGGGAAAATCCAATATATATCTGGTGATATCTCGGATGCTATTAGAGATAGCGCAAGAAACCAAGTGAGTTATCTGCAGGAGGCCCTGGCGCCTGAATCTGTGCAGCGGGAACGACCTCGGACCACCAGGGGCCGAGAAAACCACCATCTCATGGGGCCGGACACTCAGGGTCAGGGGAAAATCCAATATATATCTGGTGATATCTCGGGTGCTATTAGTGACAGCGCAATAAACCAAAGTGAATTATCTGCAGGAGGCCCTGGCTCATGAATCTGTGCAACGGGAACGACCTCGGACCACCAGGGGCCGAGAAAACCACAGTCTCATGGGGCCGGACACTCAGGGTCAGGGAAAAATCCAATATATATCTGGTGATGTCTTGGGTGCTATTAGAGATAGGGAAATAAATCAAAGTGAATTATCTGCAGGAGGCCCTGGCGCATGAATCTGGGAAGCGGGAACGACCTCGGTCCACCAGGGGCCAAGAAAACCACCGTCTCATGGGGCTGGACACTCAGGGTCAGGGGAAAATCCAATATATATCTGGTGATATCTCGGATGCTATTAGAGATAGCGCAAGAAACCAAGTGAGTTATCTGCAGGAGGCCCTGGCGCCTGAATCTGTGCAGCGGGAACGACCTCGGACCACCAGGGGCCGAGAAAACCACCATCTCATGGGGCCGGACACTCAGGGTCAGGGGAAAATCCAATATATATCTGGTGATATCTCGGGTGCTATTAGTGACAGCGCAATAAACCAAAGTGAATTATCTGCAGGAGGCCCTGGCTCATGAATCTGTGCAACGGGAACGACCTCGGACCACCAGGGGCCGAGAAAACCACAGTCTCATGGGGCCGGACACTCAGGGTCAGGGAAAAATCCAATATATATCTGGTGATGTCTTGGGTGCTATTAGAGATAGCGCAATAAACCAAAGTGAATTATCTGCAGGAGGCCCTGGCGCATGAATCTGGGAAGCGGGAACGACCTCGGACCACCAGGGGCCGAGAAAACCACCGTCTCATGGGGCCGGACACTCAGAGTCAGGGGAAAATCCAATATATATCTGGTGATATCTCGGGTGCTATTAGAGATAGCGCAATAAGCCAAAGGGACTTATCTGCAGGAGGCCCTGGCGCATGCATCTGTGCAGCGGGAACGACCTAGGACCACCAGGGGCCGAGAAAACCACCATCTCATGGGGCCGGACACTCAGGGTCAGGGAAAAATCCAATATATATCTGGTGATATCTCGGGTGCTATTACAGATAGCGCAATAAATCAAAGTGCGTTGTCTGTAGGAGGCTCTGGCGCATGAATCTGTGCAGCGGGAACGACCTCGGACCACTAGGGGCCGAGAAAACCACAGTCTCACGGGGCCGGACACTCAGGGTCAGGGGAAAATCCAATATATAACTGGTGATATCTCGGGTGCTATTACATATAGCGCAACAAATCAAAGTGCGTTGTCTGTTGGAGGCCCTGGCGCATGAATCTGTGCAGCGGGAACGACCTCGGACCACCAGGGTCCGAGAAAACCACCGTCTCATGGGGCCGGGCACTCAGGGTCAGGGGAAAATCCAATATATATCTGGTGATATCTCGGGTGCTATTACAGATAGCGCAATAAATCAAAGTGCGTTGTCTGTAGGAGGCCCTGGCGCATGAATCTGTGCAGCGGGAACGACCTCGGACCACTAGGGGCCGAGAAAACCACGGTCTCATGGGACCGGACACTCAGGGTCAGGGGAAAATCCAATATATATCTGGTGATATCTCGGGTGGTATTACAGATAGCGCAATAAATCAAAGTGCATTGTCTGTAGGAGGCACTGGCGAATGAATCTGTGCAGCAGGAACGACCTCGGACCACCAGTGGCCGACAAAATTACAGATATTCGGAATCCGTCACCCAAGGTCATGTAAAAATCCAATATATATCTGGTGATATCTCGGGTGCTATTAGAGATAGCGCAATAAACGAAAGTGAATTATCTGCAGGAGGCCCTGGCGCATGAATCTGTGCAGCGGGAACGACCTCGGACCACCAGGAGCCGAGAAAACCACCGTCTCATGGGGCCGGACACTCAGGGTCAGGGAAAAATCCAATATATATCTGGTGATATCTCGGGTGCTATTACAGATAGCGCAATAAATCAAAGTGCATTGTCTGTAGGAGGCCCTGGCGCATGAATCTGTGCAGCGGGAACGACCTCGGTCCACCAGGGGCCGAGAAAACCACCGTCTGATGGGGATGGACACTAAGGGTGAGGGAAATATCCAATATACATCTGGTGATATCTCGGGTGCTATTACAGATAGCGCAATGAATCAAAGTGCATTGTCTGTAGGAGGCCCTGGCGCATGAATCTGTGCAGCGGGAACGACCTCGGACCACCAGGAGCCGAGAAAACCACCGTCTCATGGGGCCGGACACTCAGGGTCAGGGAAAAATCCAATATATATCTGGTGATATCTCGGGTGCTATTAGAGATAGCACAATAAACCAAAGTGAGTTATCTGCAGAAGGCCCTGGCGCATGAATCTGTGCAGCGGGAACGACCTCGGTCCACCAGGGCCAAGAAAACCACCGTCTCATGGGGCTGGACACTCAGGGTGAGGGAAATATCCAATATATATCTGGTGATATCTCGGGTGCTATTACAGATAGCGCAATAAATCAAAGTGCATTGTCTGTAGGAGGCCCTGGCGCATGAATCTGTGCAGCGGGAACGACCTCGGACCATCAGGGGCCGAGAAAACCACCGTCTCATGGGGCCGGACACTCTGGGTCAGGGAAAAATCCAATATATATGTGGTGATATCTCGGGTGCTATTACAGATAGCGCAATAAATCAAAGTGCATTGTCTGTAGGAGGCCCTGGCGCTTGAATCTGTGCAGCGGGAACGACCTCGGACCACCAGGGGCCGAGAAAACTACAGTCTCATGCGGCCGGACACTCAGGGTCTGGGGAAAATCCAATATATATCTGGTGATATCTCGGGTGCTATTAGTGACAGCGCAATAAACCAAAGTGAATTATCTGCAGGAGGCCCTGGCTCATGAATCTGTGCAACGGGAACGACCTCGGACCACCAGGGGCCAAGAAAACCACAGTCTCATGGGGCCGGACACTCAGGGTCAGGGAAAAATCCAATATATATCTGGTGATGTCTTGGGTGCTATTAGAGATAGCGCAATAAACCAAAGTGAATTATCTGCAGGAGGCCCTGGCGCATGAATCTGGGAAGCGGGAACGACCTCGGACCACCAGGGGCCGAGAAAACCACCGTCTCATGGGGCCGGACACTCAGAGTCAGGGGAAAATCCAATATATATCTGGTGATATCTCGGGTGCTATTAGAGATAGCGCAATAAGCCAAAGGGACTTATCTGCAGGAGGCCCTGGCGCATGCATCTGTGCAGCGGGAACGACCTAGGACCACCAGGGTCCGAGAAAACCACCGTCTCATGGGGCCGGACACTCAGGGTCAGGGTAAAATCCAATATATATCTGGTGATATCTCGGGTGCTATTACAGATAGCGCAATAAATCAAAGTGCGTTGTCTGTAGGAGGCCCTGGCGCATGAATCTGTGCAGCGGGAACGACCTCAGACCACTAGGGGCCGAGAAAACCACAGTCTCATGGGGCCGGACACTCAGGGTCAGGGGAAAATCCAATATATATCTGGTGATATCTCGGGTGGTATTACAGATAGCGCAATAAATCAAAGTGCATTGTCTGTAGGAGGCACTGGCGAATGAATCTGTGCAGCAGGAACGACCTCGGACCACCAGTGGCCGACAAAATTACAGATATTCGGAATCCGTCACCCAAGGTCATGTAAAAATCCAATATATATCTGGTGATATCTCGGGTGCTATTAGAGATAGCGCAATAAACGAAAGTGAATTATCTGCAGGAGGCCCTGGCGCATGAATCTGTGCAGCGGGAACGACCTCGGACCACCAGGAGCCGAGAAAACCACCGTCTCATGGGGCCGGACACTCAGGGTCAGGGAAAAATCCAATATATATCTGGTGATATCTCGGGTGCTATTACAGATAGCGCAATAAATCAAAGTGCATTGTCTGTAGGAGGCCCTGGCGCATGAATCTGTGCAGCGGGAACGACCTCGGTGCACCAGGGTCCGAGAAAACCACCGTCTGATGGGGATGGACACTAAGGGTGAGGGAAATATCCAATATACATCTGGTGATATCTCGGGTGCTATTACAGATAGCGCAATGAATCAAAGTGCATTGTCTGTACGAGGCCCTGGCGCATGAATCTGTGCAGCGGGAACGACCTCGGACCACCAGGGGCCGAGAAAACCACCGTCTCATGGGGCCGGACACTCTGGGTCAGGGAAAAATCCAATATATATGTGGTGATATCTCGGGTGCTATTAGAGATAGCGCAATAAACCAAAGTGAGTTATCTGCAGAAGGCCCTGGCGCATGAATCTGTGCAGCGGGAACGACCTCGGACCACCAGGAGCCGAGAAAACCACCGTCTCATGGGGCCGGACACTCAGGGTCAGGGAAAAATCCAATATATATCTGGTTATATCTCGGGTGCTATTAGAGATAGCGCAATAAACCAAAGTGAGTTATCTGCAGAAGGCCCTGGCGCATGAATCTGTGCAGCGGGAACGACCTCGGTCCACCAGGGCCAAGAAAACCACCGTCTCATGGGGCTGGACACTCAGGGTGAGGGAAATATCCAATATATATCTGGTGATATCTCGGGTGCTATTACAGATAGCGCAATAAATCAAAGTGCATTGTCTGTAGGAGGCCCTGGCGCATGAATCTGTGCAGCGGGAACGACCTCGGACCATCAGGGGCCGAGAAAACCACCGTCTCATGGGGCCGGACACTCTGGGTCAGGGAAAAATCCAATATATATGTGGTGATATCTCGGGTGCTATTACAGATAGCGCAATAAATCAAAGTGCATTGTCTGTAGGAGGCCCTGGCGCATGAATCTGTGCAGCGGGAACGACCTCGGACCAC
Source organism: Nomia melanderi (assembly GCF_051020985.1). Taxonomy (NCBI): domain Eukaryota; kingdom Metazoa; phylum Arthropoda; class Insecta; order Hymenoptera; family Halictidae; genus Nomia; species Nomia melanderi. The sequence goes on along the minus strand of NW_027475132.1, from coordinate 6,037,927 downwards.
CAGGGGCCGAGAAAACTACAGTCTCATGCGGCCGGACACTCAGGGTCTTGGGAAAATCCAATATATATCTGGTGATATCTCGGGTCCTATTACAGATAGCGAAATAAACCAAAGCGAATTATCTGCAGGAGGCCGTGGCGCATGAATCTGTGCAGCGGGAACGACCTCGGTCCACCAGGGGCCGAGAGAACCACCGTCTCATGGGGCTGGACACTCAGGGTGAGGGAAATATCCAATATATATCTGGTGATATCTCGGGTCCTATTACAGATAGCGAAATAAATCAAAGTGAATTATCTGCAGGAGGCCCAGGCGCATGAATCTGTGCAGCGGGAACGACCTCGGTCCACCAGGGGCCGAGAAAACCACCGTCTGATGGGGCTGGACACTCAGGGTGAGGGAAATATCCAATATATATCTGGTGATATCTCGGGTCCTATTACAGATAGCGAAATAAATCAAAGTGAATTATCTGCAGGAGGCCCAGGCGCATGAATCTGTGCAGCGGGAACGACCTCGGACCACTAGGGGCCGAGAAAACCACAGTCTCATGGGGCCGGACACTCAGGGTCAGGGGAAAATCCAATATATATCTGGTGATATCTCGGGTGGTATTAGAGATAGCGCAATAAATCAAAGTGCATTGTCTGTAGGAGGCACTGGCGAATGAATCTGTGCAGCAGGAACGACCTCGGACCACCAGTAGCCGACAAAATTACAGATATTCGGAATCCGTCACCCAAGGTCATGTAAAAATCCAATATATATCTGGTGATATCTCGGGTGCTATTAGACATAGCGCAATAAACGAAAGTGAATTATCTGCAGGAGGCCCTGGCGCATGAATCTGTGCAGCGGGAACGACCTCGGACCACCAGGAGCCGAGAAAACCACCGTCTCATGGGGCCGGACACTCAGGGTCAGGGAAAAATCCAATATATATCTGGTGATATCTCGGGTGCTATTACAGATAGCGCAATAAATCAAAGTGCATTGCCTGTAGGAGGCCCTGGCGCATGAATCTGTGCAGCGGGAACGACCTCGGTCCACCAGGGGCCGAGAAAACCACCGACTCACGGGGCCGGACACTCAGGGTCAGGGGAAAATCCAATATATATCTGGTGATATCTCGGGTGCTATTAGAGACAGCGCAATAAACCAAAGTGAATTATCTGCAGGAGGCCCTGGCGCATGCATCTGTGCAGCGGGAACGACCTCGGACCACCAGGGGCCAAGAAAACCACCGTCTCATGGCGCCGGACACTCAGGGTCAGGGAAAAATCCAATATATATCTGGTGATATCTCGGGTGCTATTAGAGATAGCGCAATTAATCAAAGTGCATTGTCTGTAGGAGGCAATGGCGAATGAATCTGTACAGCAGGAACGACCTCGGACCACCAGGGGTCGAGATAATTACTGATATTCGGAATCCGTCACCCAAGGTCATGTAAAAATCCAGCATATATCTGGTGATATCTCGGGTGCTATTAGAGATAGCGCAATAAGCCAAAGGGAATTATCTGCAGGAGGCCCTGGCGCATGCATCTGTGCAGCGGGAACGACCTAGAACCACCAGGGGCTGAGAAAACCACCGTCTCATGGGGCCGGACACTCAGGGTCAGGGGAAAATCCAATATATATCTGGTGATATCTCGGGTGCTATTACAGAGAGCGCAATAAATCAAAGTGCGTTGTCTGTAGAAGGCCCTGGCGCATGAATCTGTGCAGCGGGAACGACCTCGGTCCACCAGGGGCCGAGAAAACCACCGACTCACGGGGCCGGACACTCAGGGTCAGGGGAAAATCCAATATATATCTGGTGATATCTCGGGTGCTATTAGAGACAGCGCAATAAACCAAAGTGAATTATCTGCAGGAGGCCCTGGCGCATGCATCTGTGCAGCGGGAACGACCTCGGACCACCAGGGGCCAAGAAAACCACCGTCTCATGGCGCCGGACACTCAGGGTCAGGGAAAAATCCAATATATATCTGGTGATATCTCGGGTGCTATTAGAGATAGCGCAATTAATCAAAGTGCATTGTCTGTAGGAGGCAATGGCGAATGAATCTGTACAGCAGGAACGACCTCGGACCACCAGGGGTCGAGATAATTACTGATATTCGGAATCCGTCACCCAAGGTCATGTAAAAATCCAGCATATATCTGGTGATATCTCGGGTGCTATTAGAGATAGCGCAATAAGCCAAAGGGAATTATCTGCAGGAGGCCCTGGCGCATGCATCTGTGCAGCGGGAACGACCTAGAACCACCAGGGGCTGAGAAAACCACCGTCTCATGGGGCCGGACACTCAGGGTCAGGGGAAAATCCAATATATATCTGGTGATATCTCGGGTGCTATTACAGATAGCGCAATAAATCAAAGTGAATTATCTGCAGGAGGCCCTGGCGCATGAATCTGTGCAACGGGAACGACCTCGGACCCGTAGGGGCCGAGAAAATCACCGTCTCATGGGGCCGGACAGTCAGGGTCAGGGAAAAATCCTATATATATCTGGTGATATCTTGGGTGCTATTAGAGATAGCGCAATAAATCAAAGTGCATTGTCTGTAGGAGGCCCTGGCGCACGAATCTGTGCAGCGGGAACGACCTCGGACCACCAGGGGCCGAGAAAACAACCGTCTCATGGGGCCGGACACTCAGGGTCAGTGAAAAATCCAATATATATCTGGTGATATCTCGGCTGCTATTACAGATAGCGCAATAAATCAAAGTGCATTGTCTGTAGAAGGCACTGGCGCATGAATCTGTGCAGCGGGAACGACCTCGGACCACCAGGGGCGAGACAACCACCGTCTCATGGGGCCGGGCACTGAGGGTCAGGGAAAAATCCAAAATATATCTGGTGATATCTCGGGTGCTATTACAGATAGCGCAATAAATCAAAGTGCATTACTTGTAGGAGGCCCTGGCGCATGAATCTGTGCAGCGGGAACGACCTCGGACCACTAGGGGACGAGAAAACCACAGTCTCATGGGGCCGGACACTCAGGGTCAGGGGAAAATCCAATATATATCTGGTGATATCTCGGGTGCTATTACAGAGAGCGCAATAAATCAAAGTGCGTTGTCTGTAGAAGGCCCTGGCGCATGAATCTGTGCAGCGGGAACGACCTCGGACCACTAGGGGCCGAGAAAACCACAGTCCCATGGGGCCGGACACTCAGGGTCAGGGGAAAATCCAATATATATCTGGTGATATCTCGGGTGCTATTAGAGATAGCGCAATAAACCAAGTGAGTTATCTGCAGGAGTCACTGGCGCCTGAATATGGGAAGCGGGAGCGTCCTCGGACCACCAGGGGCCGAGAAAACCACCGTCTCATGGGGCCGGACACCCAGAGTCAGGGGAAAATCCATTATATATCTGGTGATATCTCGGTTGCTATTAGAGATAGCGCAATAAACCAAAGTGAATTATCTGCAGGAGGCCCTAGCGCATGAATCTGTGCAGCGGGAACGACCTCGGTCCACCAGGGGCCGAGAAAACCACCGTCTCATGGGGCCGGACACTCAGGGTCAGGGAAAAATCCAATATATATCTGGTGATATCTCGGGTGCTATTACAGATAGCGCATTAAATCAAAGTGCGTTGTCTGTAGGAGGCTCTGGCGCATGAATCTGTGCAGCGGGAACGACCTCGGACCACTAGGGGCCGAGAAAACCACCGTCTCATGGGGCCGGACACTCAGGGTCAGGGGAAAATCCAATATATATCTGGTGATATCTCGGATGCTATTACAGATAGCGCAATAAATCAATCGCATTGTCTGTAGGAGGCCCTGGCGCATGAATCTGTGCAGCGGGAACGACCTCGGACCACCAGGGGCCGAGAAAACCACCGTCTCATGGGGCCGGACCCTCTGGGTCAGGGAAAAATCCAATATATATGTGGTGATATCTCGGGTGCTATTAGAGATAGCGCAATAAGCAAAAGGGAACTATCTGCAGGAGGCCCTGGTGCATGCATCTGTGCAGCGGGAACGACATAGGACCACCAGGGGCCGAGAAAACCACCGTCTCATGGGGCCGGACACTCAGGGTGAGGGAAATATCCAATATATATCTGGTGATATCTCGGGTGCTATTACAGATAGCGCAATAAATCAAAGTGCATTGTCTGTAGGAGGCCCTGGCGCATGAATCTGTGCAGCGGGAACGACCTCGCACCACCAGCGGCCGAGAAAACCACCGTCTCATGGGGCCGGACACTCTGGGTCAGGGAAAAATCCAATATATATGTGGTGATATCTCGGGTGCTATTACAGATAGCGCAATAAATCAAAGTGCATTGTCTGTAGGAGGCCCTGGCGCATGAATCTGTGCAGCGGGAACGACCTCGGACCACCAGGGGCCGAGAAAACCACCGTCTCATGGGGCCGGACACTCAGGGTCAGGGGAAAATCCAATATATATCTGGTGATATTTCGGGCGCTATTAGAGATAGCGCAATAAACGAAAGTGAATTATCTGCAGGAGGCCCTGGCGCATGAATCTGTGCAGCGGGAACGACCACGGATCACCAGGGTCCGAGAAAACCACCGTCTCATGGGGCCGGACACACAGGGTCGGGGAAAAATCCAATATATATCTGGTGATATCTCGGGTGCTATTACAGATAGCGCAATAAATCAAAGTGCATTGTCTGTAGGAGGCCCAGGCGAATGAATCTGTGCAGCGGGAACGACCTCGGACCACCAGGGGCCGAGAAAACTACAGTCACATGGCGCCGAACACTCAGGGTCTGGGGAAAATCCAATATATATCTGGTGATATCTCGGGTCCTATTACAGATAGCGAAATAAATCAAAGTGAATTATCTGCAGGAGGCCCAGGCGCATGAATCTGTGCAGCGGGAACGACCTCGGTCCACCAGGGGCCGAGAAAACCACCGTCTGAAGGGGCTGGGCACTCAGGGTGAGGGAAATATCCAATATATATCTGGTGATATCTCGGGTGCTATTACAGATAGCGCAATAAATCAAAGTGCATTGTCTGTAGGAGGCCCTGGCGCATGAATCTGTGAAGCGGGAACGACCTCGGACCACCAGGGGCCGAGAAAACCACCGTCTCATGGGGCCGGACACTCTGGGTCAGGGAAAAATCCAATATATATCTGGTGATATCTCGGGTGCTATTACAGATAGCGCAATAAACCAAAGTGCATTGTCTGTAGGAGGCCCAGGCGCATGAATCTGTGCCGCGGGAACGACCTCGGACAACCAGGGGCCGAGAAAACTACAGTCTCATGCGGCCGGACACTCAGGTTCTGGGGAAAATCCAATATATATCTGGTGATATCTCGGGTCCTATTACAGATAGGGAAATAAATCAAAGTGAATTATCTGCAGGAGGCCCTGGCGCATGAATCTGTGCAACGGGAATGACTTCGGACCACCAGGGGCCGAGAAAACCACCGTCTCATGGGGCCGGACACTCAGGGTCAGGGGAAAATCCAATATATATCTGGTGATATCTCGGATGCTATTAGAGATAGCGCAAGAAACCAAGTGAGTTATCTGCAGGAGGCCCTGGCGCCTGAATCTGTGCAGCGGGAACGACCTCGGACCACCAGGGGCCCAGAAAACCACCATCTCATGGGGCCGGACACTCAGGGTCAGGGGAAAATCCAATATATATCTGGTGATATCTCGGGTGCTATTAGTGATAGCGCAATAAACCAAAGTGAATTATCTGCAGGAGGCCCCGACGCATGAATCTGTGCAACGGGAATGACTTCGGACCACCAGGGGCCGAGAAAACCACAGTCTCATGGGGCCGGACACACAGGGTCGGGGAAAAATCCAATATATATCTGGTGATATCTCGGGTACTATTACAGATAGCGCAATAAATCAAAGTGCATTGTCTGTAGGAGGCCCAGGCGAATGAATCTGTGCAGCGGGAACGACCTCGGACCACCAGGGGCCGAGAAAACTACAGTCACATGGCGCCGAACACTCAGGGTCTGGGGAAAATCCAATATATATCTGGTGATATCTCGGGTGCTATTACAGATAGCGCAATAAATCAAAGTGCATTGTCTGTAGGAGGCCCTGGCGCACGAATCTGTGCAGCGGGAACGACCTCGGACCACCAGGGGCCGAGAAAACCACCGTCTCACGGGGCCGGACACTCAGGGTCAGGGGAAAATCCAATATATATCTGGTGACCTCTCGGGTGCTATTACAGATAGCGCAATAAATCAAAGTGCATTGTCTGTAGGAGGCCCTGGCGCATGTATCTGTGCAGCGGGAACGACCTCGGACCACCAGGGGCCGAGAAAACCACAGTCTCATGGGGCCGGACACTCAGGGTCAGGGGAAAATCCAATATATATCTGGTGATATCTCGGGTGCTATTAGAGATAGCGCAATAAACCAAAGTGAATTATCTGCAGGAGGCCCTGGCGCATGCATCTGTGCAGCGGGAACGACCTCGGACCACCAGGGGCCAAGAAAACCACCGTCTCATGGCGCCGGACACTCAGGGTCAGGGAAAAATCCAATATATATCTGGTGATATCTCGGGTGCTATTAGAGATAGCGCACTAAATCAAAGTGCATTGTCTATAGGAGGCCCAGGCGAATGAATCTGTGCAGCGGGAAGGACCTCGGTCCACCAGGGGCCGAGAAAATCACCGTCTCATGGAGCCGGACACTCAGGGTCAGGGAAAAATCCAATATATATCTGGTGATATATCGGGTGCTATTACAGATAGCGCAATAAACCAAAGTGCATTGTCTGTAGGAGGCCCTTGCGAATGAATCTGTGCCGCAGGAACGACCTCGGACCACCAGTGGCCGAGAAAATTACAGATATTCGGAATCCGTCACCCAGGGTCATGTAAAAACCCAGCAAATATCTGGTGATATCTCGGGTGCTATTAGAGATAGCGCAATAAACCAAAGTGCATTGTCTGTAGGAGGCCCTGGCGTATGAATCCGGGCAGCGGGATCGACGTCGGGCCACCAGGGGCCGAGAAAACCACCGACTCACGGGGCCGGACACTCAGGGTCAGGGGAAAATCCAATATATATGTGGTGATATCTCGGGTGCTATAAGAGATAGCGCAATAAACCAAAGTGCATTGTCTGTAGGAGGCCGAGGCGCATGAATCTGGCCAGCGGGAACGACCTCGGACCACCAGGGGCCGAGAAAACCACCGTCTCATGGGTCCGGACACTCAGGGTCAGGGGAAAATCCAATATATATCTGGTGATATCTCGGGTGCTATTACAGATAGCGCAATAAATCAAAGTGCATTGTCTGTAGGAGGCCCAGGCGAATGAATCTGGCCAGCAGGAACGACCTCCGACCACCAGGGTCCGAGAAAACCACCGTCTTATGGTGCCGGACACTCGGGGTCGGGGAAAAATCCAATATATATCTGGTGATATCTCGGGTGCTATTAGAGCTAGCGCGATAAATCAAAGTGAATTATCTGCAGGAGGCCCTGGCGCATGAATGTGTGCAGCGGGAACGACCTCGGACCACCAGGGGCCGAGAAAACCGCAGTCTCATGGGGCCGGACCCTCAGGGTCAGGGAAAAATCCAATATATATCTGGTGATATCTCGGGCGCTATTAGAGATAGCGCAATAAACGAAAGTGAATTATCTGCAGGAGGTCCTGGCGCATGAATCTGTGCAGCGGGAACGACCTCGGACCACCAGGGGCCGAGAAAACCACCGTCTCACGGGGCTGGACACTCAGGGTGAGGGAAATATCCAATATATATCTGGTGATATCTCGGGTGCTATTACAGATAGCGCAATAAATCAAAGTGCATTGTCTGTAGGAGGCCGAGGCGCATGAATCTGGCCAGCGGGAACGACCTCGGACCACCAGGGGCCGAGAAAACCACCGTCTCATGGGTCCGGACACTCAGGGTCAGGGGAAAATCCAATATATATCTGGTGATATCTCGGGTGCTATTACAGATAGCGCAATAAATCAAAGTGCATTGTCTGTAGGAGGCCCAGGCGAATGAATCTGGCCAGCAGGAACGACCTCCGACCACCAGGGTCCGAGAAAACCACCGTCTTATGGTGCCGGACACTCAGGGTCGGGGAAAAATCCAATATATATCTGGTGATATCTCGGGTGCTATTAGAGCTAGCGCGATAAATCAAAGTGAATTATCTGCAGGAGGCCCTGGCGCATGAATGTGTGCAGCGGGAACGACCTCGGACCACCAGGGGCCGAGAAAACCGCAGTCTCATGGGGCCGGACCCTCAGGGTCAGGGAAAAATCCAATATATATCTGGTGATATCTCGGGCGCTATTAGAGATAGCGCAATAAACGAAAGTGAATTATCTGCAGGAGGCCCTGGCGCATGAATCTGTGCAGCGGGAACGACCTCGGACCACCAGGGGCCGAGAAAACCACCGTCTCACGGGGCTGGACACTCAGGGTGAGGGAAATATCCAATATATATCTGGTGATATCTCGGGTGCTATTACAGATAGCGCAATAAATCAAAGTGCATTGTCTGTAGGAGATCCTGGCGCATGAGTCTGGCCAGCGGGACCGACCTCGGACCACCAGCGGCCGAGAAAACAACCGTCTCATGGGGCCGGACACTCAGGGTCGGGGAAAAATCCAATATATATCTGGTGATATCTCGGGTGCTGTTAGAGATAGCGCAATAAATCAAAATGCATTGTCTGTAGGAGGCCCTGTCGCATGAATCTGTGCAGCGGGAACGACCTAGGACCACCAGGGGCTGAGAAAACCACCGTCTCATGGGGCCGGACACTCAGGGTCAGGGGAAAATCCAATATATATCTGGTGATATCTCGGGTGCTATTACAGAGAGCGCAATAAATCAAAGTGCGTTGTCTGTAGAAGGCCCTGGCGCATGAATCTGTGCAGCGGGAACGACCTCGGACCACTAGGGGCCGAGAAAACCACAGTCCCATGGGGCCGGACACTCAGGGTCAGGGGAAAATCCAATATATATCTGGTGATATCTCGGGTGCTATTAGAGATAGCGCAATAAACCAAGTGAGTTATCTGCAGGAGTCACTGGCGCCTGAATATGGGAAGCGGGAGCGTCCTCGGACCACCAGGGACCGAGAAAACCACCGTCTCATGGGGCCGGACACCCAGAGTCAGGGGAAAATCCATTATATATCTGGTGATATCTCGGGTGCTATTAGAGATAGCGCAATAAACCAAAGTGAATTATCTGCAGGAGGCCCTAGCGCATGAATCTGTGCAGCGGGAACGACCTCGGTCCACCAGGGGCCGAGAAAACCACCGTCTCATGGGGCTGGACACTCAGGGTGAGGGAAATATCCAATATATATCTGGTGATATCTCGGGTGCTATTACAGATAGCGCAATAAATCAAAGTGCATTGTCTGTAGGAGGCCGTGGCGCATGAATCTGGGCAGCGGGAACGACCTCGGACCACCAGGGGCCGAGAAGACCACCGTCTCATGGGGCCGGCCACTCAGGGTCAGGGGAAAATCCAATATTTATCTGGTGATATCTCGGGTGCTATTAGAGATAGCGCAATAAGCCAAAGGGAATTATCTGCAGGAGGCCCTGGTGCATGCATCTGTGCAGCGGGAACGACCTAGGACCACCAGGGGCCGAGAAAACCACCGTCTCATGGGGCCGGACACTCAGGGTCAGGGAAAAATCCAATATATATCTGGTGATATCTCGGGTGCTATTACAGATAGCGCATTAAATCAAAGTGCGTTGTCTGTAGGAGGCTCTGGCGCATGAATCTGTGCAGCGGGAACGACCTCGGACCACTAGGGGCCGAGAAAACCACCGTCTCATGGGGCCGGACACTCAGGGTCAGGGGAAAATCCAATATATATCTGGTCATATCTCGGATGCTATTACAGATAGCGCAATAAATCAATCGCATTGTCTGTAGGAGGCCCTGGCGCATGAATCTGTGCAGCGGGAACGACCTCGGACCACCAGGGGCCGAGAAAACCACCGTCTCATGGGGCCGGACCCTCTGGGTCAGGGAAAAATCCAATATATATGTGGTGATATCTCGGGTGCTATTAGAGATAGCGCAATAAGCAAAAGGGAACTATCTGCAGGAGGCCCTGGTGCATGCAGATGTGCAGCGGGAACGACATAGGACCACCAGGGGCCGAGAAAACCACCGTCTGATGGGGCCGGACACTCAGGGTAAGGGAAAAATCCAATATATATCTGGTGATATCTCGGGTGCTATTAGAGATAGCGCAAAAAACGAAAGTGAATTATCTGCAGGAGGCCCTGGCGCATGAATCTGTGCAGCGGGAACGACCTCGGACCACCAGGAGCCGAGAAAACCACCGTCTCATGGGGCCGGACACTCAGGGTCAGGGAAAAATCCAATATATATCTGGTGATATCTCGGGTGCTATAAGAGATAGCGCAATAAACCAAAGTGAGTTATCTGCAGAAGGCCCAGGCGCATGAATCTGTGCAGCGGGAACGACCTCGGTCCACCAGGGGCCGAGAAAACCACCGTCTCATGGGGCTGGACACTCAGGGTGAGGGAAATATCCAATATATATCTGGTGATATCTCGGGTGCTATTACAGATAGCGCAATAAATCAAAGTGCATTGTCTGTAGGAGGCCCTGGCGCATGAATGTGTGCAGCGGGAACGACCTCGGACCACCAGGGGCCGAGAAAACCACCGTCTCATGGGGCCGGACACTCAGGGTCAGGGGAAAATCCAATATATATCTGGTGATATTTCGGGCGCTATTAGAGATAGCGCAATAAACGAAAGTGAATTATCTGCAGGAGGCCCTGGCGCATGAATCTGTGCAGCGGGAACGACCACGGATCACCAGGGTCCGAGAAAACCACCGTCTCATGGGGCCGGACACACAGGGTCGGGGAAAAATCCAATATATATCTGGTGATATCTCGGGTGCTATTACAGATAGCGCAATAAATCAAAGTGCATTGTCTGTAGGAGGCCCAGGCGAATGAATCTGTGCAGCGGGAACGACCTCGGACCACCAGGGGCCGAGAAAACTACAGTCACATGGCGCCGAACACTCAGGGTCTGGGGAAAATCCAATATATATCTGGTGATATCTCGGGTCCTATTACAGATAGCGAAATAAATCAAAGTGAATTATCTGCAGGAGGCCCTGACGCATGAATCTGTGCAACGGGAATGACTTCGGACCACCAGGGGCCGAGAAAACCACAGTCTCATGGGGCCGGACACACAGGGTCGGGGAAAAATCCAATATATATCTGGTGATATCTCGGGTGCTATTACAGATAGCGCAATAAATCAAAGTGCATTGTCTGTAGGAGGCCCTGGCGCACGAATCTGTGCAGCGGGAACGACCTCGGACCACCAGGGGCCGAGAAAACCACCGTCTCACGGGGCCGGACACTCAGGGTCAGGGGAAAATCCAATATATATCTGGTGACCTCTCGGGTGCTATTACAGATAGCGCAATAAATCAAAGTGCATTGTCTGTAGGAGGCCCTGGCGCATGTATCTGTGCAGCGGGAACGACCTCGGACCACCAGGGGCCGAGAAAACCACAGTCTCATGGGGCCGGACACTCAGGGTCAGGGGAAAATCCAATATATATCTGGTGATATCTCGGGTGCTATTAGAGATAGCGCAATAAACCAAAGTGAACTATCTGCAGGAGGCCCTGGCGCATGCATCTGTGCAGCGGGAACGACCTCGGACCGCCAGGGGCCGAGAAAACCACCGTCTCATGGGGCCGGACACTCTGGGTCATTGAAAAATCCAATATATATCTGGTGATATCTCGGGTGCTATTAGAGACAGCGCAATAAACCAAAGTAAATTATCTGCAGGAGGCCCTGGCGCATGCATCTGTGCAGCGGGAACGACCTCGGACCACCAGGGGCCAAGAAAACCACCGTCTCATGGCGCCGGACACTCAGGGTCAGGGAAAAATCCAATATATATCTGGTGATATCTCGGGTGCTATTAGAGATAGCGCACTAAATCAAAGTGCATTGTCTGTAGGAGGCCCAGGCGAATGAATCTGTGCAGCGGGAAGGACCTCGGTCCACCAGGGGCCGAGAAAATCACCGTCCCATGGAGCCGGACACTCAGGGTCAGGGAAAAATCCAATATATATCTGGTGATATCTCGGGTGCTATTACAGATAGCGCAATAAACCAAAGTGCATTGTCTGTAGGAGGCCCTTGCGAATGAATCTGTGCCGCAGGAACGACCTCGGACCACCAGTGGCCGAGAAAATTACAGATATTCGGAATCCGTCACCCAAGGTCATGTAAAAACCCAGCAAATATCTGGTGATATCTCGGGTGCTATTAGAGATAGCGCAATAAACCAAAGAGCATTGTCTGTAGGAGGCCCTGGCGTATGAATCCGGGCAGCGGGAACGACGTCGGGCCACCAGGGGCCGAGAAAACCACCGACTCACGGGGCCGGACACTCAGGGTCAGGGGAAAATCCAATATATATGTGGTGATATCTCGGGTGCTATAAGAGATAGCGCAATAAACCAAAGTGCATTGTCTGTAGGAGGCCGAGGCGCATGAATCTGGCCAGCGGGAACGACCTCGGACCACCAGGGGCCGAGAAAACCACCGACTCACGGGGCCGGACACTCAGGGTCAGGGGAAAATCTAATATATATCTGGTGATATCTCGGGTGCTATTAGAGATACCGCAATAAACCAATGTGAATTATCTGCAGGAGGCCCTGGCGCATGAATCTGTGCAGCGGGAACGACCTCGGATCACCAGGGTCCGAGAAAACCACCGTCTTATGGGGCCGCACACTCAGGGTCGGAGAAAAATCCAATATATATCTGGCGATATTTCGGGTGCTATTAGAGATAGCGCAATAAACCAAAGTGAATTATCTGCAGGAGGCCCTGGCGCATGAATCTGTGCAGCGGGAACGACCTCGGATCACCAGGGACCGAGAAAACCACCGTCTTATGGGGCCGGACACTCAGGGTCGGGGAAAAATCCAATATATATCCGGTGATATCTCGGGTGCTATTAGAGATAGAGCAATAAATCAAAGTGCATTGTCTGTAGGAGGCACTGGCGAATGAATCTGTGCAGCAGGAACGACCTCGGACCACCAGTGGCCGAGAAAATTACAGATATTCGGAATCCGTCACCCAAGGTCATGTAAAAATCCAGCATACATCTGGTGATATCTCGGGTGCTATTAGAGATAGCGCGATAAATCAAAGTGAATTATCTGCACGAGGCCCTGGCGCATGAATGTGTGCAGCGGGAACGACCTCGGACCACCAGGGGCCGAGAAAACCGCAGTCTCATGGGGCCTGACCCTCAGGGTCAGGGAAAAATCCAATATATATCTTGTGATATCTCGGGCGCTATTAGAGATAGCGCAATAAACGAAAGTGAATTATCTGCAAGAGGCCCTGGCGCATGAATCTGTGCAGCGGGAACGACCTCGGACCACCAGGGGCCGAGAAAACCACCGTCTCATGGGGCTGGACACTCAGGGTGAGGGAAATATCCAATATATATCTGGTGATATCTCGGGTGCTATTACAGATAGCGCAATAAATCAAAGTGCATTGTCTGTAGGAGGTCCTGGCGCATGAGTCTGGCCAGCGGGACCGACCTCGGACCACCAGCGGCCGAGAAAACAACCGTCTCATGGGGCCGGACACTCAGGGTCGGGGAAAAATCCAATATATATCGGGTGATATCTCGGGTGCTGTTAGAGATAGCGCAATAAATCAAAATGCATTGTCTGTAGGAGGCCCTGTCGCATGAATCTGGCCAGCGGGAACTACCTCGGACCACCAGCGGCCAAGAAAACCACCGTCTCATGGGGCCGGACACTCAGGGTCGGGGAAAAATCCAATATATATCTGGTGATATCTCGGGTGCTATTAGAGATAGCGCAATAAATCAAAGTGCATTGTCTGTAGGAGACACTGGCGAATGAATCTGTACAGCAGGAACGACCTCGGACCACCAGGGGTCGAGAAAATTACTGATATTCGGAATCCGTCACCCAAGGTCATGTAAAAATCCAGCATATATCTGGTGATATCTCGGGTGCAATTAGAGATAGCGCAATAAGCCGAAGGGAATTATCTGCAGGAGGCCCTGGCGCATGCATCTGTGCAGCGGGAACGACCTAGGACCACCAGGGGCTGAGAAAACCACCGTCTCATGGGGCCGGACACTCAGGGTCAGGGGAAAATCCAATATATATCTGGTGATATCTCGGGTGCTATTACAGAGAGCGCAATAAATCAAAGTGCGTTGTCTGTAGAAGGCCCTGGCGCATGAATCTGTGCAGCGGGAACGACCTCGGACCACTAGGGGCCGAGAAAACCACCGTCTTATGGGGCCGGACACTCAGGCTCGGGGAAAAATCCAATATATATCCGGTGATATCTCGGGTGCTATTAGAGATAGAGCAATAAATCAAAGTGCATTGTCTGTAGGAGGCACTGGCGAATGAATCTGCGCAGCAGGAACGTCCTCGGACCACCAGTGGCCGAGAAAATTACATATATTCGGAATCCGTCACCCAAGGTCATGTAAAAATCCAGCATATATCTGGTGATATCTCGGGTGCTATTAGAGATAGCGCGATAAATCAAAGTGAATTATCTGCAGGAGGCCCTGGCGCATGAATGTGTGCAGCGGGAACGACCTCGGACCACCAGGGGCCGAGAAAACCGCAGTCTCATGGGGCCGGACCCTCAGGGTCAGGGAAAAATCCAATATATATCTGGTGATATCTCGGGCGCTATTAGAGATAGCGCAATAAACGAAAGTGAATTATCTGCAGGAGGCCCTGGCGCATGAATCTGTGCAGCGGGAACGACCTCGGACCACCAGTGGCCGAGAAAATTTCAGATATTCGGAATCCGTCACCCAAGGTCATGTAAAAACCCAGCAAATATCTGGTGATATCTCGGGTGCTATTAGAGATAGCGCAATAAACCAAAGTGCATTGTCTGTAGGAGGCCCTGGCGTTCGAATCCGGGCAGCGGGAACGACGTCGGGCCACCAGGGGCCGAGAAAACCACCGACTCACGGGGCCGGACACTCAGGGTCAGGGGAAAATCCAATATATATGTGGTGATATCTCGGGTGCTATAAGAGATAGCGCAATAAACCAAAGTGCATTGTCTGTAGGAGGCCGAGGCGCATGAATCTGGCCAGCGGGAACGACCTCGGACCACCAGGGGCCGAGAAAACCACCGTCTCATGGGTCCGGACACTCAGGGTCAGGGGAAAATCCAATATATATCTGGTGATATCTCGGGTGCTATTACAGATAGCGCAATAAATCAAAGTGCATTGTCTGTAGGAGGCCCAGGCGAATGAATCTGACCAGCAGGAACGACGTCGGGCCACCAGGGGCCGAGGAAACCACCGACTCACGGGGCCGGACACTCAGGGTCAGGGGAAAATCTAATATATATCTGGTGATATCTCGGGTGCTATTAGAGATACCGCAATAAACCAATGTGAATTATCTGCAGGAGGCCCTGGCGCATGAATCTGTGCAGCGGGAACGACCTCGGATCACCAGGGTCCGAGAAAACCACCGTCTTATGGGGCCGGACACTCAGGGTCGGAGAAAAATCCAATATATATCTGGCGATATCTCGGGTGCTATTAGAGATGGCGCAATAAACCAAAGTGAATTATCTGCAGGAGGCCCTGGCGCATGAATCTGTGCAGCGGGAACGACCTCGGATCTCCAGGGTCCGAGAAAACCACCGTCTTATGGGGCCGGACACTCAGGGTCGGGGAAAAATCCAATATATATCCGGTGATATCTCGGGTGCTATTAGAGATAGAGCAATAAATCAAAGTGCATTGTCTGTAGGAGGCACTGGCGAATGAATCTGTGCAGCAGGAACGACCTCGGACCACCAGTGGCCGAGAAAATTACAGATATTCGGAATCCGTCACCCAAGGTCATGTAAAAATCCAGCATATATCTGGTGATATCTCGGGTGCTATTAGAGATAGCGCGATAAATCAAAGTGAATTATCTGCAGGAGGCCCTGGCGCATGAATGTGTGCAGCGGGAACGACCTCGGACCACCAGGGGCCGAGAAAACCGCAGTCTCATGGGGCCGGACCCTCAGGGTCAGGGAAAAATCCAATATATATCTTGTGATATCTCGGGCGCTATTAGAGATAGCGCAATAAACGAAAGTGAATTATCTGCAAGAGGCCCTGGCGCATGAATCTGTGCAGCGGGAACGACCTCGGACCACCAGGGGCCGAGAAAACCACCGTCTCATGGGGCTGGACACTCAGGGTGAGGGAAATATCCAATATATATCTGGTGATATCTCGGGTGCTATTACAGATAGCGCAATAAATCAAAGTGCATTGTCTGTAGGAGGTCCTGGCGCATGAGTCTGGCCAGCGGGACCGACCTCGGACCACCAGCGGCCGAGAAAACAACCGTCTCATGGGGCCGGACACTCAGGGTCGGGGAAAAATCCAATATATATCTGGTGATATCTCGGGTGCTGTTAGAGATAGCGCAATAAATCAAAATGCATTGTCTGTAGGAGGCCCTGTCGCATGAATCTGGCCAGCGGGAACTACCTCGGACCACCAGCGGCCAAGAAAACCACCGTCTCATGGGGCCGGACACTCAGGGTCGGGGAAAAATCCAATATATATCTGGTGATATCTCGGGTGCTATTAGAGATAGCGCAATAAATCAAAGTGCATTGTCTGTAGGAGGCACTGGCGAATGAATCTGTACAGCAGGAACGACCTCGGACCACCAGGGGTCGAGAAAATTACTGATATTCGGAATCCGTCACCCAAGGTCATGTAAAAATCCAGCATATATCTGGTGATATCTCGGGTGCTATTAGAGATAGCGCAATAAGCCGAAGGGAATTATCTGCAGGAGTCCCTGGCGCATGCATCTGTGCAGCGGGAACGACCTAGGACCACCAGGGGCTGAGAAAACCACCGTCTCATGGGGCCGGACACTCAGGGTCAGGGGAAAAGCCAATATATATCTGGTGATATCTCGGGTGCTATTACAGAGAGCGCAATAAATCAAAGTGCGTTGTCTGTAGAAGGCCGTGGCGCATGAATCTGTGCAGCGGGAACGACCTCGGACCACTAGGGGCCGAGAAAACCACCGTCTTATGGGGCCGGACACTCAGGCTCGGGGAAAAATCCAATATATATCCGGTGATATCTCGGGTGCTATTAGAGATAGAGCAATAAATCAAAGTGCATTGTCTGTAGGAGGCACTGGCGAATGAATCTGCGCAGCAGGAACGACCTCGGACCACCAGTGGCCGAGAAAATTACAGATATTCGGAATCCGTCACCCAAGGTCATGTAAAAATCCAGCATATATCTGGTGATATCTCGGGTGCTATTAGAGATATCGCGATAAATCAAAGTGAATTATCTGCAGGAGGCCCTGGCGCATGAATGTGTGCAGCGGGAACGACCTCGGACCACCAGGGGCCGAGAAAACCGTAGTCTCATGGGGCCGGACCCTCAGGGTCAGGGAAAAATCCAATATATATCTGGTGATATCTCGGGCGCTATTAGAGATAGCGCAATAAACGAAAGTGAATTATCTGCAGGAGGCCCTGGCGCATGAATCTGTGCAGCGGGAACGACCTCGGACCACCAGGGGCCGAGAAAACCACCGTCTCACGGGGCTGGACACTCAGGGTGAGGGAAATATCCAATATATATCTGGTTATATCTCGGGTGCTATTACAGATAGCGCAATAAATCAAAGTGCATTGTCTGTAGGAGATCCTGGCGCATGAGTCTGGCCAGCGGGACCGACCTCGGACCACCAGCGGCCGAGAAAACAACCGTCTCATGGGGCCGGACACTCAGGGTCGGGGAAAAATCCAATATATATCTGGTGATATCTCGGGTGCTGTTAGAGACAGCGCAATAAATCAAAATGCATTGTCTGTAGGAGGCCCTGTCGCATGAATCTGTACAGCAGGAACGACCTCGGACCACCAGGGGTCGAGAAAATTACTGATATTCGGAATCCGTCACCCAAGGTCATGTAAAAATCCAGCATATATCTGGTGATATCTCGGGTGCTATTAGAGATAGCGCAATAAGGCGAAGGGAATTATCTGCAGGAGGCCCTGGCGCATGCATCTGTGCAGCGGGAACGACCTAGGACCACCAGGGGCTGAGAAAACCACCGTCTCATGGGGCCGGACACTCAGGGTCAGGGGAAAATCCAATATATATCTGGTGATATCTCGGGTGCTATTACAGAGAGCGCAATAAATCAAAGTGCGTTGTCTGTAGAAGGCCCTGGCGCATGAATCTGTGCAGCAGGAACGACCTCGGACCACTAGGGGCCGAGAAAACCACAGTCCCATGGGGCCGGACACTCAGGGTCAGGGGAAAATCCAATATATATCTGGTGATATCTCGGGTGCTATTAGAGATAGCGCAATAAACCAAGTGAGTTATCTGCAGGAGTCACTGGCGCCTGAATATTGGAAGCGGGAGCGTCCTCGGACCACCAGGGGCCGAGAAAACCACCGTCTCATGGGGCCGGACACCCAGAGTCAGGGGAAAATCCATTATATATCTGGTGATATCTCGGGTGCTATTAGAGATAGCGCAATAAACCAAAGTGAATTATCTGCAGGAGGCCCTAGCGCATGAATCTGTGCAGCGGGAACGACCTCGGTCCACCAGGGGCCGAGAAAACCACCGTCTCATGGGGCTGGAAACTCAGGGTGAGGGAAATATCCAATATATATCTGGTGATATCTCGGGTGCTATTACAGATAGTGCAATAAACCAAAGTGAATTATCTGCAGGAGGCCCTAGCGCATGAATCTGTGCAGCGGGAACGACCTCGGACCACTAGGGGCCGAGAAAACCACCGTCTCATGGGGCCGGACACCCAGAGTCAGGGGAAAATCCAATATATATCTGGTGATATCTCGGGTGCTATTAGAGATAGCGCAATAAATCAAAGTGCGTTGTCTGTAGAAGGCCCTGGCGCATGAATCTGTGCAGCGGGAACGACCTCGGACCACTAGGGGCCGAGAAAACCACAGTCCCATGGGGCCGGGCACTCAGGGTCAGGGGAAAATCCAATATATATCTGGTGATATCTCGGGTGCTATTAGAGATAGCGCAATAAAACAAGTGATTTATCTGCAGGAGTCCCTGGCGCCTGAATCTGGGAAGCGGGAGCGTCCTCGGACCACCAGGGGCCGAGAAAACCACCGTCTCATGGGGCCGGACACCCAGAGTCAGGGGAAAATCCATTATATATCTGGTGATATCTCGGGTGCTATTAGAGATAGCGCAATAAACCAAAGTGAATTATCTGCAGGAGGCCCTAGCGCATGAATCTGTGCAGCGGGAACGACCTCGGACCACTAGGGGCCGAGAAAACCACCGTCTCATGGGGCCGGACACCCAGAGTCAGGGGAAAATCCAATATATATCTGGTGATATCTCGGGTGCTATTAGAGATAGCGCAATAAACCAAAGTGAATTATCTGCAGGAGGCCCTAGCGCATGAATCTGTGCAGCGGGAACGACCTCGGCCCACCATGGGCCGAGAAAACCACCGTCTCATGGGGCTGGACACTCAGGGTGAGGGAAATATCCAATATATATCTGCTGATATCTCGGGTGCTGTTACAGATAGCGCAATAAATCAAAGTGCATTGTCTGTAGGAGGCCGTGGCGCATGAATCTGGGCAGCGGGAACGACCTCGGACCACCAGGGGCCGAGAAGAACACCGTCTCATGGGGCCGGCCACTCAGGGTCAGGGGAAAATCCAATATTTATCTGGTGATATCTCGGGTGCTATTAGAGATAGCGCAATAAGCCAAAGTGAATTATCTGCAGGAGCCCTGGCGCATGAATCTGTGCAGCGGGAACGACCTCGGACCACCAGGGTCCGAGAAAACCACCGTCTCATGGGGCCGGGCACTCAGGGTCAGGGAAAAATCTAACATATATCTGGTGATATCTCGGGTGCTATTAGAGTTAGCGCAATAAACCAAAGTGAATTATCTGCAGGAGGCCCTGGCGCATGAATCTGTGCAGCGGGAACGACCTCGGATCACCAGGGTCCGAGAAAACCACCGTCTCATGGGGCCGGACACCCAGGGTCGGGGAAAAATCCAATATATATCTGTTTATATCTCGTGTGCTATTACAGATAGCGCAATAAATCAAAGTGCATTGTCTGTAGAAGGCCCAGGCGAATGAATCTGGGCAGCGGGAACGACCTCGGACCACCAGGGGCCGAGAAAACCACCGTCTCATGGGGACGGACACTCAGTGTCGGGGAAAAATCCAATATATATCTGGTGATATCTCGGGTGCTATTACAGATAGCGCAATAAACCAAAGTGAATTATCTGCAGGAGGCCCTGGCGCATGAATCTGTGCAACGGGAACGACCTCGGACCACCAGGCGCCGAGAAAACCACAGTCTCATGGGGCCCGACACTCGGGGTCAGGAGAAAATCCAATATAGATCTGGTGATATCTCGGGTGCTATTACAGGTAGCGCAATAAATCAAAGTGCATTACCTGTAGGAGGTCCTGGCGCATGAATCTGTGCAGCGGGACCGTCCTCGGACCTCCAGGGGCCGAGACAACGACCGTCTCATGGGGCCGGACACTCAGGGTCAGGGTAAAATCCAATATATATCTGGTGATATCTCGGGTGCTATTACAGATAGCGCAATAAATCAAAGTGCATTGTCTGTAGGAGGCCCTGGCGCATGAATCTGTGCAGCGGGAACGACCTCGGACCACCAGGGGCCGAGAAAAGCACAGTCTCATGGGGCCGGACACTCAGGGTCAGGGTAAAATCCAATATATATCTGGTGATATCTCGGGTGCTATTAGAGATAGCGCAATAAACCAAAGTGAATTATCTGCAGGAGGTCCTGGCGCATGAATCTGTGCAGCGGGAACGACCTCGGACCACCAGGGGCCGAAAAAACCACAGTCTCATTGGGCCGGTCACTCAGGGTCTGGGGAAAATCCAATATATATCTGGTGAAATCTCGGGTGCTATTACAGATAGCGCAATAAATCAAAGTGCATTGTCTGTAGGAGGCCCTGGCGCATGAATCTGTGCAACGGGAACGACCTCGGACCACCAGGGGCCGAGAAAACCACAGTCTCATGGGGCCGGACACTCAGGGTCAGGGGAAAATCCAATATATATCTGGTGATATCTCGGGTGCTATTAGAGATAGCGCAATAAACCAAAGTGCATTGTCTGTAGGAGGCCCTGGCGCATGAATCTGTGCAGCGGGAACGACATCGGAACACCAGGAACCGAGAAAACCACCGTCTCATGGGGCCGGATACTCAGGGTCAGTGAAAAATCCAATATATATGTGGTGATATCTCGGGTGCTATTACAGATAGCGCAATAAATCAAAGTGAATTATCTGCAGTAGGCCCTGGCGCATGAATCCGTGCAGCGGGAACGACCTCGGACCACCAGGGGCCGAGAAAACCACAGTCTCATGGGGCCGGACACTCAGGGTCAGGGGAAAATCCAATATAGATCTGGTGATATCTCGGGTGCTATTACAGATAGCGCAATAAACCAAAGTGAATTATCTGCAGGAGGCCCTGACGCATGAATCTGTGCAACGGGAACGACCTCGGACCTCCAGGGGCCGAGAAAACCACAGTCTCATGGGGCCGGACACTCAGGGTCAGGGGAGAATCCAATATAGATCTGGTGATATCTCGGGTGCTATTACAGATAGCGCAATAAATCGAAGTGCATTACCTGTAGGAGGCCCTGGCGCATGAATCTGTGCAGCGGGAACGTCCTCGGACCTCCAGGGGCCGAGACAACGACCGTCTCATGGGGCCGGACACTCAGGGTCAGGGTAAAATCCAATATATATCTGGTGATATCTCGGGTGCTATTACAGATAGCGCCATCAATCAAAGTGCATTGTCTGTAGGAGGCCCTGGCGCATGAATCTGTGCAGCGGGTATGACCTCGGACCACCAGGGGCCGAGAAAACGACCGCCTCATGGGGCCGGACACTCAGGGTCAGTGTAAAATCCAATATATATCTGGTGATATCTCGGCTGCTATTACAGATAGCGCAATAAATCAAAGTGCATTACCTGTAGGAGGCCCTGGCGCATGAATCTCTGCAGCGGAAACGTCCTCGGACCTCCAGGGGCCGAGACAAAGACCGTCTCATGGGGCCGGACACTCAGGGTCAGGGTAAAATCCAATATATATCTGGTGATATCTCGGGTGCTATTACAGATAGCGCAATAAATCAAAGTGCATTGTCTTTAGGAGGCCCTGGCGCATGAATCTGTGCAGAGGGAACGACCTCGGACGACCAGGGGCCGAGAAAACCACAGTCTCATGGGGCCGGACACTCAGGGTCAGGGGAAAATCGAATATATATCTGGTGATATCTCGGGTGCTATTAGAGATAGCGCAATAAACCAAAGTGAATTATCTGCAGGAGGCCCTGGCGCATGAATCTGTGCAACGGGAACGACCTCGGACTACCAGGGGCCGAGAAAACCACAGTCTCATGGGGCCGGACACTCAGGGTCAGGGGAAAATCCAACATATATCTGGTGATATCTCGGGTGCTATTACAGATAGCGCAATAAATCAAAGTTCATTATCTGCAGGAGGCCCTAGCGCATGAATCTGTGCAGCGGGAACGACCTCGGACCACTAGGGGCCGAGAAAACCACCGTCTCATGGGGCCGGACACTCAGAGTCAGGGGAAAATACAATATATATCTGGTGATATCTCGGGTGCTATTAGAGATAGCGCAATAAACCAAAGTGAATTATCTGCAGGAGGCCCTAGCGCATGAATCTGTGCAGCGGGAACGACCTCGGACCACTAGGGGCCGAGAAAACCACCGTCTCATGGGGCCGGACACCCAGAGTCAGGGGAAAATCCAATATATATCTGGTGATATCTCGGGTGCTATTAGAGATAGCGCAATAAACCAAAGTGAATTATCTGCAGGAGGCCCTAGCGCATGAATCTGTGCAGCGGGAACGACCTCGGTCCACCATGGGCCGAGAAAACCACCGTCTCATGGGGCTGGACACTCAGGGTGAGGGAAATATCCAATATATATCTGGTGATATCTCGGGTGCTGTTACAGATAGCGCAATAAATCAAAGTGCATTGTCTGTAGGAGGCCGTGGCGCATGAATCTGGGCAGCGGGAACGACCTCGGACCACCAGGGGCCGAGAAGAACACCGTCTCATGGGGCCGGCCACTCAGGGTCAGGGGAAAATCCAATATTTATCTGGTGATATCTCGGGTGCTATTAGAGATAGCGCAATAAGCCAAAGTGAATTATCTGCAGGAGGCCCTGGCGCATGAATCTGTGCAGCGGGAACGACCTCGGACCACCAGGGTCCGAGAAAACCACCGTCTCATGGGGCCGGGCACTCAGGGTCAGGGAAAAATCTAACATATATCTGGTGATATCTCGGGTGCTATTAGAGTTAGCGCAATAAACCAAAGTGAATTATCTGCAGGAGGCCCTGGCGCATGAATCTGTGCAGCGGGAACGACCTCGGATCACCAGGGTCCGAGAAAACCACCGTCTCATGGGGCCGGACACCCAGGGTCGGGGAAAAATCCAATATATATCTGTTTATATCTCGTGTGCTATTACAGATAGCGCAATAAATCAAAGTGCATTGTCTGTAGAAGGCCCAGGCGAATGAATCTGGGCAGCGGGAACGACCTCGGACCACCAGGGGCCGAGAAAACCACCGTCTCATGGGGACGGACACTCAGTGTCGGGGAAAAATCCAATATATATCTGGTGATATCTCGGGTGCTATTACAGATAGCGCAATAAACCAAAGTGAATTATCTGCAGGAGGCCCTGGCGCATGAATCTGTGCAACGGGAACGACCTCGGACCACCAGGGGCCGAGAAAACCACAGTCTCATGGGGCCCGACACTCGGGGTCAGGAGAAAATCCAATATAGATCTGGTGATATCTCGGGTGCTATTACAGGTAGCGCAATAAATCAAAGTGCATTACCTGTAGGAGGTCCTGGCGCATGAATCTGTGCAGCGGGACCGTCCTCGGACCTCCAGGGGCCGAGACAACGACCGTCTCATGGGGCCGGACACTCAGGGTCAGGGTAAAATCCAATATATATCTGGTGATATCTCGGGTGCTATTACAGATAGCGCAATAAATCAAAGTGCATTGTCTGTAGGAGGCCCTGGCGCATGAATCTGTGCAGCGGGAACGACCTCGGACCACCAGGGGCCGAGAAAAGCACAGTCTCATGGGGCCGGACACTCAGGGTCAGGGTAAAATCCAATATATATCTGGTGATATCTCGGGTGCTATTAGAGATAGCGCAATAAACCAAAGTGAATTATCTGCAGGAGGTCCTGGCGCATGAATCTGTGCAGCGGGAACGACCTCGGACCACCAGGGGCCGAAAAAACCACAGTCTCATTGGGCCGGTCACTCAGGGTCTGGGGAAAATCCAATATATATCTGGTGAAATCTCGGGTGCTATTACAGATAGCGCAATAAATCAAAGTGCATTGTCTGTAGGAGGCCCTGGCGCATGAATCTGTGCAACGGGAACGACCTCGGACCACCAGGGGCCGAGAAAACCACAGTCTCATGGGGCCGGACACTCAGGGTCAGGGGAAAATCCAATATATATCTGGTGATATCTCGGGTGCTATTAGAGATAGCGCAATAAACCAAAGTGCATTGTCTGTAGGAGGCCCTGGCGCATGAATCTGTGCAGCGGGAACGACATCGGAACACCAGGAACCGAGAAAACCACCGTCTCATGGGGCCGGATACTCAGGGTCAGTGAAAAATCCAATATATATGTGGTGATATCTCGGGTGCTATTACAGATAGCGCAATAAATCAAAGTGAATTATCTGCAGTAGGCCCTGGCGCATGAATCCGTGCAGCGGGAACGACCTCGGACCACCAGGGGCCGAGAAAACCACAGTCTCATGGGGCCGGACACTCAGGGTCAGGGGAAAATCCAATATAGATCTGGTGATATCTCGGGTGCTATTACAGATAGCGCAATAAACCAAAGTGAATTATCTGCAGGAGGCCCTGACGCATGAATCTGTGCAACGGGAACGACCTCGGACCTCCAGGGGCCGAGAAAACCACAGTCTCATGGGGCCGGACACTCAGGGTCAGGGGAGAATCCAATATAGATCTGGTGATATCTCGGGTGCTATTACAGATAGCGCAATAAATCGAAGTGCATTACCTGTAGGAGGCCCTGGCGCATGAATCTGTGCAGCGGGAACGTCCTCGGACCTCCAGGGGCCGAGACAACGACCGTCTCATGGGGCCGGACACTCAGGGTCAGGGTAAAATCCAATATATATCTGGTGATATCTCGGGTGCTATTACAGATAGCGCCATCAATCAAAGTGCATTGTCTGTAGGAGGCCCTGGCGCATGAATCTGTGCAGCGGGTATGACCTCGGACCACCAGGGGCCGAGAAAACGACCGCCTCATGGGGCCGGACACTCAGGGTCAGTGTAAAATCCAATATATATCTGGTGATATCTCGGCTGCTATTACAGATAGCGCAATAAATCAAAGTGCATTACCTGTAGGAGGCCCTGGCGCATGAATCTCTGCAGCGGAAACGTCCTCGGACCTCCAGGGGCCGAGACAAAGACCGTCTCATGGGGCCGGACACTCAGGGTCAGGGTAAAATCCAATATATATCTGGTGATATCTCGGGTGCTATTACAGATAGCGCAATAAATCAAAGTGCATTGTCTTTAGGAGGCCCTGGCGCATGAATCTGTGCAGAGGGAACGACCTCGGACGACCAGGGGCCGAGAAAACCACAGTCTCATGGGGCCGGACACTCAGGGTCAGGGGAAAATCGAATATATATCTGGTGATATCTCGGGTGCTATTAGAGATAGCGCAATAAACCAAAGTGAATTATCTGCAGGAGGCCCTGGCGCATGAATCTGTGCAACGGGAACGACCTCGGACTACCAGGGGCCGAGAAAACCACAGTCTCATGGGGCCGGACACTCAGGGTCAGGGGAAAATCCAACATATATCTGGTGATATCTCGGGTGCTATTACAGATAGCGCAATAAATCAAAGTTCATTATCTGCAGGAGGCCCTAGCGCATGAATCTGTGCAGCGGGAACGACCTCGGACCACTAGGGGCCGAGAAAACCACCGTCTCATGGGGCCGGACACCCAGAGTCAGGGGAAAATACAATATATATCTGGTGATATCTCGGGTGCTATTAGAGATAGCGCAATAAACCAAAGTGAATTATCTGCAGGAGGCCCTAGCGCATGAATCTGTGCAGCGGGAACGACCTCGGACCACTAGGGGCCGAGAAAACCACCGTCTCATGGGGCCGGACACCCAGAGTCAGGGGAAAATCCAATATATATCTGGTGATATCTCGGGTGCTATTAGAGATAGCGCAATAAACCAAAGTGAATTATCTGCAGGAGGCCCTAGCGCATGAATCTGTGCAGCGGGAACGACCTCGGTCCACCATGGGCCGAGAAAACCACCGTCTCATGGGGCTGGACACTCAGGGTGAGGGAAATATCCAATATATATCTGGTGATATCTCGGGTGCTGTTACAGATAGCGCAATAAATCAAAGTGCATTGTCTGTAGGAGGCCGTGGCGCATGAATCTGGGCAGCGGGAACGACCTCGGACCACCAGGGGCCGAGAAGAACACCGTCTCATGGGGCCGGCCACTCAGGGTCAGGGGAAAATCCAATATTTATCTGGTGATATCTCGGGTGCTATTAGAGATAGCGCAATAAGCCAAAGTGAATTATCTGCAGGAGGCCCTGGCGCATGAATCTGTGCAGCGGGAACGACCTCGGACCACCAGGGTCCGAGAAAACCACCGTCTCATGGGGCCGGGCACTCAGGGTCAGGGAAAAATCTAACATATATCTGGTGATATCTCGGGTGCTATTAGAGTTAGCGCAATAAACCAAAGTGAATTATCTGCAGGAGGCCCTGGCGCATGAATCTGTGCAGCGGGAACGACCTCGGATCACCAGGGTCCGAGAAAACCACCGTCTCATGGGGCCGGACACCCAGGGTCGGGGAAAAATCCAATATATATCTGTTTATATCTCGTGTGCTATTACAGATAGCGCAATAAATCAAAGTGCATTGTCTGTAGAAGGCCCAGGCGAATGAATCTGGGCAGCGGGAACGACCTCGGACCACCAGGGGCCGAGAAAACCACCGTCTCATGGGGCCGGACACTCAGGGTCAGGGTAAAATCCAATATATATCTGGTGATATCTCGGGTGCTATTACAGATAGCGCCATCAATCAAAGTGCATTGTCTGTAGGAGGCCCTGGCGCATGAATCTGTGCAGCGGGTATGACCTCGGACCACCAGGGGCCGAGAAAACGACCGCCTCATGGGGCCGGACACTCAGGGTCAGTGTAAAATCCAATATATATCTGGTGATATCTCGGCTGCTATTACAGATAGCGCAATAAATCAAAGTGCATTACCTGTAGGAGGCCCTGGCGCATGAATCTCTGCAGCGGAAACGTCCTCGGACCTCCAGGGGCCGAGACAAAGACCGTCTCATGGGGCCGGACACTCAGGGTCAGGGTAAAATCCAATATATATCTGGTGATATCTCGGGTGCTATTACAGATAGCGCAATAAATCAAAGTGCATTGTCTTTAGGAGGCCCTGGCGCATGAATCTGTGCAGAGGGAACGACCTCGGACGACCAGGGGCCGAGAAAACCACAGTCTCATGGGGCCGGACACTCAGGGTCAGGGGAAAATCGAATATATATCTGGTGATATCTCGGGTGCTATTAGAGATAGCGCAATAAACCAAAGTGAATTATCTGCAGGAGGCCCTGGCGCATGAATCTGTGCAACGGGAACGACCTCGGACTACCAGGGGCCGAGAAAACCACAGTCTCATGGGGCCGGACACTCAGGGTCAGGGGAAAATCCAACATATATCTGGTGATATCTCGGGTGCTATTACAGATAGCGCAATAAATCAAAGTTCATTGTCTGTAGGAGGCCCTGGCGCATGAATCTGTGCCACGGGAACGACCTCGGACCACCAGGGGCCGAGAAAACCACAGTCTCATGGGGCCGGACACTCAGGGTCAAGGGAAAATACAATATATATCTGGTGATATCTCGGGTGCTATTAGAGATAGCGCAATAAACCAAAGTGCATTGTCTGTAGGAGGCCCTGGCGCATGAATCTGTGCAGCGGGAACGACCTCGGAACACCAGGGACCGAGAAAACCACCGTCTCATGGGGCCGGACACTCAAGGACAGGGGAAAATCCAATATATACCTGGTGATATCTCGGGTGCTATTAGAGATAGCGCAATAAACCAAAGTGACTTATCTGCAGGAGGCCCTGGCGCATGAATCTGAGCAGCGGGAACGACCTCGGACCACCACGGGCCGAGAAAACCACCGTCTCATGGGGCCGGACACTCAGGGTCAGGGAATAATCCAATATATATCTGGTTATGTCGCGGGTGCTATTACAGATAGCGCAATAAATCAAAGTGCATTGTCTGTAGGAGGCCCTGGCGCATGAATCTGTGCAGCGGGAACGACCTCGGACCACCAGGGGCCGAGAAAACCACCGTCTCATGGGGCCGGACACTCAGGGTCAGGGAAAAATCCAATATATATCTGGTGATATCTCGGGTGCTATTAGAGATAGCGCGATAAATCATAGTGCTTTGTCTGCGGGAGGCCCTAGCGCATGAATATGTGCAGCGGGAACGACCTCGGACCACCAGGGGCCGAGAAAATCACAGTCTCATGGGGCCGGACTGTCAGGGTCAGGGAGAAATCCAATATATATCTGGTGATATCTCGGGTGCTATTAGAGATTGCAAAATTAATCAAAGTGCATTGTCTGCAGGAGGCCCTAGCGCATGAATATGTGCAGCGGGAACGACCTAGGACCACCAGGGG
This sequence comes from Nomia melanderi, assembly GCF_051020985.1. NCBI lineage: Eukaryota > Metazoa > Arthropoda > Insecta > Hymenoptera > Halictidae > Nomia > Nomia melanderi. Next base: position 6,008,880 of record NW_027475132.1, on the reverse strand, counting down.
CCGAGAAAACCACCGTCTCATGGGGCCGGACACTCAGGGTATGGGAAAAATCCAATATATATCTGGTGATATCTCGGGTGCTATTAGAGATAGCGCAATAAACGAAAGTGAATTATCTGCAGGAGGCCCTGGCGCATGAATCTGTGCAGCGGGAACGACCTCGGACCACCAGGGGCCGAGGAAACCACAGTCTCATGGGGCCGGACACTCAGGGTCAGGGGAAAATCCAATATATATCTGGTGATGTCTCGGGTGCTATTAGAGACAGCGCGATAAATCAATGTGAATAATCTGCAAGAGGCCCTGGCGCATGAATCTGTGCAGCAGGAACGACATCAGACAACCAGGGGCCGAGAAAACCATCGACACATGGGGCCGGACTGTCAGGGTCAAGGAAAAATCGAATATATATCTGTTGATATCTCGGGTGCTATTAGAGATAGCGAAATAATTCGAACTGCATTGTCTGCAGGAGGCACCGGCGCATGAATCTGTGCAGCGGGAACGACCTCGGACCACCAGGGGCCGAGAAAATCACCGTCTCATGGGGCCGGACTGTCAGGGTCAGGGAAAAATCCAATATATATCTGGTGATATCTTGGGTGCTATTAGAGATAGCGCAAAAAACCAAAGTGAATTTTCTGCAGGAGGCCCTGGCGCATGTATCTGTGCAACGGGAACGACCTCGGACAACCAGGGGCCGAGAAAACCACAGTCTCATGGGGCCGGACACTACGGGTCAGGGGAAAATCCAATATTTATCTGGTGATATCTCGGGTGCTATTACGGATAGCGCAATAAATCAAAGTGCATTGTCTGTAGAAGGTCCTGGCGCACGAATCTGTGCAGCGGGAACGACCTCGGACCACCAGGGGCCGAGAAGACCACCGTCTCATGGGGCCGGCCACTCAGGGTCAGGGGAAAATCCAATATATATCTGTTGATATCTCGGGTGCTAGTAGAGATAGCGCAATAATCCAAAGGGAATTATCTGCAGGAGGCCCTGGCGCATGCATCTGTGCAGCGGGAACGACCTAGGACCACCAGGGGCCGAGAAAACCACCGTCTCATGGGTCCGGACACTCAGGGTAAGGGAAAAATCCAATATATCTGGTGATATCTCGGGCGCTATTAAAGATAGCGCAATAAACCAAAGTGAATTATCTGCAGGAGGCCCTGGCGCATGAATCTGTGCAGCGGGAACGACCTCGGTCCACCAGGGGCCGAGAAAACCACCGTCTCATGGGGCTGGACACTCAGGGTGAGGGAAATATCCAATATATATCTGGTGATATCTCGGGTGCTATTACAGATAGCGCAATAGATCAAAGTGCATTGTCAGTAGGAGGCCGTGGCGCATGAATCTGGGCAGCGGGAACGTCCTCGGACGACCAGGTGCCGAGAAGACCACGGTCTCATGGGGCCGGCCACTCAGGGTCAGGGGAAAATCCAATATATATCTGGTGATACCTCGGGTGCTATTAGAGATAGCGCAATAAGCCAAAGGGAATTATCTGCAGGAGGCCCTGGCGCATGCATCTGTGCAGCGGGAACGACCTAGGACCACCAGGGGCCGAGAAAACCACCGTCTCATGGGGCCGGACACTCAGGGTAAGGGAAAAATCCAATATATATCTGGTGATATCTCGGGTGCTATTAGAGATAGCGCAATAAATCAATGTGCATTGTCTGTAGGAGGCCCTGGCGCATAAATGTGGCCAGCGGGAACGACCTCGCACCACCAGGGGCCGAGAAAACCACCGTCTCATGGGGCCGGACACTCAGGGTCAGGGGAAAATCCAATATTTATCTGGTGATATCTCGGGTGCTATTACAGATAGCGCAATAAGTCAAAGTGCATTGTCTGTAAAAGGTCCTGGCGCACGAATCTGTGCAGCGGGAACGACCTCGGACCACCAGGGGCCGAGACAACCACCGTCTCATGGGGCCGGACTCTCTGGGTCAGGGAAAAATCCAATATATATCTGGTTATATCTCGGGTGCTATTACAGATAGCGCAATAAATCAAAGTGCATTGTCTGTAGGAGGCCCTGGCGCATGAATCTGTGCAGCGGGAACGACCTCGGACCACCAGGGGCCGAGAAAACCACCGTCCCGAGGGGCCGGACACTTAGGGTCAGTGAAAATCCAATATATATCTGGTGATATCTCGGGTGCTATTGCAGATAGCGCAATAAACGAAAGTGAATTATCTGCAGGAGGCCCTGGCGCATGAATCTGTGCAGCGGGAACGACCTCGGACCACCAGGGGCCGAGGAAACCACAGTCTCATGGGACCGGACACTCAGGGTCAGGGGAAAATCCAATATATATCTGGTGATATCTCGGGTGCTATTAGAGATAGCGCAATAAACCAAAGTGAATTATCTGCAGGAGGCCCTGGCGCATGAATCTGTGCAACGGGAACGACCTCGGACCACCAGGGGCCGAGAAAACGACAGTCTCAAGGGGCCGGACAGTCAGGGTCAGGGGAAAATCCAATATATATCTGGTGATATCTCGGGTGCTATTACAGATAGCGCAATAAATCAAAGTGCATTGTCTGTAGGAGGCCCTCGCGCATAAATGTGGCCAGCGGGAACGACCTCGCACCACCAGGGGCCGAGAAAACCACCGTCTCATGTGGCCGGACACTCAGGGTCAGGGGAAAATCCAATATTTATCTGGTGATATCTCGGGTGCTATTACAGATAGCGCAATAATTCAAAGGGAATTATCTGCAGGAGGCCCTGGCGCATGCATCTGTGCAGCGGGAACGACCTAGGACCACCAGGGTCCGAGAAAACCACCGTCTCATGGGGCCGGACACTCAGGGTAAGGGAAAAATCCAATATATATCTGGTGATATCTCGGGCGCTATTAGAGATAGCGCAATAAACCAAAGTGAATTATCTGCAGGAGGCCCTGGCGCATGAATCTGTGCAACGGGAACGACCTCGGACCACCAGGGGCCGAGAAAACCACCGTCCCGAGGGGCCGGACACTTAGGGTCAGTGAAAAATACAATATATATCTGGTGATATCTCGGGTGCTATTACAGATAGCGCAATAAATCAAAGTGAATTATCTGCAGGAGGCCCAGGCGCATGAATCTGTGCAACGGGAACGACCTCGGACCACCAGGGGCCGAAAAAACCACCGTCTCATGGGGCCGGACACTCAGGGTCAGGGGAAAATCCAATATTTATCTGGTGATATCTCGGGTGCTATTACAGATAGCGCAATAAATCTAAGTGCATTGTTTGTAGCTGGCCCTGGCGCATGATTTTGTGCAGCGGGAACGACCTCAGACCACCAGGGGCCAAGAAAACCACAGTCTCATGGGGCCGGACACTCAGGGTCAGGGGAAAATCCAATATATATCTGGTGATATCTCGGGTGCTATTAGAGACAGCGCAATAAACCAAAGTGAATTATCTGCAGGAGGCACTGGCGCATGAATCTGTGCAGCGGGAACGACCTCGGTCCACCAGGCGCCGAGAAAACCACCGTCTCATGGGGCTGGACACTCAGGGTGAGGGAAATATCCAATATATATCTGGTGATATCTCGGGTGCTATTACAGATAGCGCAATAAATCAAAGTGCATTGTCTGTAGGAGGCCCTGGCGCATGAATCTGTGCAGCGGGAACGACCTCGGACCACCAGGGGCCGAGAAAACTACCGTCTCATGGGGCCGGACACTCAGGGTCAGCGAAAAATCCAATATATATCTGGTGATATCTCGGGTGCTATTATAGATAGCGCAATAAACCAAAGTGAGTTATCTGTAGGAGGCCCTGGCGTATGAATCTGTGCAGCGGGAACGACCTCGGACCACCAGGGGCCGAGAAAACCACCGTCCCGAGGGGCCGGACACTTAGGGTCAGTGAAAAATCCAATATATATCTGGTGATATCTCGGGTGCTATTACAGATAGCGCAATAAATCAAAGTGAATTATCTGCAGGAGGCCCTGGCGCATGAATCTGTGCAACGGGAACGACCTCGGACAACCAGGGGCCGAAAAAACCACAGTCTCATGGGGCCGGACACTCAGGGTCAGGGAAAAATTCAATATATATCTGGTGATATCTTGGGTGCTGTTAGAGATAGCGCAATAAACCAAAGTGAATTATCTGCAGGATGCCCTGGCGCATGAATCTGTGCAGCTGGAACGACCTCGGACCCGTAGGGGCCGAGAAAACCACAGTCTCATGGGGCCGGCCACTCAGGGTCAGGGGAAAATCCAATATATATCTGGTGATATCTCGGGTGCTACTAGAGATAGCGCAATAAACCAAAGTGAATTATCTGCAGGAGGCCCTGGCGCATGAATCTGTGCAACCGGAACGACTTCGGGCCACCAGGGGCCGAGAAAACCACCGTCTCATGGGGCCGGACACTCAGCGTCAGGGGAAAATCCAATATTTATCTGGTGATATCTCGGGTGCTATTACAGATAGCGCAATAAATGAAAGTGCATTGTCTGCAGGAGGTCCTGGCGCACGAATCTGTGCAGCGGGAACATAGTCGGACCACCAGGGGACGAGAAAACCACAGTCTCATGGGGCCGGACACTCAGGGTCAGGGAAAATCCAATATATATCTGGTGATATCTCGGGTGCTATTAGAGATAGAGCAATAAACCAAAGTGAATTATCTGCAGGAGGCCCTGGCGCATGAATCTGTGTAGCGGGAACGACCTCGGACCACCAGGGGCCGAGGAAACCACAGTCTCATGGGGCCGGACACTCAGGGTCAGGGAAAAATCCAATATATATCTGGTGATATCTCGGGTGCTATTACCGATAGCGCAATAAATCAAAGTGCATTGTACGAAGGAGACCCTTGCGAATGAATCTGTTCAGCGGGAACGACCTCGGATCACCAGAGGCCGAGAAAACCACCGTCTCATGGGGCCGGACACTCAGGGTCAGGGAAAAATCCAATATATATCTGGTGATATCTCGGGTGCTATTACAGATAGCGCAATAAATCAAAGTGCATTGTCTGTAGGTGGCCCTGGCGCATGAATCTGGCCAGCGGGAACGACCTCGGACCACCAGCGGCCGAGAAAATCACCGTCTCATGGGGCCGGACACTCAGGGTCAGGGGAAAATCCAATATATACCTGGCGATATCTCGGGTGCTACTAGAGATAGCGCAATAAACCAAAGTGAATTATCTGCAGGAGGCCCTGGCGCATGAATCTGTGCAACGGGAACGACCTCGGACCACCAGGGGCCGAGAAAACCACAGTCTCGTGGGGCCGGACACTCAGGGTCAGGGGAAAATCCAATATATATCTGGTGATATCTCGGGTGCTATTACAGATAGCGCAATAAATCAAAGTGCATTGTCTGTAGGAGGCCCTGGCGCATGAATCGATGAAGCGGGAACGACCTCGGACCACCAGGGGCCGAAAAAACCACCGTCTCATGGGGCCGGACACTCTGGGTCAGGGAAAAATCCAATATATATGTGGTGATATCTCGGGTGCTATTACAGATAGCGCAATAAATCAAAGAGCATTGTCTGTAGGAGGCCCTGGCGCATGAATCTGTGCAGCGGGAACGACCTCGGACCACCAGGGGCCGAGAAAACTACAGTCTCATGCGGCCGGACACTCAGGGTCTGGGGAAAATCCAATATATATCTGGTGATATCTCGGGTCCTATTACAGATAGGGAAATAAATCAAAGTGAATTGTCTGCAGGAGGCCCTGGCACATGAATCTGTGCAGCGGGAACGACCTCGGTCCACCAGGGGCCGAGAAAACCACAGTCTCATGGGGCTGGACACTCAGGGTGAGGGAAATATCCAATATATATCTGGTGATATCTCGGGTGCTATTACAGATAGCGCAATAAATCAAAGTGCATTGTCTGTAGGAGGCCCGGGCGCATGAATCTGTGCAGCGGGAACGACCTCGGACCACCAGGGTCCGAAAGAACCACAGTCTCATGGGGCCGGACAATCAGGGTCAGGGGAAAATCCAATATATATCTGGTGATATCTCGGGTGCTATTAGAGATAGCGCAATAAACCAAAGTGAATTATCTGCAGGAGGCCGTGGCGCATGAATCTGTGCAACGGAACGACCTCGGACCACCAGGGGCCGAGAAAACCACAGTCTCATGGGGCCGGACACTCAGGGTCAGGGGAAAATCCAATATATATCTGGTGATATCTCGGGTGCTATTACAGATAGCGCAATAAATCAAAGTGCATTGTCTGTAGGCGGCCCTGGCGCATGTATCTGTGCAGCGGGAACGACATCGGACCGCCAGGGGCCGAGAAAACCACCGTCTCATGGGGCCGGTCACTCTGGGTCATTGAAAAATCCAATATATATGTGGTGATATCTCGGGTGCTATTACAGATAGCGCAATAAATCAAAGTGCATTGTCTGTAGGAGGGTCTGGCGCATGAATCTGTGCAGCGGGAACGACCTCGGACCACCAGGGGCCGAGAAAACTACAGTCACATGGCGCCGAACACTCAGGGTCTGGGGAAAATCCAATATATATCTGGTGATATCTCGGGTCCTATTACAGATAGCGAAATAAATCAAAGTGAATTATCTGCAGGAGGCCCAGGCGCATGAATCTGTGTAGCGGGAACGACCTCGGTCCACCAGGGGCCGAGAAAACCACCGTCTGATGGGGCTGGACACTCAGGGTGAGGGAAATATCCAATATATATCTGGTGATATCTCGGGTGCTATTACAGATAGCGCAATAAATCAAAGTGCATTGTCTGTAGGAGGCCCTGGCGCATGAATCTGTGAAGCGGGAACGACCTCGGACCACCAGGGGCCGAAAAAACCACCGTCTCATGGGGCCGGACATTCCGGGTCAGGGAAAAATCCAATATATATGTGGTGATATCTCGGGTGCTATTACAGATAGCGCAATAAATCAAAGTGCATTGTCAGTAGGAGACCGTGGCGCATGAATCTGGGCAGCGGGAACGACCTCGGACCACCAGGCGCCGAGAAGACCACAGTCTCATGGGGCCGGACACTCAGGGTCAGGGAAAAATCCCATATATATCTGGTGATATCTTGGGTGCTGTTAGAGATAGCGCAATAAATCAAAGTGCATTGTCTGTAGGAGGCCCTGGCGCATGAATCTGTGCAGCGGGAACGACCTCGGACCACCAGGGGCCGAGAAAACCACAGTCTCATGGGGCCGGACACTCAGGGTCAGGGCAAAATCCAATATATATCTGGTGATATCTCGTGTGCTATTAGAGATAGCGCAATAAACCAAAGTGAATTATCTGCAGGAGGTCCTGGCGCATGAATGTGTGCAGCGGGAACGACCTCGGACCACCAGGGGCCGAGAAAACCGCAGTCTCATGGGGCCGGACACTCAGGGTCAGGGAAAAATCCAATACATATCTGGTGATATCTCGGGCGCTATTAGAGATAGCGCAATAAACCAAAGTGAATTATCTGCAGGAGGCCCTGGCGCATGAATCTGTGCAACGGGAACGACCTCGGACAACCAGGGGCCGAAAAAACCACAGTCTCATGGGGCCGGACACTCAGGGTCAGGGAAAAATTCAATATATATCTGGTGATATCTTGGGTGCTGTTAGAGATAGCGCAATAAACCAAAGTGAATTATCTGCAGGATGCCCTGGCGCATGAATCTGTGCAGCTGGAACGACCTCGGACCCGTAGGGGCCGAGAAAACCACAGTCTCATGGGGCCGGCCACTCAGGGTCAGGGGAAAATCCAATATATATCTGGTGATATCTCGGGTGCTACTAGAGATAGCGCAATAAACCAAAGTGAATTATCTGCAGGAGGCCCTGGCGCATGAATCTGTGCAACCGGAACGACTTCGGGCCACCAGGGGCCGAGAAAACCACCGTCTCATGGGGCCGGACACTCAGCGTCAGGGGAAAATCCAATATTTATCTGGTGATATCTCGGGTGCTATTACAGATAGCGCAATAAATGAAAGTGCATTGTCTGCAGGAGGTCCTGGCGCACGAATCTGTGCAGCGGGAACATAGTCGGACCACCAGGGGACGAGAAAACCACAGTCTCATGGGGCCGGACACTCAGGGTCAGGGAAAATCCAATATATATCTGGTGATATCTCGGGTGCTATTAGAGATAGAGCAATAAACCAAAGTGAATTATCTGCAGGAGGCCCTGGCGCATGAATCTGTGTAGCGGGAACGACCTCGGACCACCAGGGGCCGAGGAAACCACAGTCTCATGGGGCCGGACACTCAGGGTCAGGGAAAAATCCAATATATATCTGGTGATATCTCGGGTGCTATTACCGATAGCGCAATAAATCAAAGTGCATTGTACGAAGGAGACCCTTGCGAATGAATCTGTTCAGCGGGAACGACCTCGGATCACCAGAGGCCGAGAAAACCACCGTCTCATGGGGCCGGACACTCAGGGTCAGGGAAAAATCCAATATATATCTGGTGATATCTCGGGTGCTATTACAGATAGCGCAATAAATCAAAGTGCATTGTCTGTAGGTGGCCCTGGCGCATGAATCTGGCCAGCGGGAACGACCTCGGACCACCAGCGGCCGAGAAAATCACCGTCTCATGGGGCCGGACACTCAGGGTCGGGGAAAAATCCAATATATATCTGGTGATATCTCGGGTGCTATTAGAAATAGCGCAATAAGCCAAAGGGAATTATCTGCAGGAGGCCCTGGCGCATGCATCTGTGCAGCGGGAACGACCTCGGACCACCAGGGGCCGAGGAAACCACAGTCTCGTGGGGCCGGACACTCAGGGTCAGGGGAAAATCCAATATATATCTGGTGATATCTCGGGTGCTATTACAGATAGCGCAATAAATCAAAGTGCATTGTCTGTAGGAGGCCCTGGCGCA